>NC_028354.1:11315516-11316298 GCF_000741045.1 Vigna radiata var. radiata | reverse complement strand
CGCCCATCTTTGTCTAGATTGAAAAATCTAGAGGGCATGGCGCCCATCTTTCGTCTAGATTGGAAAATCTAGAGGGCATGGCGCCCTGTTGATGTAAATGCAAAGTATATGTCGGAACTGAAATACTTCATTGAAAAATATGTGAAGGGAAATAACATTGTTCGTAAAGATAAACAATAACTTCAACTATAATAAAATTTAAGATGAGTCGCGTTCCATGTGTTGGGAACGTTCGTTCCGTCAAGATGTTCCAAGCGATATGCTCCGTTTTTCAAGTCGTCCGAGATGCGAAATGGTCCTTCCCATTTGTCGGCGAGTTTTCCGTGCGTTCTGTCTTTCCGGGCATCTCCTCTTTTACGCCAAACTAGGTCTCCCTCGGCAAAGCTGCGTGGTTTAACTTTGGAGTTGTAACGCCGAGTGATAAGTCTTTTTTGAGCTGCATTTTTGACTAAGGCTGCTTCACGTCGTTCGGGCAAGGCGTCTAGGTTTATCCTCAACTGTTGATCATTCACGGTCATATCTTGCATATTCCGCCGCAAGGAGGGCTCTCCCACTTCGACCGGTAACATAGCGTCTGTTCCATATGTGAGGTTAAACGGGGTTTCTCCGGTAGCGCCCTGCGGTGTGCAACGGTAGGCCCACAATACCTCAGGTAACTCTTCAACCCATAAACCTTTCGCTTGTCCTAGTCGTTTCTTCAATTCTGCAACGATGACTTTGTTAGCGGCCTCTGCTTGACCGTTAGTCTGGGGATGTTCCACCGAGCTAGTAACATGTTTGAT
>NC_028354.1:11310763-11314811 GCF_000741045.1 Vigna radiata var. radiata | reverse complement strand
GCGAGGGCCTCCGCTTCTATCCACTTGGTAAAATAGTCAACTGCTACAAGGAGATATTTGCGCTGTCCGCTTCCGACCGGCAAGGGACCAGCGATGTCCATCCCCCACTGAGCAAAGGGCCATGGGGGAATGATCCCCATGAGTTCTGATGGAGGGATCCGAATGTCTTGTCCGTGAGCTTGACAAGAGATGCATCTTCGTACGAAATCTGCACTGTCTCTGTCAATGGTAGGCCAATAGAAGCCAGCTCGTAGGATTTTTGCTCGAAGTAATTTCTTGCCCGAGTGTGTTCCACAAATTCCGTGATGCAGCTCTTGAATAACATATTGTCCTTCATCTGTAGATAGGCACTTCAACAGTGGGGTAGTATACCCGCGGCAGTAAAGGTCGTCGCCGACAAATGTATAACGAGCGATTCGTTTAGCGTCGGAGGCGCTTACGAACCCGCCCTGCTCCTGTTGAGTCATCAGTTGTATGATTTCGTGTCGCCAGTCAGTCTTTGAGGCGGTGAGATCAATGGAGCATGTTTCTAACAAGGGTTTATCCAACGTGGTTCGGATCACTGAGGTTAGTTGCGATTTGTTCCGACTGTGCGTCAGTTTAGATAACAGATCCGCCCGGGAATTCTGTGCTCGGGGTACATGTGTAATGCTGAAGCTGAAAAATGATTTGATCAAATCACTAACCTTATGATAATATCGCAATAGATGATTATCTTTGACTTGGAAAGTGCCATTAAGGTGGCCGACGACCAGCTGTGAGTCCATTCGGCATTCCAGACGCTCGATCTCCAATTCTACCGCCAGAAGTAGCCCGCTGATTAGGGCTTCGTACTCGGCTTGATTATTACTGAGTTGAAAGTTGAAGGATATGGCCTGTTCGACGAGTAGACCGTCCGGTCCTTCGAGTACGACTCCAGCACCGCCTCCTTTCCTGTCTGAGGAACCGTCCACGCTTAAAGTCCATGTGGGCGGCACGATTACCGGCGAGAGCTCTGCTGCGAAGTCGGCCAGATGCTGACCCTTGATGGAGCCTTGCGGTTCGAACCGGAGGTTGAATTCTGACAATTCAATGGACCAGGCGACCATTCGACCTGCGAGATCTGGCTTGCGGAGAATTTTAGCGATGGGGTGGTTCGTTCGAACAACGATTTGGTGGCTCTGAAAGTACGGTCGGAGTCTTCTCGCCGCAGTAATTAAAGCGAGAGCTACTTTCTCCACCTGGGAATATCGTTCTTCTGCTCCCTATAAAGTTCTGCTAACAAAATAAATTAGTTTAAGAATTGGAGATTCTTGAATGAGGGCGGCGCTTACTGAATGGTTAGAGGCCGCCAAATATAGCTGTAAATCGAAGCCTTCTGTTGGTCGCGCCATAACTGGCGGAGACGTTAGTATATTTTTTATGGTGGAGAAGGCAGCTTCGCACTGATCGTCCCAGTGCCGGGGCACATTTTGCTTCATATTCTTTATTATGGGTTTGATGTGGTCGGAGAGCTTCGGTATAAACCGTGATAAAGCGGTAAGGCGTCCGACTAAGCATTGGACCTCCTTAAGTTTCGTTGGGCTCCGCATTTCCAAAATCGCCCGGCATTTATCTGGGTTGGCCTCTATTCCTCGGTCGGTTAACAAAAAACCTAGGAACTTGCCTGCTTGCACCCCAAAGGTGCACTTCAACGGGTTCAATCGTAGGTCATACCGTTCGAGTTGTTGAAAGACTTCAGGCAGGTCTTTCAAATGTTGCTGGTGCGAAGAGCTCTTTACCACCATATCGTCTACATAAACTTCCATACACCGCCCGATTTGTTCTCGAAAGACTTTGTCCATGAGTCGTTGGTAAGTTGCGCCGGCGTTTTTTAGACCGAACGGCATCACCTTGTAGCAGTAATTGGCATGCTCTGTTATGAAAGCTGTTTTTTCTTGGTCCGGGCTGTGCATGGGAATTTGGTTGTACCCGGAATAGGCGTCAAGGAAACTCAAAACTGCGTGTCCCGAAGCACCGTCTACTAACCGGTCGATGCTGGGAAGGGGGTAGTTATCCTTCGGACAAGCTTTGTTTAGATCAGTAAAGTCAACACACATTCGCCACTGACCGTTCGCTTTCTTTACCATGACCACGTTTGCGAGCCAAGTGCTGTATCGGATTTCCCGGACAAACCCGGCTTTCACCAGTTTGTCTACCTCGTTCTGCACGGCTTCCCTTTTGTCATTGCCTAGTCGCCGTTTCTTCTGAGCTACCGGACGGGCTTCACGAAATATTGACAGCTTGTGGGTGATCACGCTGGGGTGAATTCCTGGCATGTCAGAGGCGGTCCATGCGAAAAGTTTGTTGTTCGACTTTAGCAGTACAGTTAGGTTCCTTTCTTGTTCTGGTGTCAAGCCGGCGCCAATGGAGGTGGTTTGGTCGGCGTTCTTGCCGAGAATGAACTGTTTGGTTTCCCCTTGGGGTTGAATGCGGTCATCAGTGTTGGTCCTGGGATCCAGATCTACCAGTATTGCTTCCGATCGTTTTTCTCTATGATATGTCTTATCTTTTAAGGAAGCCACATAACACTGTCGGGCGACTTTTTGATCTGCCCGTACGGTACATATCTTTCCTTCTTCCGAAGGAAATTTCATCGCCAGGTGAGGAGTGGAAACTATGGCACCGAAGGCATTGAGGCACGGCCGCCCTAGGAGGGCGTTATAGGAAGTGTGGGCTTCTACCAACAGGAACCGCGTACGGAGTTCTTTGGCCCTGTCACCAGTTCCCAACCGGGTTCTGAGATCCACATATCCTCGAGTATCCACCCGTTCGCCCGCAAAACCGACAATTTTCTCTCCGAAGGGCGCTATTATATCTTCTGATAGTCCCATCTTTTGGAAGGTGGTCCAATATAGGATGTTGACGGAGCTGCCTTGATCGATCAGAACTTTACTAACATCATACTCTGCTATACGGGCGGTTATCACCATTGGATCGTCTTGATCGGGATCTGGAGCATGAAAATCTTCGTCTGTGAAGGTGATGTCCGGCATCGATAGAGGGTTGCGGGCGATGTTGTGAATACTTCGTAAACTTCTTACGTGTCTTTTGCGAGCTGAGGATAAGGCCCCTCCTCCCGCAAAACCGCCCGATATAGTGTCGATCCGTCCCCGCGGAGTGGGGTCGCGCTTCTGAGGTCTACTGCGAGAGCGCTCACGGTGCTGATCACGGGAACGCTCGGTATTTCTTCTGGTATACTCGGGACTTCTTCTAGTCCCCCTAGGCGACCGCTCTCGCCGGCGTACGTCTGTTCGGACAAATTCCTGCAAATGTCCTTCACGAATCAACTTTTCAATTCTGTCTTTGAGGACCCGGCATTCTTCTGTAGTGTGCCCCTGGTTGCCATGATATCTGCAAACCTTAGCTCCGTCTGCGGCATCCGGAGTCCCCCGTCTGGCGGCGGTAATTAGATTGGCCTGTAGGGCTTTTTCAAATACTTTCTCCCTCGAGGCCGTAAGAGGGGCATACCGGTTGTATTGAGGATTGTAAGGAGTAGGGGTGGGTTTTTGCGGCGGTTTATGATTACGGTTTTTATCCCGTGATCGTCCCCCCTCCTGTTTTGTCTCGGCTGTGGCAGCGTCCGTTTTCCGGCGAAAATGTCGTTGGTCCTCCATCTTAATAAACTTGTTCATTTTTTCTTGCAGCTCCTCCATGGTTTTAGGCAACTTGGCATACAGGGATTCTGAGACGTAACCCGGCTTCAGGCAGTTAGGTAAATTAGTGATAATGAACTCATGACTTACCCCCTTTACTCTTCTTGCTACTTCAGTATATCGGTGCATGAACTTTCTTAGTGGCTCGTCTTTCTCCTGTCTGAGATTGACGAGTTCGGCCGCCGTAGTTGTTT
This sequence comes from Vigna radiata var. radiata, assembly GCF_000741045.1. Taxonomy (NCBI): domain Eukaryota; kingdom Viridiplantae; phylum Streptophyta; class Magnoliopsida; order Fabales; family Fabaceae; genus Vigna; species Vigna radiata. Next base: position 11,310,943 of record NC_028354.1, on the reverse strand, counting down.
CTTTTCGGTTAGATACGTACTGCCTTTTCAATAGACCGGCAAACGTGCGGAAACTATCAATGGAATTAGGAGGGAGAGCATAGTACCATTCAAGAGCTTCTCCCTTCAGGGATAGGGAAAACTTCCGGCATTTGACCGGATCATCACTGGAATAGAAGGCCATTGAATCCAGGAAGCTTC
>NC_028354.1:11306322-11310263 GCF_000741045.1 Vigna radiata var. radiata | reverse complement strand
AAATCTTATCCTATAAAGATGTAAGATAAGGGTTGTTATCCTCTTCTCCTCTATATAAGGAGACATCATCCTTGTAAGAAGGCAGAAGCAACTAAATAAGATCCTTTGAGTTTCTTCAACAACTATGAGTTTCTAAATCTCTCCTCTTCTCTCTCGAAAATCCTCTTCTTTATTATGTCTTGGTTCTAGAATTAGTGTATAATTAAATATAAATTAAATAAAAATAAATGAGATTAGTGTAATTAGACATAAATAAAATAAAGTAAATATATGACTAATGCATAGAGATAAATTAAAATATTATAAATATAAATAATGAGGATGACAATTAAAAATAAATAAAATGGAAGTAAATAAAATAAATATATAGTTAAAAATAAAAGTTTAATAATATATGCATAAGTTTAATAAAATTAATATAAGAGTTTAATCTTCTCCTCTTAGCTTATTAATTTGAGTAATACCTTAAGAATTAGTTTAAATTAAAATTTCTTAGATTCGCTTATCCAAATTTTCTTTCTCTTTTCGTTTTTCTCTCATATCTTATTTCACTATTATCTTTTCTTTCATTTCATATATTTTTGAATTAACTTTTTATTTTAAAATTAATTATTTTTGTAAAATCGTGATTTCATTCATTAAAATAATCTTATATTCCTTTATCTCTTGCAAAAATCTTTCAATAAATAAATAAATAAATAGATAAAGAGACACTTCAATTTAGATAATGTAATTTGTGTTTGATATTTAAGGATATTTTTAGAGAGAGAGGAGAGAGAGAGAGAGGAGAGAGAGAGAGAGAGATAGAGAGAGAGAGAGAGAGAAATAGTAGACCAGTATAAAAATCTTTCTAATTCAAAAATAGACGTTCCACACAAAAATTGTCTTACTTCTTTTAATTAAAAGTACTAATTTTGATAATGTTTATCAATATTTCAATTAATTTGTAAATAATAAAAAATTGAAAATTGTAAAATAAACATAGATTGTGTTAGAGGAGTTAAGATGGCAGAAATGAGAAAGTGGATGAAGTTATAACAAATAACTAAACTCAGTTTGTCTTTGTAAAACAATTAATTTGTATTATTTTACATATTCTGAAAGGTCTCGTATTTCCAGAGGTGGGAGTCTGCCGGAAACTCAGTTCTGATACTTTAAAACTCAGTTTTGATACTTTAAGGAGATCTATTATAGATATAGTTTGTGTCTAACCAACCGTATCATCAATCCGTAACAGTAATTAGCTTTCATTATTTTCATCTTGTACACCAGTTTAGCTCTCTAAAGTGATAGCTATGACAATAATATTTGTCTTTGTATGTCCTATACATTGGTTTTACTTTCACTCTTTACAAAATTAGTGGTTTCTACATTTAGCAATTGGTTATGATTTCCTCTTGTTTACTTTGATCATTGAAGCCATGCTTTTTTCTTCTTTTTTTCCCCTTTTAATCTTGTAGGAAGCTAGTGCCATTCCTTTTGCTGCATTGACAGCTTGGCGTGGACTAAAATGTACAGCAAGAATAAGTCAGGGGTAATTTTTACTTATTATTTTCTGTTCATTTATTCTTTTGTATTTTATTACACTATAAATTCAGCTTGCCAAATTCAGTTGGTGAATGTTCATAAGGATTTTATTCTTGTACTAATTTTTGTTTCATAAGGATTTCATAAGGTGCCTTCGAATTGTAGAAGTAAAACCTTAAAAACACTACCTTGACCTAACTTGGAGACAAAGGCAAAAGTGATATTCATTATGAGAATATATGACCACTATTTATAGAGAATCCTCTCAATTACTAGAGTTACATGTGGCCACTAACTATGGAAAATCCTCTCCAATGTGAGCATGACACATGACTACTCTCACATGGGAGGTCCCACACACCTTTGTCCACCAAGCTAGGTTAAAACTTTGACCACATGGTCAACCTGCTCATGGACATCCACTTTGGGCCTTCACCTTTGTTGACCCAAGTGGTTTAAAAACCATAGACTACTTTGACCAAAATATAAGGTCCAAATTAAATTCTACACTACTTGATCCATAATAAAAGTTCAAATAGACTACTTGACTCAAAATACAAGGCCCAAGATAGCCCAATATAGTAAAAATTATCTATAAGATTAATCTCCTTTAGGTTAAACATACACATAAATACTCTATTTATAATAGAAAAAATATGAGTTAAACCCAAAATATAAACAAAAAATAATAACAAAATAATTAAAGATAAAAAATAAAAATAATATATATATATATATATATATATATATATATATATATATATATATAGTTTAAACTTTCATTTGATCCTTGTCTTTGTATGTCAATCCCAAGTGGGTCATCATTTTCTTTTCGGTCTTAATCGGGTCCATAAACTTGTAAAAATACGCCAACTAAGCCCTTTCCGTTAAGTTTTCACGCGTCTACGTGTAATTTTTTTTAGATAATGTGGAGTGCTGAGGTGTATTAAATTTTTTTGAATGACTTATCTGTACAATCAAGCATGGGATCAACACCAAGACAATGTTGTGGCTGTCATACGACCAAGCACTATCATCGGAGCACCGTCAGGGGTAGCTGCTCCTCACCTCCTCCAGCTCTGTCACGCGTCCCCTAAGCACGTCAAATCGCACAAACCCAAATCGCGACACAAAATGCGAATCACCAACATTGCAATCAAAGCACCACCATCAACAAATCTGACGTCTCCTCCATAATAATCACTGTAACCTCCTGTAAGGCAAAACCCCAAAGTTGTGAATCTTAAATCGCGCCTTCATCTTCCTCTGCGAAACCAAATCTAAGGGAGAAGAAAAATATTAAGCAAGAGAACCAAATCTGAGGCACTTGGGAAGCAATAATTGAGTGAGTGGAAGTGGAGAATTAATTTCTGTTTGACAGAAGTTGGGCCCAAGAAAATATTGAATCTGATGAATGTTCCATGGTTGACTAGAGAGAATGTTGCCAGCCACTTGCAGGTGATGCTATAATTTCACTCCTTCAATGTTACCCAAAGGACACAATGTATTAATAGAGAGATGTTCCCATTCAGGACCCTTCCATTGTCTTGGTTCAGTAACTCCTCACAAAACTAGGTTCCTCTTTCTTTCTTTTTCATTCATTCATACCTCCATTCTTCTGTGTTTTAATCTATATTTCGAAAAATATAGGACTATAGTCACTGTTGTTTTTGTTAGATCTCTGAATATTTCTTCAATATTGTTGTTCGCTTGATCTGTTATTGTTCTGTCTTTGGAGTGGTAGAAGATTCTGCTTAGTCAAAGATTCTTGTTTGTTATAGAAAGCACCTCAGGAACTAGATCTCTGTGGAAAGTACAGTTTTTTTGTTCGATCTATTCTGGCTAACAGCATGCTCTCCATGGATTCCCTCTTGGACAATTTTCTTGGTTCGGTAAATAGGTCCATATTTGAAAACGGTTATGTCTCGTTGTAACATGAACTTTGGTATGCAGAATATAGGAATGTCAGAATCTTCACCACCATGAACCATGCCGCGTTGTTACCACCATGCTAGAAATCGCACAACCAGGTCTGAACCATCATTGCGGCGCGACATCAAGTGAACCCTAAATGCCCAAATCGAACTCGCCATCGTCGCGCAACCAGCAGAAACGCAGAAGGCGAGACCCTTGAGGCAGCGTTTAGACAATTGTACTAGACTTAATAATAAATTAAATAAAAAATGCCACGTAATATAAGGTGTATACATATGTGTACCACACCATCAAAGTTAGACGGCGTTATTGGAAAATTAACGGAGAAGATTTAATTGGTGCATTTTTACATGTTTATAGACTCGATTGAGACTGAAAAAAATGATGATTCATTTGAGATTGACACACAAATACAAAGATCAAACAAGAGTTTAAACCTATATATATATATATATATATATATATATATATATATATAT
>NC_028354.1:11246483-11306212 GCF_000741045.1 Vigna radiata var. radiata | reverse complement strand
ATATATATATATATATATATATATATATATATATATATATATATATATATATATATATATATATATATATATATATATATAAACATCAAAATAAGTTTATAATATAGAAATTAAGTTTTATTTAAGTGAAAACAAAATTTCACTTTGAAACATAGAAGAAAAAAGGTACATAAAATCTATCATCAAGCAGAATAAACTAAATCCGTTAATGAAAAAGTAATCCATAACCGAAAGTAAAAAAAGTAATTATAATTGAATGAGCTCACAATTAATTAATAAATAAAAGTGAAATTAAATGAATAATTATATGGAATGAGCAAAGGAAACCGTCTTTTTCATTTGTTTTCGAAAAAGGTTGTAAAAAAAGTAAGAATACTATTTATACTTTTCAAAATTCATTTGATGTATTATTAGTCGGTAAGTTTTATCTTATCTTTGCTTCCATCATATCTGTTAGATTGAAAAGTACATATAAGTCTTGAGTTGATTTTCCTTGAACATACTCTCTCTCTTTGCCTTTTTTTTTTTTCTCTTATTTCCTTTCTCTGTTTTTCATCTTTTCTATATTTATACTGTAATCATCCTTCTATATATTTTTTTAAGAACAACTTTGTTATTTTCAGTCGATCTTCTTTATATAAGTTATTTTAAAAGATGATTCGTTGGATGCGTAATTGATTTTTTCATAAGAGTAAATATATTTTAATTAATAAATCAAATTTTTGTCTTTTCGTTAGAGGTACATAAAAGAAAAATGTACATTAAATTTATCAGTCAACCAAATTGATTATGAAAATAATACATAATCCGAGAGTAGAAAAAAAATTAGAATCAGATAAAATCGCAATTAATTAATAAATAAAAGTGAAATTAAATGAATAATTATATGGAATGAGTAAAAGAAATAAGTCTTTTTATTTGTTTTTGAAAAACATTGTAAGAAAAAGTAAGAATACTAGTGATACTTTTCAAAATTCATTTGATGTATTATCAGTGGATGAGTTATATATAAATTATGGTTTACATTTAATTTTAAACATAAAATGAAGATTGGAATTATTCTAAAAAAAACATTAATGTATAATAATACTGGTTAATAATATGAATGCCATAATATAAAATAAAATGATAAATGGATGGGAAGAGAAAAAAGAAATATATGAGGCTAGGAGGGCAGCTAAGTTAGCAGTGAAATCCTCTTATCTTATTGTCGTGTTTCAAAAACGCGATAAAAAAACATCTTCTGTATTTCCTTCCGGTGGATCATGTTACTCTGCATATTCTAGCTTCCTTCCACTTATTTACCATTAGAGTCCCACAACGTATAGTTTATTAAAAGCTTAGTGTTTATAAAGATGCAGACGGCAAGTTGAGTTGTTTATTCGGGGACATTCTATAAAATTGGAACGATATAGAGAAGATTAGTATGCCCCTATGCAAGGATGTCACACACAAATTGAGAAATGATCCAATTTTTTTTTTCTTTTTCAATTCAGGTTAGTTTTTTGTAATTTTTTATTTTAGTCTGGAGTATATTATTGTTGGTAAGGCATAATTATAAGAAGTTACATCACAGATATTGAAATATATTCTTCAGGTTTGTATGATTTGAAGAAATGAGTGTCTCTTCAGTGGGGATGAGGTCCAGACAACACACCATGTTTGCGATGAGATGCAACAAAAAAAATAAATCCATCTCTTTCCCAACATATTTCCTTTCAACTTTTCATAATCAAAATAAATAATCCCATGAAATCATCTTCAGATTGCAAGCAAAAAGAAACTAGTTGGACAGGAACTATTCACCATGCAAACAACTGATATAGTCCCACATTGAAAGAGCTATGAAAAGAAAGTACGTTTATAAAGGACCAGCTGACATTCATGGCCACGACCTTACTTGAACAGGATCTGTTCTATAGGTTCGTACCTCTGTATCCTTAAGTTCTAAGGAGACAGGAACTGAAGTCTGGTGGATGAACTATGACCCTGTGATCAGAGCGTGATTAACGGTAGTGTGGGCTTTGTTTCTGGACGAGACCCATCACCAGCTGTAGAGGATCGTTCCCTGACTTTACAAGCTGGGGATGGTCGCAGGGTTGTCTGACAGACTCCCTTTCAAATCTTTTTTTATTCCCTGCCACATACCAAGTTCTTGCTTTATGATGTTTGTGGCAGAACATATTCAGAACTAACGAATTCTCCTAAGGAACATAACCTACAGCCAGCAGTAGAGCAGTTTTAAACTCTTCATGCTACCTTCAATACCTCAATCCTTAACACAAACGCATTCTTCATCTCCAGATTATGACAAGGGTACAGCGGAAGACATGTTTAATTAATTCCAGAAACTTATAAGCACCTATATATATATATTTTCTCAATGGATGAATAGTAGGAAGTGAATAGGTTTCTAGATACATATTTCAAATGTATCTCCATTTTACTAGTCCAAATGATTGTCTATGATTAAATGATCAAAGTTCAAAATGTCTTCCAAATTTCACAACTCAACATGTTGGAGGCACATTAACTTGTATCAAACTAAATACCTTCATAGATAAAGAATCATAAGAGATTTTCTGTCAAAGGAAAATGAGTAACACTAACTAAAGTTTTAGTTAAACGGAAGCATTTCAAAGGATGTTACATGGGACTACCAGAATGACTTAGAAGAAGAAATATGTCATGTTCAATCCTTAAAGATAAAATAAAAGGGGAGGGAAACGAGGATGTTTGTTATGATATTTCAACAAAAATATGTGACTTAATTAGGACCAAAATGAATATTTATTTGTCTAAAATTGTAAAGATACATAAGTTGTTGATCTCAGTTATCTCTATACAAATATATGTGAGAGTTATAGTTTTTGAAGTTTAATTATTTGCTATACCTTTCTCCTTTTTTCATCTTAACTCTTTTATCACTAAAGGGTCTACATTCTCCACCTCAATCAAATTGAACATGTTTAACATTGGAATTAAGTTGTAACTCAACCATTGGTTTAAATGTTTGGAAAATAATCAACGTTTCATAACAGTACAAGCAGGAATTGATCTAAGTTTTATTATTTAAACAATCCCTTTTCAACAATTAATCCTGACAGATAACTGATTGAAAAGAATAATAAAAACTCTTTGTTTTTCAAGCCATGGATTGTATTTGTAACACAGGCATTATGGAATTATACATGGTATGCAATGTTCCTACTTATAAGTAGAATGGCAAGAGCACTAAAGTGGTAACAAAGAGTAAAGATTTATGTCATGACAAATCTGTCTCATTAAGCTTCTCATCCTAACACACCAACTACATTTAACTCAAGCATCAAGATAAGTTAGAACAATTCCCCTTGGTCCATCATTGATTTCCTCCAGGATATTTCATGTCACTAGCCTTCAGCCACCGAGAGATAGAGAGCTGCAGCAACTTCCACAGGTGCAAAGGCTAATTAATTGCATAATACAACTTCAAGCAACACCAAACAATTTCTTCTTAGAAGCAGAATGCCTAAAAAAACACTAACAAACACCTTGCAAATGCCTACATCCCCATATTGCACATGATTTTGGCGTAGACTTACCACATGAACAATGTAATATTTTCTTTTATCATGACTGTAAAATCAAATCTTCCAGGTCCCTTGGCCATGCTATTTGGCTACACACGACGATTGTCAAGTGTCAAACTACTACTGCTGTCTCCGCCGACACGGTTTGGCTCCCCAACCCTGGTTGCCAAAGCCAAAACTTCAGGGGACATTTCCCAGCTTCCACTTTTTCTTCCCCAGCTAGATCGCCGAGGATGCATTCCAGCACGGTCTGTGTCATCAACCGTCGTCCTGATTTCAGGAGACAATTCACCATCCTTTACAGCCACACGGTCATTGCTCAATTGAGCTTCAGAGTCCTCAATTCCAGCACCCATGTCCCATACTGTTTTTCTTCCCATTTCTATGTCCTCCCCAACTTTCCCCATGTTTTGGTTCATATAGCCTCCACCCACTGATCGAGTGGGTAATGCTGGTTCTTTTGGCACTGTTGCCCTGAAATTGTTCTTTGACGGGGGAATGCTGATGCAGAATATCTCTTTGAAATTATTCAATACTCCTTTGTTATATGGATTGGCTCGCCGATCATATCGGTATCTGAAGTTTTCATAAGTAGTCTGCAAAAGTAAAGGAGCCAACATCATGCTGTACAAATCTGAAAACTAGCTTACATCTAAAGCATGTGGATTAAAAAGAGCAGTGCTTACCTGATTGGTACTAATCAAATATAAATGGAAGGCAGTGAGGCCTCCTACAAACCACATTGATATGAAGGTGTAAATTATTAACACTATGGAGGCTGGAGTTTTTATCATTGCCTTCCAAATTGTTTTCTCTTCTGCCGCCATAATTCTTACAATATAGACCCAGCAAAATGCAAAAACATATATACAGAGTAGCGTAGTTGAGAAGACAAACATGAAGAAGAACCGATAATTACGCTGCATAAGAATGTGCAAACAATTATATTCAAGAATGACACAAAACAAATGATAACTGAAAAGTAATCCCGTGGAGGAACTCATAAAAAATGAACACAAATTCAAGCTGCAAACTTAAGAAAAAATACGGCTGAAGCACCAATGAAGAAGAAAAATGGCAGAGGGGATATGGAGTCTTAATTCAGTTAAAGAGGGGCTATTGTTTTTAGTTTATTGGAGGCAAGGGTAGCACTCCTCTCTAATAGCAATAAATCACACATCGCTTGTCACCATTTGCAACATGGTCTGAACCAAAGAATAGGAAAATTAGCCTATATTCCCTGTAATAGATTTGTCTGATCAGTTTATGAGGCACGAAACTATAGAGGATACAATTTGAAGAGAGAATTTCCATGACAGGACAGAAATTTGATAGGTTCACTAGTTAAGAGAGTTCCTGTTAAAGAGAATCTGGTCTCTTAAATACCTAACACTGTTTAAAGATCACCCACCAAGCTAACACTTTATTTATAGCTAGATTATATCATGAATTAACAACTATAATAAACTTGAAAGTAAAATTAAACTGAAGTTAGATTGAATTTAATAAATTTATAAAATGAGTTTTCTCAGAAGAAACCATGTATAAAATGCAATTATTATGAACAATTCAATAAGTTCAAAGCTGACTAAGAAAAGTCTGTCACAATTAATAACGAGATCAAGTCACTGTTCCCCCAAAACATTCTGGGAATAAAAAGAAAAAGAAAACACTTAGGTTCGGAGACAACAGATCCAACTTACCAGTCCAATACACTGTCCAACCCAAGGACAGTGATGATCAAACCTTTCCACACAATTATTACAGATCGAGCAGTGTGAGCAACGAGGAGGTCTGTAGAGCATGCAAGTATCACAATATTTGATCTTAATAGGGATGCCATTGACCTCAACCTCCTTAAACCGAGGCAACCGCAGTTGAGGAGTCTGACCAGCACCAACATCTAGATTACTGTCCAAACCTTCTGGCTCCGGAGGATGTGCATTGCGTGGAATTATGCCTGGATCTCGGCCAGACGTTAACAAAAGAAGAACTAAGACCTGAAAAGATTGTAGCATCAGCATAGGTTGGACAGAACATATTTTAGGTGCAAACTATGATAAATTAGTGATATGCCTCTATCACATGACATAAGTACCAAACATCAAATAAGTAATAAAAAAGTTGATTGCTGGAAACAAAGCATATCACTTTGGTAACTAGTAAGCCAGACATGAACATAAAGAACTAGAATCTAGGTGTAGGTCTGTAGCATATCAAATTCACCGTTTGTTGGAGCCTAACAAGTTTATGGGCTGAAAGAGCCATTGGTCCATGAAGGGCATCTCATGTTACACCTAAGGTATGGATGGTTTATGAGCGCAAAAGAAGAGAAATCCTGAAGCTGAGGTGGCAAGAGTAAGTGGAGAGGTTGTTACATAAGAGAGCTAGTATAGAAGAGAGGTTGTTAGACGTTGTAGAGTATTTTTTGTTATTTAGTCTGATGAGGCAAAAGGGGAGAGGGTGATCATGTGATTTTCTGTTATAGGAGCTATCCTCTGGACAATTGGAGGTTTCCTCCTTTTGTAGTTTCCTTTTAATTGCAAATAACATCCAATTTACAGCACCTTCATTTTCTCTGTTCACTTTTATCACTATATTTTTTGGTTTGTAACTCCTTTCAAAATAAATTCTTCGCATGTCAGAAATAATATTTTCACCTAACAAAAAGCACCATCTGATAGACTTCTTTGGTCAAGAAGTCTATCTTTCTCTCAAAACAGCACACACCCACACAGAATACTGGACAACAACAGTACTGAATATTATTCTGATGAACAAGAATACAAATGTACAGCACCCAACTCTCAAGGGAGCACTCTCCCTCCTCAGGAACAAGCTCCTGTCAATACAACTAATATCAAAAACTCCCCTCTACCAGACCCCCCTTGCCTTCTTATAAAGGCAACCCACTTCTATTTTCTCTTTCTCCTTTCATAAACCTTTAATGCCCTATCGCAAAGTTGTAGATGTATTATGGTATTACCATTGCAAACCACAGTCTAAACTATAATCAAGTCATTGATGCATCTACAGTCCACCACCATAAGACTAGACTAAATGACATATTACACAATTTTCTTGATAGAATGTCGCTATTTTTTAATACCAAGTGAATCCATTATCTAAGCTAGAAGACAAATGAAAAGAATCACACAAAAGGAAAAGGTGTACAAGCATAAAATTTTCTTTTCAATGAACAGACCAAAGAAAATGGAGATTTGAAGAAACTTTGAAACACATGGAAGCTCCCTCAGAATCCCAAAACTGCCTCTAAAAATCTTTCTTTTAAATTTCATTTCACACAGGTCATGGTCATGGCCAGATTACATATGGAGTAGGCTTCTATGTGTGTGTGTGCCATCAATCTTTGATGTTTGTGCCTATAGCTAGGAGAACTTGTTTTGATAAGTTTATTGCAGAAGCAAGGGGCGCAAAGTTTTATGACAACACACTACATATGCTTTCATTTGGTGCCTCGAATTAAAGCAAAATACACACATCCAAGGGGAAGTCTAAATCCAATAGAGTATTATGGGGTGCCTAAGTCCCACATTGACTAGTATAGGAAGCTTGGTAGAGCATTTAGTGCTTGGCTTTCTCCCTTTAATAGCTAGCCTTTGATTTGAGAGTGAATTTCCAAAGTGTTTGAGTGTTTATCAACTGGTGCTGATTGTCAATATCTCGAAAGAGTTGCACTCACAATAGCTATGAAACAAGCGTTTGCAAAAGTCTTCTAAAAGATTACTATTTGCAACATTAGGAAGGATGTCCTTCCCTCCCTTAATAAAGTATTGTCTTTGGTCTAAAAGGAGGACAACAATCCATGATGTTTGGCTTTAACATGGACCCAACTTCATCATTACAATTAGGATGCAGTATTTCATTGACAAATGAAGATATGAAAAATTAACGATGTTAAAAACATGCAGTATTTCATTGACAAATCAACCAAATCAGTTCACTTCAATCAAGTGTGAGAGGTTGAATATAGAGGAATGCTTCTTATGATTCTAATCATAGAAGATTACCAACACAGTAGAAAGACATACAGAGAAAGAAAATATCGTACATGAGAGAAAAAGACTCACATAAATTGTGAATACAACGGCGACAGCCATTATGGATATCCCCCAGTGGTCAGAAAAAGCATCCATCAGTTTTCTGGCAACAAAGACACAGAAAACTGCGACAGGAGCAACAATAAGAAAAATTGTCAGCGCCAGTGATCTCACATCTGGTCCAAATATGAACCTTCCCTGAAGAAAAAATTTCTGCAAGAAAATAATTAAAACAATGATTAAGCACCCTCATAGTAATAAAATGAATTGATCCTGTAACATATTTTTCAAATCACAATGCAATAATATTTTTTTTTATTCCTTATTAAGTACAGCAAACAAGCTACAAAATGAATGTTGAACAATAAGTACATCAAGACTCCACACCTCACAGATCAAAGGTGAAAAGAAGGTAGATCATATCATGTAGAGACTCGAAGGCTAGTGTTTTTCATAATCAATTTGGAGAGACCATCAGAACATTGCTGCCTCAATGATTTCCCTATACCTTACACCTATTCTTTGAGTTTGGTTGAGATTAGAGAGGAAATAGCACAGTAGTTCATAGAGTATAATGTTTTGATTCGTTCTACTTTGCTTACTTCTTAAGTATATAATAATCATCCAATATGACACAGACTTATTAAAATAACATGAAACATAAATTATTTAAATTAATTTTGGTTCTGAAAATTTAACAGATCTCCGGTGACTTTCTTTCCAAACACATCCTAAAAGTGAAGTGCTTGTGATTCTCCGCAGCATAATTTTAGGAGGTAAAGAAACTGCGAGAAGCAACTAAAACTAGGGAAGCTAGTAATGAATCGACCTAGTAGCTTGTACCTAAGATTTCTTGTACCCCATGTTATGCTTTAATATTTTATTTTAAATATATATATATATATATATATATATATATGTGTGTGTGTGTGTGTAGGCGTATTTATCTATTTATGTCTCTATCTATAAGTAAAGATTCTCTACAGTTTTTAAAAAATGCAAAAACTCTGATCCGTTCCCTTTTTTTTTTCCAGAGCAAATGAAGTTTTGGAACAGTTTCACTAAGACTGTAACACTTAATAAAGCAACACAAAAGTCCAATCAATACTCAGTTCTAACATTGTACTGGAAACCAATCAGCTTAAACCTAACACATCAATCGGACAAAGGAGACCAGTTGATGTGGTTTCTGGGTTACCATCACTTGTCATTTCACTAACACTGCTTCAGAACCTGATAGTAAACCATCCACACAAAATTCATCTCAAAGTCAGCACATAACAACTAGAACCTCTTCCAAATAGTAACGCTCCTAGCCCAAAAAACCAATACCAGTACAATTAAATCCACACAAAGAAAAGACCACAATAACAACCACCAATAATAGATAAGCTACCAAAATTTGAGATGCATACAAGCACTTGCAAAAAGGGAATTTTCTGAGAGTAGTGACACCCCCAATTAACAAATTCCACCAACAATCTCCTTTTCCTTAGAAAAAAAAAAACTGTGAAAATTGACGACTTCAATATAGTTGCTTAGGTGATTTTCATGCTGCTCTGAAGTCAGAATAGGAGTTTGACCTTCCTAATCTAATTCATATTGAACTTTAATAAAATTTTATTGTGACGATTGCCAAGTTAAATGAAAAACAGCAGCACAAGTATTTTAAAAGTACTGCATCCAAGTCTTGTTGAAGCAAGTAACCAAAAATACAAGTAGGAAGTGAAACTTACATTGCTACCCTTCCAAGCTTGGTAGACCCGCAAATCGCCGGATCCCGACACCTGATCGGAGCGCTGCGGCGGAGGCACGACGTACATATCGTCGAGGCAGGAGTTCTCAGAAAAGCTCTCTCAGTTGCAGTGATTTCAGAAATTGATTACCCAAAACGGGAAAGCGAAGAAGAAAAGGCCAAAACTTGAAGGGTCTCTAGGGTCGGAAATGGAGGGCCATGGGCAAATCCAGAGACCCTTTTGGACAAAGTTTCCGGCGAGTTCAACGGGTCGGGTCGGGTTAGCGACAAGGCATGAGGAGGTGGTTCAGTGCAATGCAATGCAATGCAAGTAAGGGTTTTTCTTTTACTTTTTGTCAATTTATTTCTCTCTCTAATGTGATGATTGTTGTGTGTTGTGAAGTGTGATGTGTGTGTGAGCTGGTTTTGGTGAATAGCACTAGCAACAGGATTCTTCCCTCTTTGACAACTACTGGGTCACTCTATGTCTCTCTGTATTAGAAAACATAGTGTAAGTTTCCGAGTAATATTTATTTTTTATTATTTCTTTATATTTAATTATTGGATCAATCAATATCTGAATTTAACATCGTCACATTTACAAGTTTATAATTAATATTTTTATTTCTAAATTTAGTGTTTTCATCTCCATGTTTTACAAAAAAAAACTATATATTATAAATCTAATGTTTAGAGTTTAACTTTGTTTTGAATTTACTTTTAGCTAGTTAGAATATTGTAATATTGAAATGGACAATGATATTTAGACAATATTTTTTTGACAATATTTAAATATTATTTACGTGTTATTATGTGATTGGTCTAAAATTACTTCACAATCAATAATAATAATCATAAATACCATTATGAACCAATCACATAATGACAAATAAATAATATTCAAATGTTGTAAAAAAATATTGTCTAAATAATCGTAATAAAATAGTTATGTTCTATAAATAATTAAAAATTATTATTAGGACCCCATGAGGTGGGTGATTTTGGCTAGTTCACAATGTGATTGATGGAGGAGTGTGGTGTGACATTGGTCCTCTCCTCCCTACTTTTCTAATACAATAATAAAATAGAAGACAGTGACCCATTTCTCATTTTATGTGGCTGGGTGCATTTCAAGGATATTTCGTAATTTAATTCAAAACAAAAAACATAATATGAATTATTTAAATGGATAAAGGAATATTATACATATTCAAATATTTCAAATAAAGCTTTTGACCTCAGTCACGTAATGTTTAACAAGTTTCATAAATTACATCTCGTGTAGCAAATGGAGAAACATTTCCTACTTCTTCATAACCGATCATTCTTTCTTTATTATTTCTCATTTGGTTTGATTTAAGAAAATGAAAGAAAAAATATTTAAATTATATTTAGCCTTAATTTTTAAATGATATAAAACTATTAAGTATAGTGAAAATAATAATGTAACTCTTTTCTAACTTTTAAGTGCATTTGAACAAACAAGTTATACAGAAAAATATGGTGTCATTATTAATTTGGATTTTAGAATCATTTTATAACGTGATTAGCTACATCATATTTTATTATTTTAAAGTTTTTAATGGACTGACCTTTTATAAATAAGAAATGAAAAGTGAAATATTCAATACGAAAAGTGATAGAGGATTAATATATCATTTCAAAATTTATAGTTTTAATACTATTAGAAAATTATTATATTTTCAATAAACAAAAATAATTTATTAAAAAAAACATATAAAATATTATCACAATTATTCAAAATATATTCATACTAAGAATATTTATAAATGAACTAAAAATTCTTCAAAACAACAAAAGTAAATAAAGTTATTATAGTTATCTATATATCAACACTTTTGTCATTCAACACCTATTCCATAGAAATATCTTTCTATGCTCATACTAATAAGATAATCATTGTCAAAGAAAAAGAGTCAAGCAAACAAACAAACAAACACAACCAATATGGTAAGCTAATTTATAAAAGACTCAAACATGCAATTTACTTAAGTCAGAAATATAACAATTTTATTCTCAAAATCCATCAAAACCTAAATATATAACTAGACTCTAGACTTGAATATTCGGATATATGTATAGGTGCCAAACTCTTGAGGGAACCTTTATAAGTATGGTGGAACAACTTGTCACCCAAGCTACCACACAAGGTTACTCCGTCAAACAACCCTGGTCAATTTGACCCTGGGCTAAGGACCTCCCGCTACTCCTCATGACATAAGCAACCCTCCCTACTTGAGGTTGGATGGCTATTGGAATGTTAAGATCATCTCCCATTTTAAAGCACATACAGTAATATATTACATTAAAGCATAACACCAGGATTTTCCACATGGAATTCCTTTCACCACATACTTAAACTAAATACATATCCACCATTATCATTCACTAGGCATTCATAAGTATTAAGAACTGTACATAGCATCATAATAAATAGCTTAAAAACAAACAAGAAATTAAAAAATAGAAAAACAACATAAAAGGCCAAAAACAAGGCGCCTAGATTTAAAATAGGGTGCCTAGTGAACCACACTTTTCGCCCAGCAAGTGGACCAGATGACAACAATTTGGTTTTCTGATTTGGTTGCACCCTAAACCTATCCAAATGACCAAATTGGTTTCTTTGACATTATACTCGATTCAAAAACATGTTTATAACTGAAATTGAGTACCAATTTGATTAATTGATCAAGAATGACATCCACCAGATCAAGCTAATAACTCAAAAGCTCATAACTAAAATTCTACATGTTACAAACCAGATTTTAGTGATCTAAGTGGCTAAACAAGTCAAACATGACTTAAAAACAAACCTTAAACATTTGGTTTCTTCCCAAACCAACTCTTTTATATTTTCATCTGTCAAAACTCCAAAAATAGACTAGAAACTAGCCTAAAACTCTAGTTATTGATTACATCAAGATGCAATAGCAGATTCCAACCAATTATAACATTAATCATCTCAAGTTATCAAAACAAGTAACAATTAACCAACATTCACAATAATATTCTTCCAACTCAGATAACACACATATAATTTAATTTCAAGCACTTATACTACAATATAATAGTATTTCAGTACGTTATCTACTAAACACCATACCAAATCAATTTTACTTCAATTAGAGCACATCAATTGATATACCCTGTGTTGATTCACGTGCTATAGAAACTGGATCTTTTCCATCTAGAACTCACACTTTGATAGCTTGGCATACAACTTCTCTTTAGATTCCAAGCATTATCCTTAAGTGTTCCTCATGCTCCTCACAAGTACTGGAGTAGATAAGAATGTCTTCTATAAAGACTACCACAAACTTATCTAGAAAATTCTGAAAGATCTTTTTCATATAATCCATAAACAAGGCAGGAGCGATAGTCACACCAAAAGGCATAACCACAAACTCATAGTGCTTATATCTGGGCCTAGAGGCAATTTTATGCACATCACCTGCTTTTACTAGAATTTAGTGATACCCTACCACAGATCTAACTTGGAAAACACCACCACTCCATGCAACTGATCCATCAAGTCATCTATTATTAGTAAAGGATACTTATTCGTGATGATTAACTTGTTCAATTTCCTATAGTCCACACACGGCCTAAAGCTTCCATTTTTCTTCTTTACTAGCAACATTGATGCTTCCCACGGTGATATGTTTGGTTTGATAAATTGTTTCTCAAATAACTCTTTAATCTACTTCTTTAACTCCACCGACTCATTTAAAGTCTAAAATACCTAAAAAAACACTAGAAGGAGGGGGTTGAATAGTGTTATAGGAAAACTTTTCGAAGGAGATAATTTGACAGCTTTGTCGAGGATTGAAAAGTTTACGTAACTTCGTGGCGCGCAACGTCCAAAGTGGCGCTCGACGTCCTAGAACCCAAGGCTCTTAGTTTTGGAAGCACTCAACTCCAAACAAGGTCGCTCAACACTATACCAGATGACAACAATTTGATTTTCTAATTTGGTTGTACCCTAGACCTATCCAAATGACCAAATTGATATCCTTGACACTATAATTGATTCAAAAAACATGTTTATAACTGAAATTGAGTACCAATTTTATTAATTGATAAGGAATGACATCAACCAAATCAAACTAACAACTGAAAAGCTCACAACTCAAATTCTACATGTTACAAACCATATTTAATTGATCTAAGTGGTTAAACAAGTCACAAATGACTCAAAAACAGACCACAAACATTCAATTTCTTCCCAAACCAACTCTTTTATATCTTCACTTGTCAAAACCCCAAAAATAGACCATAAACTAGCCCAAAACTCTACCTATTGACTACATCAAGATGTAGTAGCATATTCCAACCAATTATAACCTTAGTATATCATCTCAGTGATCAAAACAAGTAAGAATTAACCAATATTCACAACAATACTCTTCCAACTCAGATAACACACTATAATTTAATTTCAAGCACTCATACTACCATATAATAATATTTTAGCAAGCTACCTACTTAACACCATACAAAATCAATTTTACTTCAATTAGAGCTCATTAAAACAAATTATCAAAGTTACAAGACTTTAGAAACAAAACATTTAACTTCCTTTACCTGATAGAAGCTAAAACATGCTTGAAAGGACTTGAAACTGCTTCCTCATCTTAAAGAGCTCTATGTGCATCTACACACCATGAAATCATGATTAGGATACATGATTAGAACCATTGATCAATAGGGAACATACTAGAATGTTGGAAGACACATGCAACAGAAGATTGTTCGCATGCAAGGAAAAAAATACGGCTCGAGAAAAAGAGTAGAAACTAACTTAATCTTTTGAAAAAACTGATTGGATAAAAATAAAGATCTTGTTGTCATGATCACTTAGACACTTTCTGATCTTCAAAAGGATAACTTAGGTATTAAAACTCGAAAAAAAAAAAGAATGAAGAAAGATAGTTCGTAATCACCTAAACACTTTTTGATTTTCTTATGAAATAAAAAGACTCTTAATAAAATTTATATTTATACTTTTTAGTTATTTTAATATTAAAATAACATGGTCTTTATATTTAAATACTTAAAATTAAATTTTCTAATTATTACATATGGAGCGTACTGAAAATAATGAATACTTTACACTACATAAAATCATAACGTAACGGTTTATTAGTGCCCACTTGTTTTTTGCCTACTATATTCTTTGCATTTTATATTTACTAACCAACCTTTTTCATTTTTATTATGTAAAAAAAGTCAACTATATAATGTGAAAGTATTTTTTATTGCATAATTTTATTACGGATTTTTAAACAGAATACAAATATTTTATTATAGTTTTACTTTTATGCATTTGATAGAAATATACTAGAGTTTCTATTATATAATTACAACAACATAAAGATTAATAAAATTTTCTTATGTATTTTCTATATCTTTTATGTATGAAGAATAAGTATTTTTTAGTTTTCTTTTTCTATTGTTGAAACTTAGGATAACATTGAGGTTAACATTTTTTATATATATAATATTTTAAAATGTTTTTGTATTTATGTTTCGTTATGAAGTCGAGATTAATTCTTCTTGTACACAGTTTAGTTCTTAGATTCAGCTCCTTTGGGTGCCACATGGAAAAGTGTTTAAGTTAGTGTTTGTTTGAATAGTTTTGTCATAAATGTGTCATAAAAGTAACAAACTACCTGAATGTCAAACCTGTATTTATAAACTTTTGTGATTAGTTTCTTATTAGGGTTGACCCAATTACGGTCCATGTACCCATAACTGGTTTAGGGTTAACCTAATTACTTTTGACAACTAATCTTATTAATATTCTGACCAAATGTTTTGTTGCTTGACATACAAATGTCGGTCCATGACTGATCACGGTCATATAATACACTTTCATAACCTTTTCATCTCTATCAAGTTATAAGCTTTTCTCAATTCTTCCATAGACGTTTAAGTATTATGGATCGATATATTCTAATGAAAGTTGTGGTATTATCTCCACGAGGAAAGAAGACAAAGAAAATGAAAAGGTAGGAAAAAAAGAAAAAAAAGAAGTCAAAATAAAAGTAAGGTTTAATGCCTATTTTGGTCCCTTGATTTGTAGGGTCTATTCAAAAGTTCATTAACATCCTACTTTTTGCAAAAATAGTTTAAGTTGATCCTTTTTGCTTACGACGTTAAAAAACTAACAGCAGAATTGCTCAACTGGCCAAAATTAAATGACATATCCAATTAGTCTAATTAGTTGGCAAGTTCAGCCAATAAGAGATTGCCACGTGACAGTCCCCTTTCCACTCAAAAGCTTTATCACACTTCTTCATCTTCTTCAATCACTGTAATCATCGTCATCATTAACCAATTACACTGTAATTCAATTGCCAAGAAACAAAAAAAATTAAAGTGAGGGAGAGAAATCTTCAGAGGGTGAAGACTGGCTTTGAGTTCATGAGATTGTTGTTCTTTGGTTTCTTTGTTGCTAGAGTGTCGACGCTAACTGAGAAGAAGAATCTAACGTTTGATGAGCATTTTCGGGGTTATTGGAGTTGTTGTTCTTTGATTCCTTCTTCTCCATTGTGAAATCCATAATTGCGCGCTGCTTCCCAAACCTTAATCTCCTTTTCTCCCTTTTCCCAAACCTTAATCCCTAATCCCCTTTTCCCAAACCCTAATCCCTAATCCGGGGAGTTGAAGTCAATGTCTTCCAATTTGTTGATATTGTCGAAGAAAGAGGTGTCGATGTCATCGGAGGATTTGCATTTGGCGTAAAGGAGGGAAGGGTGGTGTTGGGGCTTGACAAAAAGGAGGGAGACGGTGTGTGGCGGCAAAGGGAGGAGAGAGAAGCGGGAAGAGGCTCAGAGGAAGAGGGAATTGAGAGCGAGGGAAAGCGAAGGTTCAACCATGAAAATGGGGAAAACCGAGAATGCCAAGTAATAATAAATTGTACAACTCATTCAGGTTTCATCAGGTAGGCAACTCTGCTGTTAGTCTTTTTAACATCGTAAATAAAAAAAACTAACGTGCACCGTTTTTGTGAAAAGTAAGATGTTAGTGAACTTTTAAAAAAAGAAAGAACAACTTTAAACAAATCCTACAAATTAGATGGATTAAAATAGATATTAAACCTAAAAGTAACTTGGTTGAAAAAAAAAGTCAAAAATTTGTAAGAATATTTTGAAAAAAATATAAAAATAGTTAGTTCCATTCTTGTAGTGACCAGTGGGTTATTGGAGACTGAAGATCACAAACAATTCCATTGTTGTTCATTGCAAACGATTGAACAGACATGATGAGACCCCAACGTTCACTGTCTACGGACATGCCACCAATCATGAATCTCTTCTCACTAACACCATCCTTGTATTTAAATTCTAAGCTCAGAAAACAATGGCTCTTAATTTTTTGCCATTAAAATAAGAGCATATCATGCATACAAATGTTCACCTAATAAGAAAATTAGAACGTGGGTCCTTTGCTTTATTGGCAGTTATCATAACCTCCAATAGGATCTCGTGTTTTCTTTTCTTAGCTCACAAGACCAAGTAAACTTCACACGCTTTTCAATGTGACTCAGAAAAATATCAATGTTAATGGTTGTCTGAGTTGTGATTAACTATTATATTGACTTGTACCATAAATTTCTCATTTTTTGGTACAACAAACGTATCAACTTTTGCCTGCTTTGTTTAATAACAACAAAACATGAAGAAAACAATTTAATCCATTTCACATTTAAAAAAACAAAAGGCATTTCCTATAATTAATTAATTAAAGCAATCAAACTTCTATGCCTTAGTTATGGTGGTGAGTTAAAAAAGAAAAATACTCTTTCCGGAAAGATTATGAACGAAAATTATATAATTTTCAAGAAGAAAATTCTAATTCGGCAATTAAACTTGTAAAGCCACAAGTACACTATCCAACAAATCCAAAACTACACAAATCAAGGTTTGGTAACTTTCTAAATAATTCATATGTTTATAACCATTAACGTAACTTCAAAATGCTTAACGTGTTGATGAAAAAGGAAAGAGTGTACCACATTTATTTGACATGAATGAACTTGAGCATTAATGACGTGTATTTTTAGTATTTTATTTTTATTTTTTAACTTATATTATGATTGTATATTTCATTTATTGGTTGTTAGATAATCTCAATATAATTTATTTCCTTTGTTCTTCTTCGATTGATTCTAATCTGAAAATAATTTTCATTTTTAGAAAAATATTAATATATAAAAAGTATGTAATATGATTAGCATTAGCACTTTATATGGTAATCGGATTAAAAAAAAATAGGTTTAATATTTCAATAAGTCTCTATTTTCGTCCAGAATTTTAAATAGGTCATTTTCTTTCTCGACGTCTCAACTGAGTCCTTATTTTTGTAAAATTAAATCAAATAGGGTCTTTCTGTCAAATTGAGATGACGCCGTTAAGAAGGATATACAGTGTAGTTTTTTATTACGTGGCATTAAAAATGTGATTGAATTGTATTTTTTTAATTTTCGAATTAAAAAACAAAATATACAGAGTATACTTCATTTTTTTAATTTAAACATTAAAAAAATACAATTCAGTTACATTTATGTAATGAAAAACTACACGGTCAAGATACTCTTCTTAACTGCGTCATCTCAATTTGACGGAAATGTCCTATTTGATTCAATTTTAAGAAAATAAGGACTTAATTGAGACACCGAAAAAGAAAGGGACCTATTTGAAATTTTGAACGAAAATAAGGACCTATTGAGACATTAAAAAAAACATATGATAATGTGATATATATATATATATATATATATATATATATATATATATATATATATATATAAAGAAAAACTTATTTATAAGAGATAAATGGCAAAATAATCAAAATATATGAACGAGTTTAAATTGTACTTAATGGTATGAAATTGTCACTCATTTGAGAAAAGATATATTTATAAATAGTTACACATTTAAATAATTTTTTAATCAAATAATAAAGGTAGAAATAGTACTAATCCATATATAGGAATTAATAGGTTGACACCCAAATTTCAACCCCTTCCTTACAACTATTTTTATTAATTTAATTATTTGTTCAACAATTTAATTTATGTTTGAATTAGATAATTTAATTGGTGTCAAAAATATTTATTTTTCTCTCGAACGCATACCACAAACTCGACACGTTCTTTGGGATCCTATGACAATAAAAATTAAGATAAATATTATAATAATAAACTAAAAGGAAAAAATTATTCGTACTAATTTTAAAATAATTAAAAATATTTATGAGTACTGAAAATTTTTAAACGGATGACAACATTACTAATATTATTTGTGATTAGAATATATATAGCATTTTGTGTATTTACGAAGTTACTAATTTTCAACCAAACAGAACCAAAATATTAAGTAATATATACCTGCTATATATACTTGAACTTTTTCATGTGATAAGATTGAATGAGCCATATGTCCATATGTATAAAGGTTTCTATAAAGACTACCAAACAGTTGACAGCAGTAATTTCTACTCTAGCTTAAATGTCTAGTACATGATACACACAAGGAAAATTCAGCAATCCAATCTATTTTTGCTATTTATTTTTGTTAAAACATAGAAATACTACTAATGTATCATATTTCTCAGAGTAGAAAAGCAAGAGCAACCATGTAATCTGAAACCTCATGTCAAAGCATGTGAAATTGAGCCTCAAGTTCACAAGTGCCAAAACAGCACTATTTAAGAAAAAAAGATGGCCAACTATGGCATCATGTTGAATCACAACCCTATGTGGGGTTCCTTAGGACTGTTTTGCTCACTTTGTCGTCTCTGCCTCCATGTCTCCCCCCAAAGCTTGGCTTCTGCAACAGCTCGCTCTCTCACTGATTCTTTTGGCAAAATGGCTCTTGTTTCATTTGGGGTCTCTCCACTCTCCATCTCAGTTCTGTTGTTGACTGTGTTCAACACTTTTGGGGAATATTGCTTGGATGACAAGAATTCCAGAGCTGCCACTATATCACCTGCATTAGGCCGTTGACGTGGCTCTTCACGAAGACACATGGCTGTCAATTCAATCACCATCGCTAGACATGATCCTGGGTACTTCCCTTTAAGCCCTGGATCTACCAATCTTGGGAAACTCCTTTTGTCTCTCAGCATTGGACGTGCCTACATATGTTAGGAAAAAACAACCTTCACTGTTTAAGTCTTATGTTCTCTCATAGTCAACCAAACCATTATGTTTTCTCAAATTGTGATTCCTTAAAGAGTGAAGATAGCATTCCAAGGAAATGCAAACAGAGCAAATCCAAAAAGCTAATTAATCTGATGAATATTATTCAACTTAGAGAAAAAGGAGAAAGTAACGTTTTGTGTCATTCATCATTGGCCAGAAATGGAACAAAATATAATCAATATAGGAATTTACCCAGTCTACCAGAAGCTTTTCAGGGCCACGCTTATCATCATATGCTTTGCGTCCAGTAATTAGTTCCAGTAACACAACCCCAAAACTGTATATGTCAGATCTCTTCGTTAATTTTCCACTAGTGGCATATTCAGGGGCACAGTAACCTTGTGTTCCCATGACCCTTGTGGCAACATATGATTGATCTCCGGTTGGACCAAATTTTGCGAGCCCGAAATCAGAAAGTTTTGGATGGAAATCTTCATCCAATAGTATATTGGATGCTTTAAGATCCCTGTATATAACTGAAGGCTTTGCTTCGTCGTGGAGATAATGTAGCCCTTTTGCTGATCCACAAGCTATAATCATTCTGGTATTCCAATCAAGTGGCTCTTCATCAGGAGAAACATCTGCAGATAACCATAAACAAATATTAAAGATACAAAGATCTAAATGTACTTTTGGTGAATAAAGTCGCACGTCAAGAACAGACAAGATACAGCAGTAGTTACGTTAAGCTATAAAGCATTAACATGTGATACTAAACATGGCCTTATTGAACTAATTAGTAGCAACCCTCTTCAGCTCAGTAAATCATGTACAATCCCCTCAGATAGTAATAAACTCTAAGGCTTTACATAATTTCCTCCAATTCATGGGCAGAAAAGATGGCAGGAAAAAGATACATGGAGTAACTAGTAACTGATTACAATTTGGCATTGAAGAAAAAGGTTGCTTTATAGTATTATACCATGAAGATGAGATTCTAGGGATCCCAAAGCCATGTACTCATACACAAGAAGACGTTGATCTCCTTCCGCACAGTACCCAATCATGCTAACAAGGTTGGGATGGCGTAGAAGGGAAAGCATGAGAACTTCCACCAGAAATTCTTTCTCCCCTTGAACACCTGTAGTATCAAGTCTTTTAACAGCTACAACCTGATCAAGTCCAGTAGCTTGTTTAAAGAACTATATTGCACAGCAATGTAGCATACTGATGGGTATTGTAAATGAAGAAACAGGCACACAGAAAATCGATCCATCATGTTATACCTGATTTTCCCGAATTATTCCCTTGTAAACAATGCCAAATCCACCTTGTCCAATAAAGGTTTCATCTCTAAAACTTTTTGTTGCTGTTGCAAGCTCTCGGAAGGTAAATATCCGGGCCTTATGAGAACTTTCGCCCTCCTCTACTGGGTTTTCCTCTGGTCCATTCCCTGTATAAAACCAAGTTATGATCACTAGAGTATACAAGTAAAGCAAAAGACAATAGAAAGAGATCTCGCTTTTAATACTATAACAACTTTTTTTACACAAGCATAATGCTCAATGTGAAACTTAGGCACTCCAAAGACACAAGTTCCTATTGAGTAATCTGGACTAATTATATATGTGCCTACATATCTAGGTGGTTTAATATTAACTTTTAAAAGTGAAAGTCTCTATATACTTTTTTCTAAAGAGATGCATTGAAGATATAAAATTGTCTTAAAAAATAACCACTCAAAATTAATTGCAGAGCTTTCCTTCAGTAGCTTATAAACAAGTGATAATCTTTGTAAAATTGTCATGTCAAAGAATTGCTAAACAAAATCAAACTAAGCCAAGAAAAACTCAGGACATCTATCTATATGTTCAATTACCACGAAAAACTATCTATAATCAGTCCACACGAAGCAAATCACTTCATCAAGTTTACGAGAGGCCTAAAAGAAAGCATATCACATGAAGCATATACTCTCAGACTAGTGACAATCACTTCACAAAATTTCGCCATAAAAAATATCTTCCAGAATTTAACATGCATGCTTTTGCTTTCCCAAGACTAGAGTGAAAAACAACGCAGTAGCAAGACAGAAAAAGGCATTTAGGCGGGGGAATGAAATTTGAACACCCCCTTTAGTTTTTAATTGATTTTGGGAATAAGGTACTAAGCTTTATGCAGTGTACATAATCAGAACTTCAATTTTCAAATAAGAAATACTCCAAGAAGACAACATTCATCCAAGACCTTTTTTCTTTCACCCTAAGATAATAATCAAATGAGATGAGAACTATAAGCAATAATCACTAGAAACATCACCTAAAAACCAATCTGTCCTCTGTGGTGACTTAAAACCCAAACCCATTAAAAAAAAATTGGCAAAAAATGTAAGAATTCGTTTTGAAAGATTGAATCTTTAGGAAAAAAGTAACCTGGAGAACTTTCAGAGACATCATTGGTGTTCTTTACAGATTTGAGATTCTTGTTTTCCTCATCCCGCCTCTTGACACTCTTCTCTTTACCCTTCTTCCTCGACCCGAAACAAGGGCAGCTACTACCCATCTCTCAGAGAATTCCAAGCCAAAATGCAAATTTTCTGCTTTTTAGTGTCCCCAGTCACATAAAACAGTAGGCACGGGCCCAGAGAAGAAAGAGAAAATCACACAAACAGAGGGGTTTTATTGAAATTCAGTTGAATTCCCAGAACATCACAAAAGAAGAATATTCTTGTTTGGAAAAGAACGACGGCGAAAAACGAATGCGTGCTCACACGGATCTCAACGGAATTTGCCCCACTCCTGCATCACACACACGTTGCAGTAACCATGCTAAGTGTGCTGTTGTGGTTTCTTGGTGAAAAAGGAAAAGAATTCAAAATATGAGAATGGTAGATTAATATAATTGGAAAAATAAAATTAACTGGTTGAATTGCCCATAGATTTTAATTAATTCCAGTAATGATAATAAATGTTTATTTGTTTCCTTAGAAGGAAATTGTGTGTAGGGTAAGAGAAGAGTTTGTTTGTACAATGACATGCATGTCTATTCAGTTTCTGACTTACGTGTACTTTCTCTCAAAACCTTTTCTCTCTGCTATATGCCACATTTGTCTCTCATGCTCTTGCACTTGGGTGCTCAATTTAAGGTTGCTCATGTTTTCCTTAGTCAGCTCAAGCTACACTAAAAATATGTAATTTTATCAATTCTCTAAAATTAATATGTTTTTCTATTTCAAACATTATTTACATAAAGTAGCAATAATAATAATAATAATAATGTTTAATTAAAAATTTTAATATTTTTTATGACAACAAAATTAATATTTTTATTAGGAAAAAAATATGTCCTCTTTGAACTAAAAGTGTTTAATTTTATAAACTTAGAATACCCAATTAACATGCTGTTAAATTTGTACATGGACAAAAACTACATATTGAAATACTCTGTGAATCAAAAGTTGATTTAACTTAATATCATTGAAATTTGTATAAAATAAATGTGTTGGGTTAATCTTACATTCATCAATCAATTATAAATATATATATTTATAATATATATATATATATATATATATTTGTAAAAAGATGCTGTTTATGAAACTATATTTATAAGAAAATATGAAATATAATAGATGAATATATTATAAATTATAAGTTAAATGATTGTGTTGAACGTGGAATATTTGACTAATTTATATGAAATATGGTGAGTTTTATATTTGAGGAGAAAAATATATTTAATATAATAAATTCTTTGATAGACAAAAAAAATATAATTTTCTGATAAACATAAAATATTATTTCCATTAGTTTAATTTAATTTAAAAAAGATAAATAAAATAAATATTTGTGGTATGATTTAGATCGGATTAAAAAAATCTTAATTATTATAAAATTATTAGATATTTTATAATGAAAAAGAAATATCAAATGAAAAGGTTTTTATAATAATTAACTTAAAGATAACATCAATAAAAATTTAGCATTGGATTGGTGCCCTTGAACACTTCTACATTGATGTTTTGAGAGTAACAAAGGCTTCAGGAAAAAGCTTTTTACCCAACCCTTTCTCTTTTCATTTTGTATCTTTCTGTCTTAGGATTCCAGTTCAGATATAGTTTTCTTTGCTTTAATTTCTTGCTGAGAGTAAAAGCTTAAAAAATAAATTCATTTCTGCATCATTCTACATATAAATAAGCTATATAAAATGTATATTTTGGAATTATGCAAATAGAAATAGGAATTTTGCAAGTAGTGGCTTTCACTATCTACACGACTCATTAGCTGTTTTATTGTTGAGATCTATGATTAAAAAATTATGTACATGTAATACGAATTTCTAGATTTTGGCTTTTATCATTTCAGATCTACTCAGTCTCAAAAGAAATTATGTCTCTCACAGAATTTGTTCTTTATGACACGTTAAAAAACTTCTTTTTAAATCAATTTTTGTTATAGAATTTTATTAAATATTATTTGAATGTCTTTTATAAAATCTATTATTCATTTATAATATTTTACAAATTCTAACTTTATGACACTGTTAAATTTCTATATAAGAAAACAACAACCAATTAAAATATTTTATGTAAATTTAAAAAGGAATTTGTTAAAAAAAAAAGAAGGAATACTCACATCACTAAAATTTTGATCAAACAAGGAGTAAAATTTTGGAAAAGAAAGGAGACATATCTTAAGTGAGAGATCAAACTTTAGTCTTTTTATTAAAGGTACATCCAAGAAAAATATACATAAAATTTATCATCAACGCAAGTCAACAAATAGATTATGAAAGTAATCCATAATGTGAAAGTAAAGAAAAAAATAGAATTGGAAGAGCTCATAAATTATAATTGCGGTTATAAAGTATACGGGAACATGCATTGGTTGTGTTTGGTGAGTCTTGATAATTTTGCCTTGTTTTTGGTTTGAACCATGATTGTAGGGAGAGGATGGCTAGATTGGACCACATAGAAACAAACTTCCCCTCCCAACGAACTACATAAATGATGGCGCGCCAATGAAGGTGAAAAATTTGACTATTCAAAATAATGGTCTCTTTTATTCATCAAAACACGTAGAAACAGACAACCCTATACGAGGAGCGATAACAAGTAACGACAATGGACAATGAAAACCAATGAAAAAGACACTATTGAGTAAAAAATTCTTAGGACGACTGATGATTATACGGTGGTCACCTGACCGAGATGATCAAAACCATATGGTCATTGGTTGAAACTAGAACTCTGATAGTGACAACGACAATGACGATAGACAGTGTTGCCACTAGTAGCAACAATTGTAGTGACAAGGGTAACAAAAATATTTTTCTCAAAAGAATTTAGACTCTAATATTATGTTGAATATAGTGAAAAATATTTATGAGATTAATCTCCCATGAATTGAATATACACGTAAATACCACGTCCTCATTGGTCGCCTCACTCCTTAGGTCTACAAGCCTCCTCTGGCCAAGTTTGATCAAATAGAGAGTAAAATTTTGGAAAAGAAAGGAGACATATCTTAAGTGAAAGATCAAACTTTTTTCTTTTTATCAAAGATAAAAATACATAGAAGAAAAATGTATATAAAATTTATCATCAACGCGGAGTCAACCAAATCAATTATGAAAGTAATTCATAATCTAAAAGTAAAAAAAAAAAATAGAATCAGAAAAAGCTCGCAATTAATTGATAAATAAAAATGAAATTAAATTAATAATTATATGGAATGAGTGAAAGAAATAGTCTTTTTATTTGTTTTTGAAAAACGTTGAAAAAAAGAGTAAGAATACTAGTGATACTTTTCAAAATTCATTTGATGTATTATTAGTGGAGGAGTTATATGTAAAATATGGTTTACAGTTAATTTTAAACATAAAATGAAGATTGGAATTATTCTAAAAAAATCATTAATGTATAATAGTACTGGTTAATAATATGACTGCGATGATATAAAATGATAAATGGTAATAAAGTACATAAAATCAAAATGACATTAAAAACACCATAGATGCGAAGAGAAAAAAGAAATAAGGATAGCAGAAGTTAATAGAAAAATTGTGAAATGAAAAATAGGGTGCAGTGTAAAATGATGAGGCTAGGAGGGCAGCTAAGTTAGCAGTGAAATCCTCTTATCTTATTGTCGTGTTTAAAAAACGCGATAAAAAAAGCTAATATAGTCCCACATCGAAAGAGCTATGAAAAGAAAGTACGTTTATAAATGACCAGCTGACATTCATGGTCACGACCTTACTTGAACAGGATCTGTTCTATAGGTTCGTACCTCTGTATCCTTAAGTTCTAAGGAGACAGGAACTGAAGTCTGGTGGATGAATTATTACCCTGTGATCAGAGCGTGATTAACGGCAGTGTGGGCTTCGTTTCTGGACGAGACCCATCACCAGCTGTAGAGGATCGTTCCCTGACTTTACAAGCTGGGGATGGTTGCAGGGTTGTCTGACAGACTCCTATTCAAATCTATTTTTTAATTCCTTTCAGTGAGCAGTTTTTTGGCTACAACGGAAGACATACTAAAATCATACATTTTTTTCTCCACCTTTTCATTACTTTTTTTTTTCAATTAATATTATGTGAAAAGACAAAATGTTAAAATGAAACTTTGACACCTCATAAATACATGAATGAAATTGGTGTTGTCTTTCTTTCAGTTTGTTTTCCTTTTAATTGAAAATGAGATTCAACTTCATTAACATATATTTCATAAGATTTCATAAGTTAATTTTACACATTTATATCATGTTTCACATTCATGCGTAAGATAATAATTGTGTTTAATTATTTGCTAGAAAGTATAAAACTAATTAAAGAAACATCCGTAACATATGGTATAGAAAAATAATTTACTCAACTATTTGTAGAAAAAAAAAATTAAAACTAACTAAGGAAAGTAACTAATGTTCTAAAAAACTATAACAATCATCCATGGTTAACTATCAAAAGTAATAGAAAAATTAATAAATAAATTATTAATCCTCTACGACCATATTTTATCTCTTAACAAATTATTGTATAGAATTTTTAATTCCATACACAACTTTTATTCTAAAAATAATTAATTGTAAAAATAGAAAAACATCAATTTTATTTATTAACCTTTAGTTCCATCCCTGTTCTTCTCATTTCTTCTAATAAGTTGTCTTTTATTTTAAATATTATATTATGTTTTTCTCAAATATCACACTTTCTTATAAATGTTATAAATGTTTATTGTTTTTTAATTAATATTTCATAAAATTATCTTGATAAAATATTTTCAAGATAATATTATTAAATAATATATAATAATAAATTTAGTAGTGGACTCATTAAGTCGATTAGAAAAAAAAGTTATTTTTAGAATGATAGATAAATTAAGTACAATTATTCATTATATTTATGGATGATATTTATGGATGATATATTTATCGATGACATTATCTGATAATTGTAAAAGAAAAATCATCTAAACACTAGAAAGTGGACTTTGCAAACCATCTAGTTATCCATTTAGCGGAAAAAAGATGTCCAAAAGAAAAACGTCTAAGGTTAGAAGCATCTATATTGTCAAGCCAAATCAAAGTAAAAATCAAGGTTACATCTAAAGTTACATAAGTTGTTAAACAACAAAAGAGATAAGCTGAAATAACATAGAAACATAGAAGAAGCCTACATACAGTATGCCTACAAATATACAATTACAAAGCAATAAGCATAAGAAGTGTCCAAGTAAAACTGACAAAACATTGAGTGCAAGAATCTATCAAGTAATCACGCATTGCAAATAAAATATTCGTAAAATAAAAGAATATATCTTCATCCTAAAAGAAAACAATTCATTCCTAAGAAGAGACATAATACAAAACGATAGTGCTACACAATAAATCAGTACTACAAGAAGAAAGGAAGTTTGCTAAGATAAGATCAAGATTGTTTAGCATCTTCACATGACTTGAGAATTAGTAAATAAGAATATGACCGAAATAGATGATTAACAAAGTATTACCTTTGTAAAACTCATATCGCTACATAAAAAGACTTTCCATGAAAGAAAAAACTTTAATAAATGCACTAATACATAAGTAGATGCACTACTAAACGATTTCACTACTAAATGCGTCATTGAGCTATATGAGAGTCTTGTTAAACACATTTGTGCTATACTTTGCTAAACAAAGCTAAACAAGATCTCACTATGATATATATAAAATGATGTTTTTGGTAAATGTGCTAAAAGATACAATCATTGTTCCAAAAATTGATGTTGAAAGATATCTCACTAAATGCGCTCTTAAATCAAACGAGTATTTATTAAACAAGGCACTATTATGAAAAGCCTTGCATAGGCTAAACGATATCATGTGCTAAACGAAGTTTTCATCCAATGATGAAACTCTCATGATCTACTAGGTATCTCTACTAGAATGCTTAAACAACCAAATGCTGCTTGAGCAAGGAAATTTTAAAATACTTATAGTTGTTCTAAACGCGCATTAAAAAACACAATGTCTCAAAATAGCAAAAGTGAAAGGAAAACAGACATATATGCTTGTATGAATATCTACTCTACTTTATGCAAATTACCTAAGTCAAGCATCCACCTTCTCTATCAAATACAAGTTAGAGACAAAGAAGACATTCATGGAATGACCTTCTTATCAAAAGTCGAGCCAAAGAATTCGTACAACCTACTTTTGATAAAGTACTAAAAAAGTAAGCCTACTTTGACAAGTAGACCTCAACCTATGACAACCACCTATGATAAAGGCAGGCTACAAAGAGCTAAAATTCAAAGACAAGCATCATCTAACGACTAAATTCTCAAAAAACGCTTATAAAGAGAAGATATCTGGTTAAGAAGGAAAAAAGGATGGACACATAAGGAATATAAAGAAAAATCATCCTCATTGAAAGATCAAGAATACTCTCAGAGTTGTTTAGAGTTAGAAAGTTACACTTGTAAGAAAAAAGAAAATTTCAAAAGTCTATTAGATTGAATTATATTGTAAGCAAATCCTCACTATGAGAGTAATCATCTAATGACTTGTAGGTGATTTGATTGATTGCATATTTTGAAGATAATTCAAACACTTAAGGCTTAACTTGGTTGGATTAAGCGGTACCTAGACGAGTTTGTCTAGTGGACATCAGGAGTGATGAACAATATTACACAACCAGAATTGAGTGAAAAGTCTAGTGGACAACAACAAAATTCTTTTATGTTCATAACTCTCTTCAATAATTTTTTCCTGTTAAATCATTTAGTACGATGTACATGAGCTTCATTTTTTGTTGTGTTTTGACGTTGGTTATATGCAGGAAGGTGAAAAGTATATTCCAAAGTATTGCTTTCAGCGCAAAATATGTTTTTAGAATTATTTTTAAGAACTGACTTCAGAAATCCATTTTTTGGACAATGACTTACCCTTTCGGGAATCGCCTTTCCACGTAACTATTTTTCTCTTCTGAAAAATATTTTCGGACAACTTAATAGTCAAAATATCAAATCTCCCTATAGATAAACTACTAATTCTAAAATTTAAAAACAAAATTTAATAATAATCATAAGGGAAAAAAATATAACAACCCTTCAATCAAAAATCAACATCAACATCATCAATTATTTTGTTATTAAAGTGGAAACAAATGAACGAACAGAGCAAGAACTACAAATTGCAATGTCGCGAGTTACTGTGTGTGGACGAGAGAGGTGAAGATGAGAGAGAAACAAATTGGATAAATGAGGAAGGTGGATTAGGGTTATGCGAGTGTTTCTGATTTTTTTTTTTTCAGTTGGGGCTATTATAGGGATGACAGAGAAAAGGTTACAGAGAGTGATAAAAGAGAAATGGTTGAGAGGAATGAGGGATGAGAGAAGGGTGACTAAGGGTTTGCAGGTTTCTTGTTTTTCTTTCTAGTTTTAAGAACGAAAATTATTCAAATATCTTTGACCTTAAAACTTAGAATCCATAATGTATAAGGGTATTTTTGTCTACTAAAACTCGGTATACTTTGCTAAAATGTATTAACTGTAAAAATATAGCTTACGTATGTTAACAAACCCCGTATGTGTGTGTGTGTTTGTATATATATATATATATATATATATATATATATATATATATATATATATATATATATATATATATATATATATATGTACGCCTATTTTTCAGTTGGTACATTTTAACAATGTGTACCGGATTATAGTAGACAAAAATACCCTCATATATTAAGATTCTAAGTTTTAAAGTCAAGGATATTTAAATAATTTTCATTCTCAAAACAAAANAAAAAAAAAACCCAAACCCTTACTCACCTCTCTCATTCCTCTCAATCCTTTCTCTTTCATCTCTCTCACTCCAACCGTTTCTCTATCATCCTATGGTAGATCCAATTGAAAAAAAAATTAGAAATACTCATCCTTAAACAATTTACCTTTGTAAAGAGTTGAGTCATTGGCATATTCGCTTTCAGGCAAAGGTTCATTCAAGATCTCTTCAATTTCATCATCTTCACTAACATCTCTAATTTCATCATCTGCAGATGTTGAATCGTCATTTCTTAAAAAATCTTCAGGCCAATTACTAATTCCTTCTGATGTCATTATGCTTGTGAAAATTAAATAAAATTAGATAAGACAAAAATTATAAAATGAAAACTCATTATAAAATCATTTTTTGTAAGAAATTGTTTAATAGCGAGTGTTTTTTATTTTTTTTTTCAGGCGAATTACCAATTCCTTCATATGTCATTATGCTTGTGAAAATTAGATAAGACAAAAGTTATAAAATGAAAACTCATTATAAAATCATTTTTTTGTAAGAAATTTCTTAACAGCAAGTTTTTCTAATTTTTTTTAATTGGGGCTATAGTAAAAATGACAGAGAAAAAGTTGGAGTGAGAGAAATGAAACAGAAAGAATTGATAGGAATGGGAGAGGTGAGTAAGGGTTTGGGGATTTCTTTTTTTTTTTTAGTTTTCAGAATGAAAATTATTTAAATATCCTTGACTTTAAAACTTAGAATCCATAATATATGATGATATTTTTGTCTACTATAATCCGGTACACATTGTTAAAATGTACCAACTGAAAAGAGGCATACGCACGTTAACAAACCCATAATATATATATATATATATATATATATATATATATATATATATATATATATATATATATATATATATATATATATAAGTATAGATTTATTAAATTTTATGCTTTAAAATTATAATTATTTCCATTTAAAATTCTTTATTATCTTTGTTATATAAATTAACATTTTCTAATTTTAACGTTTTTTAAATAACAAATGGAAAAGAATAATTATGAAAGACTATAGGTTTAATGTCTCGGTTTGTTCCTATTTTGGTCCAAAATGTCAAATAAGTCCCTTTTTTTTTATGCCATCTTAATTAGATCCTTATTTTTTAAAAATTGAAGTAATTAGAGCCTGCCGTCAAATTGAACAAAAGATCGTTTAAGTTTCGCTTACGTGATATGATCAATGTATACATTAATCATACATGGCATTAAAAAATTAAGAATCCGTATTATAAGGTTTGTGTGAGGGAAAAAAATCGCTCGTTCTTTCTTTCTTCGTTCTTTATTAGAGAGAAAGAGGATTGTTGTTGAGATGCATGGGAATTCGAGTTGGGACTTGGGGTGTATGATTTCCCATGGCTGAAAGATGGTGAGGTGTAAATTAGAGGAGTACTTTTTGGATTTTGAAGAGAATTTCTCATTGTTGCTGGAAGAAGAAGAAGCGTCCTGGAAAGGTAATTCTAATGTTGATTTGTTGAAGGCATATGGTTTGTTTTGAGAGTCCATAAGAGAAGTTAGAGCACATTGCATGGCAGCCATTTGAGAGTGATATGGTAGAGCATGAAGCGGAGGATGTGAATTGCATTGGGAGCTCTCTCTTTCAACACCCTCTCTGACTGTTCATCTCTATAACTGTTCATCTCAGATAAAGTTCAGAAGAAGTGTATACATTAAGAGAGTTAGATGTAAAATATTTAATATATTAATTAGTCCCAGTCCCTCACATTCTTCCTCATTTCTTCTTCTATTTTTCCATTGTAATTTAAATCATGGATATCTGGAAGTCATTGTCACTTTTCATTCATTGTCCAAATTAAATTACATGGACTATGTTATCAGTTAAATCTGGAGCTCATACTGTAGCTAAATGCATACCAAGATATAAAAACTCTTAGATCTTTTCCTCCTCTCTTGCTTTGTAATAAGAATTTAGTCTATTTTATTTTTATAATTGCAGAGGATGAGCTACTATCACATATAAATTCAGTTTTTTTAAGAAAATTTTGAACGAAAGAATGCGATTTTTTTTTTCTCACACAAATCTAATAATACGGATCTTCGATTCTTTTTCCCAATCTCATTTGCATTTTTAAATTAAAGGGAGATCCACTTAAAATTTTTAATTTTTTTTACTTTGTCTTCCCTGAAGTTCACCTTTGTACATTTAAAACTTTTAATATAAAACTCGATTTTAATGTCATGTGAGATTAATATATACACGGACTCTCTCATGTATACTTTAATTTTATAAAAATAAAAATCATTTAAAATTTATTAAACCAAAATTATATATTTAAAACTAAATAAGTCCAAACCCAATAACTTTTATAATAAAGGTTTATTTGAGTCCAATCCAAATTTATTCATATTATCTCTTGATCTTATTATCATATATGAAATATTAATCGATTTAATGTGTGTCTATTGATCCAGGTATATCTCCTATTCACACTTATACTATTTATACTTTTTTATTAACTTTATTTTGTACATGAATCTTTCTCTACTTTTCCTTTTTCTTGAAGCTCAATCCGCTTCTCCTCAATCAGACAGCAATTCAACTTATAGAGAATTCTAGTTTATCTAGAAGATTTTTACTTGTACCACGTAATTATACTAATAAATATTTTCGTAAAGATTAAAAACATAGAATGTGATATTTCCTAATGTTTCTATTTTATATCAAACTAATTAAAATACATTATTTTCAAAAAAAATTCCAATTTTTTTATCAAATTGTTTCCACCGTATTTTAACTTTTTGTTTGTTTTCCTAAAAGTACAAAGACAACATCAATTTTTATCATTAAATAAAATTAATAGTTTGGCAAAGGCAGCCATGAGTCATTCCTAAATCCTTTTTGTAGTCTTATCCAATTATAACCACCCACCTTTCTCTATCTATCTACATGCTGTTGTGTCACCACGTCATACCCGATCAATTATGTTTCTTCATTCATCCTCTATCTTATAAAATACCGTAGTCCGCAATGTTCGGACGATCCCACCACAGATTTTCTTCAAAAACCTTGTAGTTTGCCTTGTCACAGGTCAACGACTATAACATAATACCCCAGCTGTCACCCAGCCACTTCTCACCCGCCACCACCACAGCATTGTTTCCAATCACTACAAAATATATATAATTTTACGCAAGTGTTATTTTAGAAATTTATTTTTTTTAAACAAACAATATTTAATAATTTATTTTATTACATAAATAAAGAATTACTTTTTTTATTTAAAAAATAAATAAAATCATCCAATTAAAAGATGTATAGCTTTTCCTCTTAAAATGGTCATAGGGCTTCCATTTTTGGTGTCTAGAACAGTTTGTGCTGGAAATTGATCGAACCAATTCCTAGTTATCCGATATTGTTTCAAGATTTTTTTATGCTAGCTTCAAAGTCTGTTGGAATTGAAAGGTATTCATGGTCAATTGCTTTATTTTTGGAAGTTGTAGTAAGAGATAAAACAATTGTTGGTTGTTTTAGTGGTTTAAATGGTTGAAAAGGTGTTTGTTTTTAAATTTTGTATAAAAAAAAATTGTTCGGTTTCAAAATTTTCAGTTATTATTTTGAACTTATTTGGATGATATATATAAATATTTTATTTAAATATGGTATTATTATTAATATATTAGACGAAAATCTAGTCCAATAAATTAGTAAAAAATCTATAATGACATATTTTGTTGAAGATATAGATATAGAAAAAGAAAAAGTGTAGGTTGAAATTGAAAGGGTGGAAAATGACAAGGGAATATCCCAAGCATATAGATGGGAGGGGAATATTCGTGGGGAGATCCGTTGGAGGGTGAATTTGGCGTAGGTGGAAGCAATAAATAGCGGACCAAACCATGCCTTGTTCTTCACCACCACCACCATCACCCACAAACCATCCGGTGCCCTCCTCATCACCACCTCCCTTTCCCCTTCCTCCTTTCTCTCTTTCCTTCCACCCAAATGGCTCTCAAGGCCGTCCATGTCACCGACGTCCCTTCCCTTGACCACGTCCCCGAGAATGCCTCTCTCGCCCTCTGCTCCTCCCGCTTCCCCAACGGTTCTTTCCATCTCTTTCCTTCTCTTCTTCCTCTTCCCATCTTTTCTTCCTAACATTCTTTTAATCGTTAATGCAGGGGTCGAGATTGCTCGGAGTGGCTTCAAGATGCCCAAGTTCGTCGTCATCGGCCACAGGGGTAACGGCATGAACGTTCTGCAATCTTCGGATCGAAGAATGAGAGCCATAAAGGAAAATACCATTATGTCCTTCAACGCCGCCTCTACTTTTCCTCTCGATTTCATAGAATTTGACGTTCAGGTGACCTTTTCTTTTATTTTCCTCTTTCTGCTTTTGCACTCAATGCAATAATTTAATGTTCCACCGCGCGCACCGTTTTCGCTTCTTGTGTTTCGCAACAACTACTTTTCTTCTTTTCCTATTTTACCCCGATGGCTTTTCTGTAAATAATTTGCCTTTCTCGGCCCTTTTTTGACCGTCTGTTCGGTACTGATTGGCTGCTTGTTTGTTTTTGTTTGACGCGTTGCATTTTTTATAGAAAAAAAAAAGAAAACGAATTAAAAAATGCACGTTTTTTGTAGGTGACGAGAGATGATTGCCCCGTCATTTTCCACGACGATTTCATCTTCTCGGAGGAGAATGTGAGTTTTTTTGTTTTTGCTTAGCTTTGATGATTTCTTTCTTTTTCTTTTCAATGGGTCGAGTTTTTTGGGTTTGTTACGTTGAAATTAATGTGTTTTGCAGGGTGCTGTAACTGGAAGGAGGATCACAGAGCTGAGTCTCTCAGAGTTTCTTTCTTATGGGCCTCAGAGAGAGCATGGCAATGAGGGAAAGGTTTTGCTAAGGAAAAAAGATGGGAAGATAATGCCATGGGATGTTGAACAAGATGACTCACTTTGCACTCTCCAAGAGGCTTTTGTGAAGGTGGAACCCGCTATTGGTTTTAATATTGAGTTGAAGTTCGATGATCACATTGTCTATGAGCAAGATTATCTCGTCCATGTCCTTCAAACCATCTTAAAGGTACGCTAAGAGAGTCTATTTTAAGCCTAAAATGTGTTTATGGGGGACACTGAGTGTTTTGTTTTAGTTTTACATTTCAAAAGTGGTGACTTGGATCTCTCATTGTCTTTGGTATTTGTGGGGTGCAGGTTGTGTTTGAATACGCCAAGGATAGACCTATTATCTTCTCAACATTCCAGCCAGATGCAGCCTTGCTCATCCGGAAATTGCAAAGCAACTACCCTGTTAGTTCTTTAAGCCTTTTTAGTTCTGAGAAATTATTTTATTTCTTTAACTGGATCTGATGTTGTGGTTAATTTGTTGGGAACAACCAGGTCTTTTTCTTGACAAATGGAGGATGTGAAATCTATGAAGATGTGAGAAGAAACTCACTGGAGGAGGCCATGAAGCTCTCTGTTGAGAATGGATTGGAAGGAATTGTCTCAGAAATTAAAGGGATTTTTAGAGATCCTTCTACAGTAACCAAGATAAAGGAGTCCAAGCTCTGCCTCCTTTCTTACGGCAAATTAAAGTATGCTTGTTTTTAGTACTCTCTTTCCTTTGTTAATTGCTTGAGAAAAGAATGTGTTTGGTGTAACATTTTGGCTCATGATTATATTTGACATTGCAGCAATGTTCCTGAGGCAGTTTACATGCAACATCTAATGGGAATTGATGGAGTAATTGTGGATCTGGTTAAAGAAATAACCGAAGCAGTTGCAGATATGATAAAGCCAAAAAAGGGTGGTGATGGGGAGGGTTTTACGGAGGGGAGTGTGACGGTGCAGGGGAACTCAAATCCACAATTTTCACAGCAGGATTTATCTTTCCTTTTGAAGCTTATCCCACAATTGATACAAATTTGAAAACTAACAACAGAAAGATGCGGCTTTTATTTGACTTGGCCTATTACATATATGCTCAATAGTTCAGGATTTATCCCTTCACAAATGTTATACACGGCCTTTCACAAAACAGTGAGACCCTCTGGAGGGGTTCCATAAAAGCTCAACCCTTGTACATATGTTTCTTCTTTTCTCTTGGGGCATAATGGAAAGATATTCTGTATGAATTAAGTAGTTTGAAGGTCCTCGTGCAGCAAATAGTGACAGACATATCTTTATTGTACCAATGTTACACCGTTGTTGTATTATTGTCTACCATTTCAATGAGAAAATACCAAAGTTTGTCATTTCTTCCTCCCCGGCAAGAAGTTTTGCTGTGCTTTTTAAATTTTAGTTTCTTTCTCGTGTTCTTATTATGGACAATGTTGTGATTGAGGTTTCATCAAATCCACTCATTACACTAACTTGGATTTGATTGAATTGGTGTTATTTGTGGGTTAAAATCAAATCAAGCAATTCCATATCCACAATAAATTTTATTTTACTATCTTGGTTATTTTTTAAATTATTTCCTTTTCATCTTGAATGTGTAACTTTTGAATATGTTTCGACTAAATATTTAAACAAAAATTGATAAAAAAACTAAATTGATGCGGAAGTGAGGAAACGTAATTAAGATATGTTTTGAGTGACAATTTAAATAATGTGTTTCCATATATACTAATCTAGTTTGTTGCCTTCAATTAACTCTTTAACTTTCTTATAATATGTTGTTATTCTCCTCAAAATTCTGAGGAGAAATGTACTCTTGATATTCAAGTTAGTCTTATCGAATGGTTATAATTAAGTCTCAAATGCCAAATGTAATCACCTATGTCTTTATCTTTGGATAAGTGTAAGCCTAACATTGTTTAAGTATGTTTTTACTTTGTTAATCTAAAGTCTTTATACCTAACGACGATGAGTGTTGTAAGTGACCGTTCGTTTAATTTGGTTGTAATGCGTTTCTAAAGGTGATTAATCGTGTGGTCTACCGGTATACGTATATCGGTCGGTTCATACAGTACACAGACTCCCAAGTTCGAGACGAACATGTTTGGCAAGGGACTTTACTAACTGTTTGGTGAGCGTGCATGGTTTGGGTGGGGTGTTGCCTTGATTTTGAAATTGTTACCATTGGCGTTTGGTTCTATTTCATGCGTTGATAGGAATGTGCAAGGGACTTTACTAACTGTTTGGTGAGCGTGCATGGTTTGGGTGGGGTGTTGCCTTGATTTTGAAATTGTTACCATTGGCGTTTGGTTCTATTTCATGCGTTGATAGGAATGTGCAAGGTCAGCTGTTCTTAACCGTTGGATGTGATTTTTCGTTTCTCATGCTGGATGGAAGTTATGGAGTCTTTGAATCAGACCGTTGGATTTCTTTACATCCAACAGTTAGGACGATCTTTGGGTCCTCCATTTGCTGCCTATAAATAGGAAAGACCCATTGTATAATTTTCACGTATTTTCATCCAACGTTTGAAAGTGTTATTTGTCTTTTTTTTAATTCATGTAATAAATGGCTACCATGAACCTCTCTTCGTCTGAGGAGTCTTCGGGAAGGGGCGGGTGGGGCAATGATGGGGTCTCATTCTCGGTGGGCTCGGAGTCTTCTTCCTCCTTCATGGAGTCAACCGAGCGGGATGGTGGTTGTGATGGTAATGAATCCATTGTAGAAGAAAATAAAGAGGTTATGTTCAACGGTCAGTGGACCTTTGTCTATGGAGGGGTGATTATGGAGGGTGCTAAGGAGGAGAACAAGCAGGTGGGAGCTTTGCCCATTGTCGCGGGCTACGACTGAGCGTCTCATGATGTGAGTGAGTTCTCCACCTACTTTTGAAGCGTCTCATGACATGAGTCAGTTGGCGGACTGGACTGATTGTAACTATGTGTTGCGGTCAATGGATTTTGGTCCTCTATTTAGGTTAATGGCCCGTGAGGAGAATGACCGTGTGTTTCATGGAAAAGGAGGGAGTAAGAGTGACTTCTTCTTCGCTTACGCTTATATGTTCCATGAGATGTTTGTGTATCTGTCGTTTAGCTCTTTTCAAATGGACGTCCTCCGTACTCTAAATATTGCCCCATTCCAACTGCATCCAAATAACTAGGGGTATATTCAGGCCTTCGCCATCGTTTGCTAAGTGTTGGACCTCACACCTACACCCGCGCTCTTTTTCTTCACTACTTTTGGACCTGACATATTCCGAAACGCGGTTGGGTCGCCCCGATCTTCGAGCAAGGGAAAGCCTTATTTGAGCTTTATTCTCTTTCATTCAAGGGCTTCAATGATAAATTTTTTAAGGTAGAATTAACCGAGTTTGGCCATCTACTATTCTTTGGGGAAGACGAGTGACCAAAATTTTCTTTGTACTAGACCGAAGACCCTACTTGGGTGACTTCCTGGTTACAGTCAGATATGACTCCGGCCGAGCAGGAGGCACTCAATGTTCTTGATGACTTGCCTCGCCAGCTCCCTTCCTCAAAGATAATCAATTGCCTTGGTGGGGAGGACCTCAGTACTGAGGTGTTCGATATGGCATTCCTTTTGTCGTTTGTTTTTGACTTGATTTTAACCTAGCTAAATTTTTTGTTGTCTTTCAGAGATTATGGCATCCCACAATCTAAAGAAGAATTTCTTCAAAGCTGCTGTTGAACTTGTTGAGCAAGAGGAATCTGCTAATCGGTCGGGGGAAGCCGTGAAGGTTGTAAGCACAACTCCTTCTTCTTCTTGTCTGCCTTGGTTGACCAAAATCTTGCTTATAGCATAGT
This sequence comes from Vigna radiata var. radiata, assembly GCF_000741045.1. Classification (NCBI taxonomy): domain Eukaryota; kingdom Viridiplantae; phylum Streptophyta; class Magnoliopsida; order Fabales; family Fabaceae; genus Vigna; species Vigna radiata. The sequence goes on along the minus strand of NC_028354.1, from coordinate 11,267,669 downwards.
CGGCTAGCTGGATTGAGATGACCATCAAGTCGTCTTGGTCAGGGTCAGGCGCTTTATAATCATCGTTAGAAAATGTGATGAAGGGCGTGCTTCTAACTCTCTTCTCTACGAGATTCATCATTTTAATTGCTCAAATGTGATTCTTTTAGGAAAATATTGTGTGCCCTCCTCAAGCGAAACCTCCTTAGGTTGTGTTGATTGTTTCCCTCGATGGACCATCCCGACTCTTGTTCTTACTTCGGCTTCTTCACCTAGGCTGCTCCTTATACTATTTGTACATTGATACTGCTCATTTAGGGGTTCTTCTCTATGGTAGGGGTTTAATCAATTTTGACAAACTTCTTTAACTGTCAAAGTTGGATGAACTCTTCTATTTTATATTTTAGCGGTAGACACTCATCGTTGTTTTGGCCTAAGTGATGATGATATTAACAATGTTTATTACTATCAAGGTTCAACAGGGTTGCCTTTCTTCTAGGTGATGGTAACAAGTATGTGTTTAGAGCTTCCCAAAGGATTTTCGAACAACCATTGTTCGATGGTGTGTGGTTATGGAAGTGGGGACCTCTGATTGACTCCGTAACTTTGAGTCTTGATTCTTGGTGAATGATTTTTTATTTGTACCCTTATTTACATTTGCTCTTTATAGTCGCATTTGCTTTCGAAAGCCTTTCAAGCCCTTTCGCTGCATGTACTTTGCTACTCTCTATATCAAATCGTCTAAATTTGTGGTAGACTGCATAACAGGCTATTGGGGAACGATCCCACAAGTTTTTTTGGTGAATTATCTGATGCATAGGCACTTTATGACTTAGGTCCTTTATTTGTGAAGATATCTTTCCAAATTGATCTATGAATGTTCAGAGGATTTCATCTTTGTATTGTCGAATGTTGACAAGCGCTATGTACGTTAGATGATGTTGTTGGCTAGTGGTGAATTATGTTCTAAATTTCGTTCTAATTGTGGCGAAGCAGCCGATGGAGTTGACAGATAGAAGCTTGAACCACTCGAGGATGGCTCATTTTAGTGATGTTGGGAATACCTTGCACTAAATGATATCATCTGACGTGAATAACACCAACTGCGTTAGACAAATGTTGATGTGCTCGTTAACATTCGTGGATCCATCATACTTGTCAAACGTTGACATCTTCCAATTGTCTAGTAAAGGGGTCTTAATGATTCCACTAGTAAACGGGTGCACCCAGACATGTCTACCGTGACAGTGACAGATGGGTTGTGATCTCTACTAGCTCCATAATTTTTCTTCTGAACTGTTCGATCATGCTCGATTCTTGGTTGTTTGGTTGGTCCAAGTTGAGTTGGGGTGGATTGTACATGTCCCTTAGTTTCCGTTTTTGTTTCATAAGTGTGTTTTCTGTGTGCAAAATTGTCATCTCTCCTTCATGCTTCCTTCTCATAGTCTCCATCTCCCTTCTCATGTCGTGCATCATAGCCATAGGATCCACATGCTGCTCCTCTAGTACTTCATTGTTTGTCATGTTCTTTGTGATTACCATAGCAGCAAAAAAGTGCTCGTTCGGTCCCACGGTGGGTACAAAAATGTTTCTGTTAGATTGGTCAAGCATTTCCATTTCCTATATGTCTCGGTCTTAGGTTAACTTCAATTTTCAGCTCCTTTCAATACTTAAGGTCTCAAGTTGTCCAAATCGTTCGAAGTGTACTTATAGATTACACTCTGATGCTTAAATTAGTATTGATCCAAAGGCTATACTAAATGTTGCAGTAAAAGTGAACAATTACCTTAAACTTTTTATTTATAATATTTATATAGACTTTTACTTACCATACACCTATTCACAATCCAATCATTAAAGGTTCTTCGACCAATCTAGTGTCCCAGATCTCAATTATGGTACCCCATGAACTTAGTAGACTTATTTAATAAGCACCTTCTCTTCAATTAACATCAATACAGGTAAATAGATGGTTAAACACATTCAGAGGTCCCTATTTTCGTGTTTTTGTCCCACTTGCATCCTCATCTTTTTTTTTTTGCCAATTAGGTCCTTAAGATTGGAAAATTGAATGAATTTGACCCCTGACGTTAAATCAAGTTAACGGGGTTAACTTTTTTCTTACCTGTGAGGGTAAGGTGGACAAATATGGTGACGTGGTGTGCACAGAACCTGTTACGTTGGTTTTATTATACACGTGTCAGTATCTTAAACAAAGAATTAAAAAATTAGTGTTTCTTAACCTTATTATTATTATTATTATTATTAATTATTTGTATTATTTAATTTTTATTCTGAATAAATTTTTTAAAATAACTGAAAATTCTTCCTTCTTCCTTCCATAAACCCTAAAACTTCCTTACTTCACTATTTGCGCCGCGCCACCTAGATCGCTACCACACCGTCGCCGACGACCACCTCCTGCACCAGACACTCAATCATCAAAATCATTGCTGCAGTATTGCCGATAACAGTTGCTTGTACCACGTAGCTCTATCACCGCATTCTATCCTGTCCAGGTGGAGCACCATCGCACCACAGATAGATGGTGTGTTGGGAAAGGAGAGTGATCAGTGAGAAGTGAAAAAATGGAGGAAAAGGAACAGCAACCGCCACAGGCTGTTACAAGTGTGGCAGACCAGGTCATTGGTCACGAGACTGTCCTTTCTCTGCTCCCAATTCCAATCCAAACCCTAACGCCTCCACCAATCCCACTCCCAATCCTTCTTCCTTTTCTTTCAAGCCCAGATTCACAACCGAAAAGCCCAAGAAACTTCCTCGAACAAGGCCCAAACTAACACCAGAGATGTTTCTCTCCGATGACGGCCTTAGTTACGTCCTTCGTTATTTCCCTCGCCAGTTCAAATACCGTAGTCGCGACCACAAGGTGGATTCCTTATTCAGTTAATCTTATTCACTTTATTTTTTTTTCTCTTCATTCAACGCGCTCACTTTGAATTCCTTCTCACTGTTCGGTTCGCGACCATGGTGATTTTTTCTCTCTAGCGTGACGTTTATCTTCTATTTTCTTCCTGAAATTCTGGACAAACAGTGACATACCCAACAGTGTCGAATTGCAGAGAGAGTTATCGTAGGAGAAGTAGATCTGTTAGGCTTGGCAACCAAAATCGGAGGAATAGTGGAGGCATTTGTGTTGGTGCTCCTGTTACTGATGGCGTTGATGGAGAAAGAAGAAATAGATGTAGGAGGCGGAGCGCTGAACCGGAAATCGAGATCATCGTCATCTTCACCTTCGTCGATGATGGCGTTCTGAGATGCCATGACACGAGTGAGGCGTTGCGCGACGGCTTTGGCGGCCACGTTTTGCATGCACTTGACGGTGGAGAGACCGGTAGAAGTAGCACCGAGGCGCAACTGAGGATGAGCCGTAGACATCGCCAGTGATGACGAGTCGGTGCTGTTGGAACCACCACTCCACTACTGAAAGAGATTTAATCCTAATTGTATTTTAAAATAACCCTAATTTTAAAATGTTTAACAAAACCCCTACTTTTTAAATTTAATGCCACGTACATAAACAAACCCTTCTGTGCACGCCACGTGATCATATTTATCCACCTCACCCTTACATGTAAGCTGAAAGTTAATCCTGTTAGCTTGATTTAACGGCAAAGGTCAAATTCTTTCAATTTTTCAATCTTAAGAATCTAATTGGTGAAAGAATAAAAGACAGAAATGTAAGTGAAACAAAAACACAAAAATAGATACCTCCGAATGAGTTTAACCTAAATAGATCTCAAACTGCCCTCCTGCAATAAAAGTGATTGAAGAAAGAAAGAATAAAGTATCTTTTGTAATGGGCTGTTATTCCAAAACCTTTGGGGCCAATACGAAAATAAGAGCCCTTTTGGGAAAGTATTTCGTTATGTTGCAAGTATAACCTCAATCATGTTATATTTGCAATTGCAGCTATAATCAGAATCTGCTTATGGCAGACAAAAATGAAGTATGATGTTAACACAGAATCAGTATTAGATTCGTAGAATGTATAAATAGAATCTACTTCAGACACAGACAAAAATATATAGGTATGTTAATTCAATGAAAATAAAATAGAATCAGGTTCTTACTATTTTTTTCTTATATTTAATTGATTATGACATTGTTTTTTTAATTTATTTGTAATATAGATTTCCTTCATCGCTAAGCAAAACATATCCCTTCAGTCTTTGCTTTCCAGTTTTCGCCTATTTCGTCGATAAACGACCGATATGATATTTTACGGACTTAAGATAAAATAATACACGAATCTTTAATATGATTATAAAAACAGTGAATAATTCTGTATTATTTTAGAAAACTATTGAAGTGAATTTTATGTTCGGAAGGGAAAACATTACTATTTTGAAATCATATTTTTAAACGAAGAAGTATTCAATATAAAAGTTAAAGTTATTAAATATTTTTATATTTTTAATTAATTAAAACATTATAGTTAAAACATTAGGTACCAACTATTACAATTTATGATTGAATAAACCGGGTGAGACATTTGGTTTCTCTATTTTTGAAAGTATGTGATTTTTATATTTATTCCTAAATTTACTAATTTCATTTGTGACCATACATATATAATTTAGTTTGGTAAATGTAAAAAAATATAAACAAAATTAAAGATGGAACCCAAATTTTTGAGTTAAAAAATTGTAAAACTTCCCCCTCATTCTCTCTTTCTCATGCATGCAAAAACGTTTGTTTTTCTCTAATATTTCTTTTAGTGTCTCACTCCAATGCTCCATTTTCATAATCATATCCTACCTTATACTAGCATGATAAAATACCATTTCTATCCTATGAATTTTCTTTTCAAATTAAAATTTCTTTTTTGCATCAAAAATCCATTTAATTTTTCTTTTATACTTTATAAATTGAGAAAAATAACTTTCTCAACTAATTTAGTCTTTGCCTAAGTTTGGTTGTATTTTTGTTTCTATTGTTTTGATTTCTAGGTTGGAGTTTTCCCATTGCACTCCTTACAGCTCAAGTTGCTTTTTGAGTAATTGAAGTTATAGTTGAATATATGTGATATAGACTTCTAAATACATTTGAAAATGAACTCTTGCATGTTGAGTTAGCGGTGGAGGTTACTCAAATTCCTTTAATCACATTGTTAGATCCGTCCTTTTTTATTTGATAGCAGAGTTAGGGGTTGGTCTTGTTGGTGATTACAAAAAATATAATTGTTCTATATCATTTACCCACGTGCAAAGTAAAAGTGGTGTAATAAAAACACCACACTACCTTACAATAGGTAGAGAATGGACTCTACTAGTTTGCATAGAGATTAGACATTGAAATTATACTTAGTTTAAGCATATTACTTTGTGTCTAAAAAATTATTGGTCAAAATTCCTTACTACATTAAGTTATAGATATTGCTTTTAGGTAGTTTTCGTGTTAAAGGAGATTTATTGATTGTGGATCGCGATAAGTTAACAACTTTTTTTTTTAGGTTTAATAGTTCCGTAAGTCCTTATTTTTGCCCTGAATCTTAATTAGGTCCATTTCTTTTTCAACTTCTCAATTCGGTCCTTATTTTTGTAAAATTGAAGAATTAGAGACTTGCCGTTAAATTAAACAAACGACCGTTTAAATTTATCTTATGTGGCATTAAAAATAAATTTGAATTAATTTTTATATTAAAAAATAATTAAGCAAAGTTAAATCAAATATGTTCAGAGGGGCAAAAAAGACAAACCTCTTTTCTTCTTCCATTAACCCCTTTTCTTTCAAAACCCTAAAACTCCTTCTCAGTAATGAAGCCAGTCAACATCATCTGCATCCTCCATTCAACGTCATCTCCTTCAACGACTTGGCCACCATCAATAACATTTACATTTCCTTCAAGGTCTCACCTTTCCATTTTGTTCTTCTCCGTCGCAGTCCAAGACGCTCTTTGCCTTCGAACAAGAGGGATTCATCATGGGAGGGACGCTCCTCCGCAAGGATTTGGACTCCGCCGTCGCGAAAGTGTCGAAAGAAACTCGAAGGAGCGTTAGGGTTTCTGAATTGGAGAACTCAGGACACCGGTTAATTGATCGGGATTTTAATGTGGACGAGGTGAGGTCCGCTCCTCTTTGTTTGCTTTTATCATCATTTTTTAATCTGCATTTGGGAAATCTCAATTGTGAAGCTTCAGTAAATTGTTGAAATACTCACATTAATCCAATCATGTACTGGTTGTTTATTAATGTTGGAATTGGAAGGCTTTTTACTTTTTGTTTTGGTTGCATTTGATTTTGTTTTATGCAAGATTGGTCTTTTGAATCTTTATCTTTCATTTTCTTTTTTTTGAAAATTTGATGATGGGAATTCTGGGTATTTTAGAGCAGTTTGAAGCGAGTGCAAGTTTTGAAGAAATTCGTGGAGGAGAATCATAGACTGGCACTGGAGTTTGATAAGTTGGTAGTCCAACTTTGTTAGTTGGAGAATGAGTGCCCGCTGTATGATAAGGACAGGGAAACGTTGATGGAATTTGGGAAGGATGCTGATGAACAGAATATAATTTTGAGTTGAATGAAATGAACATGGAAGATTGAAGTTAGGGGCTGCACTTAAATTTTAGATTTTGCCTACTTTGCCCTTTCTTAAATTTGAATTCACACTTGTGTAATTCAAATTTTTAATATAAAATTCGTTTTTAATGTCACGTCAGTAAATTTAAACGACAGTTTGTTTAATTTGACGGTAGACCCTCAATTGATTCAATTTTACAAAAATAAGGACCTAATCGAGAAGTCGAAAAAAAAGGGACCTAATTGAGATTCAGGACGAAAATAAGGACTTATCGAGACATTAAACCTTTTTTTTATAACTTTTTCACAATTGCCATGTCTAAAAACAGTATTGGAGAAGGTTAAAATAAATTTTTTATTTGAAAAAGGTAACGTGGGAAAATGTAATCATATTACACTTATGAATTCCAAAATACCCTTGCTTTTTTCATTCAGAAAAAGAGGGTTCATTCTCTCTCTATAATTCAACTTCTTTGTTGTTCTTTCTCCACTCTCCGTTCTCTCTCCAATCCTCTGTTCTCTCTGTACTCTTAGTTCAAGGTGTGTCCTTTTTCTTTTGTGTTGAAGGTTTGACCTTTCTTTGTTGAAGGTTGTTGGGATTTTTGATAGAGGGAACACTTATTTAGCCAAACCTTACAATCTCAGAGATCTTCTGGTTTTGATGATGACAACACATAATTAATAAGACAAGTGTCTTCCCACCACTACCACAAATTCAAATCACGTCGTATGGGGAAGCTCCAACCATAGCCACGAGACCTACTCCACACCACCCATGTATCAAATCCAACGCCACCCAGGGTTGGCTAGGGCTTGGGAGGCCTTTGTACTGTATGGCCAGATGACAACATAGCTAAGACCGGGCAGAAAGAGCCATTGAGGGATGACCGATCGAATATGTCTGAACCCATGAAATTGAACAAAATAAGACGATGATTGCTCGGCCGAATGTGGGTAAAGACCAAATAGACAAGGTTAAGAGTAAGTGTTAATTAGTAGATAATGGACCGAGATTGGGGTCGTGATTAGGGTTTTGCTAATCTTAAGCCCATCTCTAAAACTATAAATAGAGGTCAAAGATAAAAAGTAAGTGATCATATTTATTGTGAATTTATGACTTTGCTCTAACCATCGTCTGGATTAATTAATGACTTAAGCATCGAAATGCCTTTGACAAGTATCCTCGAGCGGTTTGGAACATTAACCAGAAAGGACTTTAACAAAAGACGAACAAAATTATCCAAACAAGCGCGATAGAAAGTGTGAAGGAGTGTCCTATTCATTCCCGACCCCACACATGAAACAATGCATCTTACCACAACTTGCATGAATCCTCCATTCTTTTTCTCTCACACACTCATTCTTTCTCCAATTTATTTTATCACTTGCATAAAGAGAAATGAGGAAGTTTCTATTTTCACTTTATACCACCTATTGCTGTTACACATTACAATTCAAATTGATATGGTCTTTATATATATATATATATATATATATATATATATATATATATATATATATATATATATATATATATTACTCTTCTGCAACCATTAAAGTTTAGCTGAGAATTTTCCCTATGACTTAAACTAAAGTACAATCGGGGTGTAATATTCTTTGATTGTTATACCAATAAGCAAAGAACCGAGAGTGAAGAAAATCAATCAATAGATTCCCCCGTGCTATGTCATTCATATCCTGTCTTCCAATAAACTTGCAAAGCCCATAAGTTGATGCTACGTACTGTTCAACAGAATACAATCATAACTCCTAATTTACCTCATTTTTTCTTTCTACCAAATTATCTATTCCTTTTGACTTTGAACTAAAGTTCTTCAATTTAAATGATGTAGTAGACTAATGTAATAAAAAACCAGTGCGAAGATATTGCAGTAATATGCCATATGCTATTAGAAATGATGAGTCCGGGGTGTTGCAGAACCGGAATGCGAATATCAAAATTAGAGATGGATGAAAACCACATAGTGACTAATAAGAAAACCTTTTCCAGATTTTACAGTTCTGAGTTTTCCTTCTCTCTAATGTTATGAACCTGCCTTCACTACAAAGCTAGTTTGGTAGATTTTATTGCTTTCCTAGAGTAGATTTGGTTTGAGTTTAAGCTGTTTTAATTACAAAGTTCTTCAGTTTATAGTGTGTTCGCTACTATTTGTATGAAAACCACTATTGAATCATAAGAAAGTGATAGGGGATCCACTTTTCTTCTCTGTCTACTACTCAAAATTTTACTCCACGTTCAACAGCAACATGCAACGTAAAAACAATTACTAAAGCATACTTTAGAAGCAAGACATATGATATCACCTTAAATAAATCACAGTGAATCCTTTTTTACTAAGAAGTTTGACGTGCATCTACTACAGTGCCAAAAACAGTTTCTTTATTTGCAAACATTCCATGAGACACGGCTTTATCTAAATCTGGATTTTCTTATATAGACCCTTATGTCCATGTACTTTAAAACTACATTTTGTAATCAATACAAAGCATGCTATGACTTGAAAACAGAATGCACTAAAATGCAATCTCACAACATTACGAGGGCACCAAGATGTCCACAAGAAAGACAGAATGAAGAAAATAACAGGGTCTTTGACCCCTACCTATAATTCTGAGTTCACCCTTTGTGAACAACCTCAGATTAGCTTTTGAGTTCACCCCTTTTCATTGGGCTGATCTGATGTGATCATAAATGGCTCAAGACATAAGGAAAACATGAAGAAATGAAAAGAATAGAATAGGTTTTATAACATGTATTTTGGCCTTTATTAGCATAGATTTTCATAGGTTTGTATTTTGCCTTGCTAGTTCCTTAGTTTGGTTGTAGAGATACTTATAGATCCTTTTTTTCTTTAAAGTGCAATCAATATGCGACTCCAAATAGTTTGGACTAAAAAGAAAAAATAATAAAAAAGTTTTCCTCTTTTAGTTGCTTGTAATTCAAGTTATCTATGATATAACTTTAGTTTTGATTTTTACACTAGTTGGGTAGCTTATATATCTTTAGGGTAATGTAGAATTAAGAAATGTGGTACCTAAAACCTGTTTATAACGTTCCATTTCAAATTTAAGATCTCCAAGTTCCACATCTTTCAATTTACTTAATTTACTTAATTTACTTCCTCTCTTACACCTATATAAGCAACCTAAGGCCTCATTTGTAGTAATAAACCTTTCACTAAATGAAAATTAAAGCGATTTACATTAAATTACATTTTTTCTTTAAGATAATATATCTTTTAGTCTAAATTATTTTGAGACTTATCTTTTAAAGAACAAATTATGATCCTCCCTTGCACTTATATTGGATCCCTCCAAACAGCGTGGCTTCAATTTCCTAAGTTTCTTTTCCTTTTCTCCTTTTCATTTTATACCTTTTAATTTCATTTTTGTTCTTATTTGTTTAGTTCTTACATGATATGGAATAATAAGGAAGGATTGCCACTTGTTTTTTACAAGATAAGACCCAAAATTCAAACTAAGAGATAAATTGTATCTTAAAGAAGAAATGCAATTTAATGCAAATACAAAGGAAGCCTTAGGTTTGCCTATGTAGGTGTAGTAGAGGAAGTAGGTTGAGTAAACTAAGGGATATAGGACTCAGAGATCTTAAATATGAAATGTAATGTTTAAACAGGGTTTAGGTCCCACATCTCTTGTTGAGATTGTTGATAAGGGAAGTACTGGTTTAGCTAAACCTTAATCTCACAGTATTTTTGGTTTTTGATGATGACAACACATTATTAATAACACATGTATTGATATGTGTTACATGTTCAAAACTTTATTGTGTATGAATTCTTGAAGAACATGTTTGTGTTAATTTTGTATATGTGTGCATATTCACTGATCTTTACATGAGATATCTTCTGTGATTTCATTACATATGTGTTTAGAAAAGAAAACCACATGCACTTGGTTGAACTTATATTGTGTGGCAAAACTGCAAGTTTTAAGTCAACTTCATTATGAAGTAAGTCGATTAAAACTCGTGACTTTGCACAAATTTTCAAAAACAGTGTTGTGAGTATTTTTGCAAAGGAAAGATTTTCAAAACTACATTGAAGTGACATAGTCGACTGTCTACGTAGGCAACTCGACTTAGTTAGTTATGTTTTGAATTTCTGTTAATGTTTGTGAACTATAACAGCTATATATTGTCTATTTGACAAAGCATTAATTGCAAGTCAACTGAATTAAATGCCCAATCAATTTGGTTGGTCTGACTGCTACTAATTGGTTTTAACTATTTTAATTGTTTGACTGAAGTCGACTGGATTAGTAGTGAAGTCGACTACAAGAGCGTCTTTTTTACAGAAAACTATAAATAGACGTGATTCTGTTTTACACAGGGACTTTGGTTATTCTAGCAATTTCATTCTATTGTTTCAGATTTTGATCTTTGTGAAAAGCTCTAAGAACTTATAAAGAAGACCGTGGAGATCTCTCTTGGATAGTTATTTAACGAGCAAGGTTGTGTTGAAAGAAAGGCTTGATCATACTGCACATTGAGGTGTACTGGAAACGTGATCATCTACTTCTCTCAATCTTGTGAAGATTGTGGCTGCCCTATTGTGATTACAGGAAGAGCTAGGAAAACTTTGAGGATTGTTCAAAGTTGACAAAGACTGTAGGAGAGGGGATATCTTGTTGTTTTTTAGGTGTTGTATGCCTATATTTGGTTAGAGGGTTAGAGAGGTGTTTTATATTTTGACATGAAGGTCCCTATAGAAACCTTGTTGTAAAAACCTTGACCATTATAGTGCATTTGCTTTCGGTTAGAGGAAGGACACTGGATGTAGGCAGTTTGGTCGAACTAGTATAAAAACTATGTTTGAATTTCTCTATCCTTGATCTCTTTATTTTAAAGTCGACTATATTTTCAGTATCGTCAACTATTTTTTGCTGCATTGATTTATCTTTTTCATACGAGATTCAAGAAACTTTTGAAAGGTTTACACTTTGTGAAAAAGATTTTGAAAAGATTCTGATTTTTTATTTTCACCAATTCATCTTCTAGGTGTTAAAACTAATCCATTCTTTTTCCAACATCTCTTAATTATAAATCATCTTAAAGGTAGCTATTTAACTAGCCTAAAAATCAAAACAAAAGATATAAAAGAGATATCTTGAATTATAAGCAATTAAACGATCAAGACTTATTTATTCATCTTTCTGCAAAATACAATCCCCATTTAAATCGTCCACCATACTCACAATTTATCTTATATAAGTTTTAGAAAACATAAACAATGCAGTTTGTAGGGATCATGATTTTGTTTTGTAAGAAATTACAATATGGAGTTTAGAAGCAAGACAACTAATATCAACATTGTAAGCCCAAAATGCAAGTCAAACATATAAGTTAAAACATTACTACCGCAATAACCTTTGACAAAAGGAAACAACCCTATTAAAATCTAACCCAACCAAACACAAAAGACATCAATTAAATAAAATTATGATACCACCTCAATGTAGTGAAAATTTAAAAATTTATTTTGTTGTCATAAAAATAATAAAGTTTATGCTATAACAATAAATAATCCAATTACAACTGGAATTAATGTACCAAGACTCCTTATGATTAATTAAAAAGAGAAATAACTTTTTGGAAACTTCGAGAATCATTCTCCACCGTCTCTCATTCTACATCACATTAGTACCATCAACATCAACCTTTGTAATATTATCTGCTCTCGTATGAATATGGTCATCAAAGCGGAAACCACAACCACAAAACGTAAGGGTGAACTAACAAAATAAACATCAAAACAACATATAATGATATAATTAAAATTGATATCTAACCTCATTATGCCCTTATTTCAAATAAATCACCACACAACAAAACCATGCCAAACCAACTTTAATCCAAGCAAACCATGTTATCACCATCTTTTACTATGTTCTCTTCCATACTCGAGCAACTTGATCTGTTTACTAAAATAGGGCACACTTTCCAAAGCAAGACTTCCATGATCTTGTTTATCAAAACATGTCTTGTTCATCCTACAACACTCTCCTAATTACTAAAATAGGACCTACTTACAAAAACAAGACTTTCTTGAGCACACCATCACAGTATAGGAAGATGGTATAGGAGATATTGTGATAGCAATGACAAAAACCATGGTAACCCCACCCAACACCATGGAAAACATTTAACGTAAATGCCCTACCTCTGAAACAACCATACCAAGTAAGAAAGTAATTAGAGACCACACGACCAATAACAACAAACTTTGATACCATAATCCGTACATACCCAATGTCCACGTACCAATACCCATCCACAAGAAAAAAAAAAATCTAATATTATATCTTTTATGAGAACATACAAACTCAAGGTGTCCCTTGTATCCTTTCTCCAAATTGCAAAACATTATAACATAGGTTATTTCCCATTGAACTACAACCCGATCAGAACTTGAATCCACTCACCTCCGCCCTACACTAATGATACAAAGAAATAATGTTACAAAGTAGACTATTTTTAAAAAAAGCAAAAAATAAAATTAGGAAAAGAAAATCTCAAATATAAATTTGATTTCATCAAATAAATTACTGACGAATTTATTTGTGGGTAAATTAAATCAACAATAAATTATCAATGAATATATCTGATAGAACAATTAAAGTAAATTTGAAGAAATATAAAGAATAAAAGGTTAACAATAGGAATAGTTTGATGTCAAACTTTAAGTTATTAAAGCTAAGAATAAATTACAACGTAAAATTTAGATTTTCAGACTAGTGCTTGGAATTAATAAATTTAATTACATGTTACATGTTTTAAAGCGACGAAGCAATGAAACATTATGCGCATGGCTACTGTTTATGAATTCATGTAAGTAATAATTTGAGCACGTAATCTGCATATATAGTCAACATTGTACATGACACAATATTACACGTTACAGAAAAATCAATAGTCCACCAGACAAACTTTTCAATGTGATTATATTCTCTTTCTTTTCTGCTTCATGATTTGTATCATCATTCTTAGAAGTACCACAAGCCATGAATTGGAAAAGTGAAACTTAAAGTGCATAATTAATGCAAAGATCTAACTAAAACATATAGGGTTATATAGGGAATTAGTCTTCTTTATAATTTTAATGCAAAAAGAATGAGTCACTTTTTTTATCATATTAAAATTGTAACTAGGAATTAGGCATGCTTCTGATCAATCTCAAAGAAGAAGAATATTATATACAAAAATAAAAATTAGTCAACAGAAGTCAATCATTTTACATAGGACTGGAGTACTATTCATTTCCAATTTGGGCCCAGATAATGTTTAGAAAGGGGCCAACAAATTTGAACTAGGCACATGTTATTAGAAAAAAAAAACAGGGAAAACAAGTTCCACATGGTTATTTATATCCATGTCACACAAGAACAACTTGTCTACAACTAGGATTACTATAAGAATAAATAGAGTTTATTACTAAACACTTGAATCAATTTATATATGAATATTTAATACATGACCTCGAGTTTGAATATAATATACAAATAAGTTAAACATTGAAAAATTTATAGTTCATAATAATTTTATTTAGCTTAAAAATAATTACTTGATGTTGTTGTCTTTTGAAAGAGGTCATAATTTTTTTATCATCCTATAAAATATGAACTAAAATGGAATTTTTACGAAAAAAAAATAGAGTAGTGAAAGGTTATTATTTCAAAAAAATATACCGAAAAGAATTCAGTCCATAATCAACGTTTTACAGATAAAAATACTATATATTTTCTTAAAAGATATCAATTTAACACAAAAAGAAGAAAAAAACCTTATATGGAAAGTGATTTTTATTTACCTAATTTTTAAATATTGTTATAACAGTTCCTTTACAAGTTATTATTTTAAAAAAAATCTTCATACATATACATTTTCAGAAGTTATAAATCATAAAAACTATAATGTAACAAATTTCAACTTTTAAACTCAATGTTAATAATAGGCTTAATGCCTCTTTTGATTCCTTGAAAAATAGGGAATATTTAAATTCGTCCTACTTTTTTTAAAAAAATTAAAAAGAGTTTCAACTTATGAAAAAATTGTTCAAATTAATTCTTTTTTGTTATGACATTAATTTTTTAACAGTGTAACTGAACCCTGGACAAAACATAATGACGTGTCTATTTTATGTGACCGTGTGACTATTTGAGGTTAAAATTGTGAAAAAAAAAATAGATAACGTGGCAGAAGTTAAAAAAAGAGGGGTTAGGGTTTAGGTTCCTCCAACTTAGTCGTTGAGGTGAGAAAAGTGTTTGGGGCGAGATAGGAATGGCTTCTTCCCAAGGGTGTTCTTCGTTTTCGAAAAGTTGGGTCAAAGGATCTTCGCGTTTGTCTCATGGTGATGGTTGGAGGGGAGGTGGGATAATCCCTATTTGTTACTGTGGTAATATTGTTGTAACCAAAGTCGCGGGAACTACGGAGAATGCTGGCAGAAATTTTTGGAGATGTTCTCATTACAAGGTTTTAAGTATACCCTTCCGAGTTTATGTTTTCTTCACTTTATGCATTTGGTGATAGATTCCCTAACTTGGTGAATAATAGGGTGGATCTTCAATTGGGAGCTCGTGTAACTTTTTCAAGCGGTGTTCTGAAAAAAAACGTTGATGAAAAAGATTGTACAATTGTGAGGAGGATAAGTGATCTGGAAAATGTAGTGAAGGATTTGAAGAAAAGGATGAAGTTGTTAGTTGTAGCTTTGTTTGTGTATATTACGCTGAACCTTGTGACTTTCAGGTTCTGAGGTGGGGAAATTGGGTGTTTCTTTTATGTTTTGTTGACATTCATGTAATGTATTGGATGCTTGAAAAAAGTAGGTTGGCAATGTCAAGGTGTTTTGGTTGGTGTAAGATCAGTCATGCAATGTATTACGTAGCATTGACTATTTTAATGAGTTAAATTCAGTGGAGAATATTCGAATCAATCTCCCATTTGCTTTAAAAATATTCACATAGGTCAAGCCAATAATGTATATGATGATGACAAAACTGTTAACATAAGATTATGAAGAAATAAGAAATTATGAGTATAGGTTAATTCATCAAAGCACTTTCCTTCATTACCATACATATATATTACCAGTACATGAGCAAAATATGAGTACAACTTATGACCAAGATACTTAAATAAAGTTCATGAAGCACAGTACATCACCATGAAAGTAAAGACATAAAGTTCTTAATCACAGTACATAATACATCTAATTCATCTAAGTAGCTTTTCTTCTAACATCTAATTTTGTCCTCAACACTAGTGGATGGGTTGATTGGGGACTTGGTGGCTGTAATGGTATAGGGTTTGGGTACTTGGAGGTGCCTATGATGGTTGTGTTTCATCCATTAGCTCTGTTGTTTCTGCTGGCTGGGGACGTAAAGGGTAGTTATTCTTGTTGTGCCCCTTCTGACGGCAAATGCTACATTTTTTTCTATGTCTACCAACACGCATTTGAGTGTCATCCTTAGTTAGCTCTCATGCCTCCAACCTCCTTTTTTTCTTTGGTCTCCCAAGCAACTTCCTCTTCACTAGTGGCAGTACATCAGAGAAGGTTGTTCTTTCCCATAGCAGGTGGTCATTCACTAGAAAAATTATAGAGGCATACACTTCTTCATATGTGGATCTTCTAAAGCAAGTGGGTATAAAATTCTCTGAGTCTACATTTGAGTAGTTCATTGTTGCAATTGCATGATAGCATGGGATGACACTGATCATCCACTTTCTGCAGCTACATTTTTTAGTGTCCAAGTCCAGTGTGAACTTGTTCTCAACGGCTGAAGTGTGGCTAACCTCAAAAATATTTTGTGCAGGCCAACTGAAATAAATAAAGCACTTCAACAATGAAGATAAATGACAAATGTATATGAACATAAATGATAATATTACCTTGAGACCCAAAATCTTGACAAATTTGATTCCTTCTGAAGTCTCTTTTATCTTTGGGATATTGTGAAGCCCATATATGCCACCTTACTTATATTGGTGGCCCATCTTTTCATGAGATAAACTCTGGTATCCTCCAACATGGTGATAATTGGTTTTCCTCTAGCATGAACAAGAACATTGTTGAAAGCTTCACTGATGTTGCTATTTAGGGTATCACGCATTGTTTGACCTGTGAAGTGAGATCTTGACCAAAACCTGTTGCACAAAAATTTCCAAAATGGGTTACAATGCATGAGTGACTGAAATGTGCATGTAATGGCCAATGGGTTACCTCATGGGAATGCCTATGAGGTATTTATATGCTTCAATATTGACTTCTTTAATTTTCAACATTTCTCTCTCCCAAGCCTGGGGATATGTACATATGGCAGCCCTCCACATCAGATTAGGATTGTCAACTAAAGACCTATCTATTTCCTAACTCAACCACTTAGCATTCATCAGTTTATTGTTAAGTTACTTACTACAACTGTGAGTGTCAATTATCTTTCTCAATTGCCAAATTTTGCGTGATGGCAAATATCCACAGTAAGCTACCCATGGGCATTTACCTTAGCCACCCATGCATCTAACCCTCATCCTACGATTATCATTTTTCACAAATTTTAGAGTCCTATCAACATGAACAACATACCTTCTAATGGCATCCTCAAAGTCTTCCTTATTGCTAAAAATGATGCCCACTTCCCACCTATAATCTGGCATCGACTTCTGTTTTGCATATTTTGAAAAGGGACCTACACATAATTTATCCTTGTTGTCATCCTCTGACAAACCCCTATACTGTTGTTGGGTTTCATTATCACTGTCTTGATCCACGTATTCATCACCACTCAGATCATCCATTCCTGGTTCATCCTCACTGTCCACTTCCACTTCTTCTTGACTATCAACCTCAACTCCATCCTCACTGTCCACTTCCACTGCTTATTCACTTTCAACCTCAACCTCCACTGTACTCTCATTCTCAACCTCCATTACATCCTCATTCTCAACCTCTACTGCAACCTCATTCTCAACCTCCACTGCATCCTCATTCTCAACCTTCATTGCACCCTCATCCTCAACCTCCTTTTCCAATTCAACTTCTACGTCCCCAATTCCTTCATCACCACCATCAACATGTGCTTCTCCTCTAACGATACTACCCTCAACACTCTCTGTAGGACCTTCACATAGGTAAATAATCTCATTCTCATAATTTTCTACAACAACTGGTTCGTCCACCCCATGTACAACATATAGGTTTACTTTCCCAAATAATTAGCCACCTTCATCATGTCCATAGCTCCTTTATCATCATAAAGCTTATGTAAAATATGTTGGATATTGTAATATAATTCTTGTATTTCAATGTAACCCAGATGTTTAAGTGAACCTAATACTCCAAAATAACACCATTTATTGCGGTCAGCTACGTCCTAATAAACTATCTCCCCACCTATATATTTAAAGGGCACTTCTTTGATCAAGGTCTCACCGTGGTGGACCACTACCTGAAACCTGTCATTAGACATCCCAACTCGAACCCTGCAAATGCAAACGGGGACCACTAAATTAAGTTAAACTAAGACATATGAGACCACTATCAACCCTCAAAACAAGACAACTTTTCACACAACAATTTAACCCGTAGTTAACCCCCCCGCCCAAAACGCGGCAACGCGACAAATATCATAACCAAACAATAACACAAATTCGGAAAATTATAAAACATAAACACTAACCTGATTTACACTTTTGAATTCGCTCTTCAAATTTCAGCTTCGACGACACCCCAATTTGAACACCACTTTCACCATAATGTTTACTCCTAATTCGTGATTTCTCTCGAACCCTAACCCCTGTTTTTTTAACCTCCCAGAGTACAGTGTCATGCCATTTATTTTTTTTCCCAATTTATTTTTTTACATGTCATTTCACCCTCACACACTCAAATATTCTAACATGTCATTATGTTTTGTCCAGGGTGTCAGCTACACTGTTAAAAAATTAACATCGTAACAAAAAAAGATTAACTTGAATAGTTTTTTCACAAGTTGGGACCCATTTTAACTTTTTAAAAAAGGTATAATGAATTTGAACATTCCCCCTCTTTCGAGAGAAAAAAAAGTATTAAACCTTTGTAATACTATGAAGTTAACTAAAATTTACAACCCCATACATCCTTCAATCTCAGTCCATCACAGGTTTTGAATAATATAATAAAGAATAAAATTAGTCTGTACTTTTAAAAATTCGTTTCATAAAATATTATTTAGTTGAAAAATTCAGCTTTAAACTAATATAAATTATACTTGAGTATTGATAAAATTAATACAATAAAAATAAAAAACATAACGAAAAGCTTATACATATATTTTATTTTTATTTTTAATGTTTCTCTAACATAATTAATTTAATCATTATTATTTTATCATAAAACATAGATATAATAATATTAATAACATAACTACATATATATTATTATAATGTTATATGAAATAATTTACGATAACATTATATATTCTAAATCCTTTTCAGATCCTATATTTTATATCATATATTATATATCTTATATTTTTCTAATACTAAGAAAAGGAGAATGAATATTATTTTTATTTTTATTTTTCTTAATTGGGTATATATACTAAACTTTAGTCGATAAGAGGAAAAAAAAATTAATGAGAGGATTAACATAAACTATAAGTTGCATAAAAAAGGTAACCATTATACGTAACTTACAAAATTATTCATTAGTAATTAACTACAAAATTAAAGCGTAAAAAATTATCTACAAACATTACTTACGAAATATAGTGTGGAAAAATTATCTACAAAAAATACTTGTGTGAAAGGTACACATCCCATAAAACACACGTGATAACAAATTCTTGTACGTTGTGTCTTCCATTAAGGACATAATTGTCATAAAAAGTTATTATGTAGATACCCTAAGATAATATTCTGATTTGATAAGGGCCTGAATTAGAATTATTAAAATATTGAATGTGACTAACAATGGTTATAAAATAGATTATGACAGAGGACTATCCCTTGATCCTATAAAAGAAGAACTTGAGGAAAAGTCATTCCAATTCAAAGGACCTATGACAAGGCCAAGAAACAAATAGCTCGAAGAACAAATATCCTTGAGACTCATGATGCTCCATGAAGATTGGAATTCAAGGGACATGAAAATCATGGCTTAGAGCATAATTATACAATAATTTAGACAACTAAAACGATATTTGTTTTCTTTTAATTACAGACAATTAGTTTCTGTTTTTAAATTTTCAAGTTATTTTTGGGTCTAATGTCTTTGGACTCTTTTAGGGTTTATTAGATGGCTTAAACATTTGTGATTATATGTAAGGGTACCAAATACATATGTAGACACTTTTAAGTCATATTATATATATACATTTTCATTCTTTGAGAGAGAATTATCTTGGTTCTTAAGAGTTTATTAGGTGGCTTAAACATTTGTGCTTATATATAAGGGTACCAAATACATATGTAGACACTTTTAAGTCATATCATATCATATATATATATATATATATATACACATTTCCATTCTTTGAGAGAGGATTATCTTGGTTCTTGGATTAGAATTGTGATTATTATCAAATATTAATATCTTTATGGTGAATCTTTACTTAAATTATCAATATGCTAGATTATGGTGTCCTCATCCCTATCTTATTCCACATTCTTCTCTGATTATTATTTTTTTGTTTCTCTTAAGGATTCAAATTCGGAAACGATCATACTATTTCCTAGACATGATCTTATCATTTGGTATCTAGAGTAAGCTTCTCGTTTGAATATTCTCTTTTATCTTATTTTTTGTCATATTAAAAAAACTAAAAGTTCTTGAATGTTGTTCTTGCATTGTAGTTGCAACGTTAATTGGAACGTGTGTCGAGTGGAACATGAGTTGGTTGAGTTGTTGTTTTCCATAAGGGTTGTTTGATAAGTCATGCTAGTGGGTGACTGTGAACCCTGTGGTTTTTTACGTACTCAATAGCAAATGATGCGAGAAAGTCCTGCGTTGGTGCGTAGGCCCGGTTTAGGTGAACAGGTCATGTGTGCTGGAGTACGGAAGAAAACATGTAGCGATAGTAATCGAGAGTGTGGCATGGTTTCTCTAGGTTGGAGTTGGATTAACAATGTTGTGAGTTTGATTTAGTAGGATTGTTATGAGCTTATTGTTGGTTAACAATCGCTATCGTTCGGAGATAGAGTATAACGCAGGGGAATAAAACTTAAAGTAGAGAAAAGCGTGTTCACTCAACTTTTTAAGATTAAAATGGTCAGTTTGTAAAATAAATTTTCTAAGTGAAAATTTATCGAACAGTTGATATGCAAATAAAATTAAAGAGTATATGTTGAAAGGATTTTTTGTCGCCTAAAATCTCAACAAACCTAAATTCCCCACTAATGTAGTATAGGGGCAACCTAGGGTCTAATCCGTGGACTTGGTACTTATTAAGATAGAATTGTAGAATTATGCCTAATTATGTATTTATTTACTAAAAACTAGGTGGGGAAAATAAAATGTAAAAATGAAATCTAATATGAAAAGATAATGCAATGCATGATTGTATCTATTTAAACTAAAGATTAAATGAATGAAACAAAATTGAAATATGCAATGCGTAATTCCTATCCTAAATGATATGCTAATAACAGTGAACA
>NC_028354.1:11242195-11246043 GCF_000741045.1 Vigna radiata var. radiata | reverse complement strand
AAACTGAAATTGGAAAGAACAACTTTTATTAAGAAAAGGAAATCAAAAGTACAGATACCAGAAATCCCAGAGAGCTCAAAGTCTGTCACCCATTGATCATCCCCAAGAATTCCAGTGCAAGAATCAAAGTATCTACTTCTACGAAAGCGGTAAATCTAACACTAAAGCGAGAAATCGAAAACTGAATCGTAGTATACACCCTACAAGTGATGTCTGTCACTCACCACTATCTACTCTAAGGCGAGAGAAGGAGAACCTAATCTAAGTACACTGCCTGTCACCCAGTGCACATACTTATTCTATTTTACAAAACTCCTTTATATAGGAGAAAACATAAACAGAAAAGATGAAAAGAGGGGGAAAGGGGAAAGAATCTGAACAAACTTGGAAGCTTCTTGAATATCCTTCAACTGACTCTGACCAGGTTCTCAAACCGTTCAAGCTTAGCACGTGCTTCCAACCTTCATTCTGACCGATCAACATCTTAGGCTGTTCCCGTTTTTGGGTTGTCGTTCTTTGGATTTGCTTCATCGGACTGATCCCCTCTTGCTGGACCACGAACCCTAGATTGAGGGTTTAGAGAATTTGGGGAAAATCTTCTTTGTGAGTCCTAGCTCCAATTGCTTCTAATTTGGAGAAATGAAACCCTCTTCACGGGTATACTCCTTTAGTAAACACACAGCTGCTTGAATGAGCGTTTCATTAATCTGCTGCCCAAAATGGCTTTAGTCCATAAACACTGGCCATATTACTTCGGCCCATTTCAGCACCAGCCTTGGCCAGATTTGTGGCCCCCTTGGATCAGGTTTAATACTGCAAAAAGAAATAANGAAAAAAAATAAACAACAAAAAAAACTAAAAGTCTATAACAACAAAAGAAATTTTTATTTTCATTCTCAAAATATTTGTTTCTAAAAAGGAAAAATATCTATTTATTTAAAAACCTATTTTATTTAACTGAAAAGGCAAAATTAACACTATTTTAACAAAACTCTAAATTTAAAGAAAAAAAAAATACTAAACTAACCTAATTCTATAAAATAAGAAACTAAAATGTACTAAAATAAACTTCTAAGACTAGAAAAATAGGGAAAATTTGAGAGTTATCAGTATAGGGAGTAGAAAAATCACACAAGTAATTTTTGTACTGGTTCGATTCAAAAGAATCTACGTTCAGTCGGTAATCACTATAAAAATGAGTTTCACATATTACAATAGTAATAAATAAAATATGATAAAAGAACTTTCCTTCGATGAACGAACCAGAAGAAGAACACTCTGCCAACTCAAAGAGAACCACTCCGACTATCGACACATGATACACGAGCTTCTCCTATTCACGAGACCAGGCAGAGCACCTTGCTAACTCGAAGAGAACCGCTCCGACTATCGACACACGAAACGCGAGCTTCTCCTATTCACGAGACCAAGCAAGGGAACTTGAACTATAGCTTTTGAGAACTTCCTCTGACAAACAGTATTCTGCAAGAGCTTCTATTCAACAACGTTTCTTCTGAAATTCTCAGAAGTCCAATATATAGCCAGCTACTCTAAATATCAGAGGTCAAGTCCCAACTGTCACTAATAATCGATTATTGTAAGTGATAATCGATTATTCAAGTCCGTTACAGGTTTTTCAAAATGTGATAATTGATTATTTGGAATGATAATCGATTATTCCTGAAAGACTCATGATAACTGATTATTGCTTCTCATAATCGATTATTTCAGTAAAAATACAAGTTTTACAAAATTTGAAGACTTTCCTATTACACTTATATTCTACAAAGTGCTTTTAAACATTTCTAATACTTCCTTCAGGTAAAACGTCTTGTAGCATCATCAAAACTATTTACTTCAAGATTTACCAATGCTCCTCATTAGTAACATTAATTGATAATTGTATTATTATATTATATCATTATCTATGAGTTAGATGTTGATTCTGTTAGCTCACCCTTGCATTTGTGGTGATGGTTTCCACCTGCAATGATCGTATTATACGGGAGCAGATGATGTTACAGATGTTGTTGCTGATGATGTTGAAGCGGCGAAGAACGATAGACGAGTGGAGAATTATTTTTGGAGTTTTCAAAAGGTTGTTTGTTTTTATTTAAACAAATTATAAAGAGGTTAGTATGTTATTTCAAGTTGTAATTGGATTAATTATTATTCTCGCATGTTTTTATTTATTTTCAAGATAACTTAATATAAAGTTTAAATTTTTTCTATACTGTGATAGTATCAAAGTTTTATTTTCCTAAATAAAGAATGTTCTCTTCCTCACACGTGACATCCTAAATCAAAGTATTACAATGATTAATTTAGATCTTCAAAAAATATTGAAAATTATAATTTAATCTTTAAACATATAAATAATCTAGATTTAGTTTTTAATAATACTAAATTAGCAATTAAAATTATATTTGATGACAAAATAAAATTCACAAGATAATGTAAATTAAATAACATTTTGTATTTTTTGAAACTAAATTCACTATGTTTTTTTGAAGAACTAAAGTTTAGGAATAATAATGAGGTTTCATTGGAATGATTTTAGCAATCTTATTTTGGTTGTTT
Organism: Vigna radiata var. radiata; assembly: GCF_000741045.1. NCBI lineage: Eukaryota > Viridiplantae > Streptophyta > Magnoliopsida > Fabales > Fabaceae > Vigna > Vigna radiata. Next base: position 11,243,463 of record NC_028354.1, on the reverse strand, counting down.
TGTACATGATAGGTAAAAATGATAGGTTTGATTCATATTCACACTCAGTTTACAAGCTTACCGCGGCTGTCCACATAATTAAAAAAAAAAATTAACAAAATCTTTTGCATTTTTTAATTCTAAATTAAATAAAAATTTATTATATAAAAAATTTAAATTAATTATTTTTAACTATTTATTATAAGAAAATAAAGAATTATAATTATGAAAACAAATATATTAAATTAGATCATGACAATCTTTCATATATATTCTTTTAATAAGAATGTTTGACCTCAATTTTAAATATTCAATAATTTGTTTAAAATATATAAAAACTTATCTTTTTTATCTTTAATCTTAATTTCTGTCTCATTCGAATAACTTTTATTTTACCAAAACAATTTTCATTATTTTTTAATAATTCAACTAGTTCAATATTTGAAAGATTTCTTAAATGTCCAGGGTATTTTTCATCTTAAAATAATCTTAACTATACATTGTTTTCTTTGTGAGATTTCATTAAAAGTATACCAAATTGTTTCTAGAGCACATATTTAATATTTTTTTCTTCTTTTTAATACTATTTCTTTTTAATACTATTTGTTGTTTTTTTATTGTATAGAATATTGTCTTGATGATTTTTTATATAATAATTTTTATTTTTCAGTCATGCTCATAAGTGTAATTTTAACATTATTGATGAGTATATATTTATGTTCTTATTTAGTCTTTAATATTGGATTCTGAATTTGTTTTTGTATGTTAATAGAATATTTTAATTAGGATTGGTTATATTTGGGTTTATTGAGCACTAGATACAAAAACATGATAAAAATTGTTTTTTAGTTTTATAAATGCTCTTTGGATATTTTAAGGTGGGGTGTTGCTCCTTACACCTCCCCAAGCCAGACCTGTACCTCCTCATTAATTTAATTTATTTCAAAAATATTTTACACTTTCTCACTATTTTCTTTATTCCAAAAATACCCTACACCTACCCCATTATCCTTAACAATCATTCTCTTTCTCTCTCTACATTAATGGAGCATTTCACGTGGTTCAGATTTGAATATAAAATTCAGAGGAAACTTCAATATTAGTACTTCTACCATTTCCATTTTATAAAATTAAAAGTTAGATGCAAATACAAAATAATAAACATAATAATATTAATAGTAAATAATGATAATAAACATAATAATATTAATAGTAAATAATGATATATTATTATTATTATTATTATTATATACTAACTTTATAATGACGAAAGAACTAAATAAATTCTA
>NC_028354.1:11211167-11240815 GCF_000741045.1 Vigna radiata var. radiata | reverse complement strand
AAAAAATAGGACTAAATTAAGACAAAATAAGAATACAGGGACCAAATTGAGACAAATTAAATATATAGGGACCAAATTGAGACAAATCTAATGACACATGATTTGATAGTGACACGTGGCACTATTAGTGCCACCTCACATTGTCATTGCCATGTGGCTCAATGTCAACTTGACACGTGGCAATTTTAAAAAAAAAATTAAAAATTAAAAATAAAAATAAAAAAAATTAAAAATATATTTAAAAAATTCAAAAAAATCACGAGCTGACACGTGCCACCCTTTTTAATGGTGTTAGTACCGAACTAACGACAGTGACCTAATTGCTTCAATTTTTCAAAAATAGGGACCCAATTGAGAAAAAGAAAAAATGAGGGACCTAATTGAAAAAAATCACCGAAAATAGGAACTATCAGAATCATTAAACCTATTTAATTGAGAATTTACTTGGATTAATGTTAGAAACTTTTATGTGATTAAATTGGTTTTTGTTAATAATTGAGAATGTACGTTAATTAGTGATAAAAACTTTAACAAGAATTAATCAAGAATGTACTTTCGTTAATTAACATTTTACTTGATATAAGAGATAAAAGAATAAACATGATTAGGCGTAGTAATATTTAATATTGAGAATGTACTTGGGTTAAGTTTACTATGATTAATCTATAAAGTTCTTAATGTACTTTGGTTAAGAGTGAGAATGCCAAAAAACTTAATTGAAAAAAGACAATAATTATTTGAACAATAATCTTCAGATAACCAACGATGAATCCGATTTTGAAAAAATAGTGAAATCAACCTTTTTTTTATCATTATTTTTATCTTTTTAAATCTTTTAATAACTTTATTTCTTTCTATCTTTTATTATTTTGTTCTTTAATCTGTTATTGATATTTATCTTCTTTATTGTTTTTGTTTTACTAACCCTTTTTATAGTTTTTATATAAATTAATTTATTAATAATCAATTTTGTGTTTGTTGGAAAACGACTTATGATTGAACTTACCTCTCTATTTTGTTAACTACACAATACTGAAGTTGTTATAATTTAGTAGTATTAATTTGATCTCGTCAATGACAATGTTATCAATTACGTTAGTATAAATACATTTTATTTATTATAAAATAATAATTTAATATCACTTTAATGAATTCTTTTTTATGCCATTCAACATAAATTAAAGTTCAAAATATCAAAAATTATATCCAAATCTAAATTATTATTATTTTTGTGCAAATTATTCCATCATAATATTTATTAGTACATAAAAAAAATGAGATTTCATTAAAAGTTAAAAAAAGTCGAGGCATTTGAGGTATTTTTAATCTTGAATACTTTTTCCTTTTATAGTTTTTTAATATATTTTTAATTTCACAATTACTTTTATTAATATTGATAAAATTAATATATATTTTTGTTATCATGACTTAGGTTTCATCTCTAGTCTTGATAGTTGCCTATTAGAGTAACAAACAAGTATGTGATATCTTACTCAATAAAATACTCTTATTTAATAATTCAAAATAATAATATTTTAATCACGTTAATTGTATTTTTTTAAGTTTTAAATTTAACACACATTGTTATATTACAAATGGAGGTGAAGTAAATGTATTCTCTTTCATGTTGTAGACTTTCTTTTATGTTGTATTTGTTTTGTTAACTTATAAAATAACACTTGACAACTATTAAGGAAGATTATATATATAATAACATCCACACCATCTAATTAAGAGAAAAAAATTAAATTCAATTAAAAAGTATGAATTTTCTTAGTACTCAATAAATAATAAACATTTATTAGAGTTAAGTAAATATATCTAAATTTATGACTTACTTAAAACCTAATTAAGGTTTAATATTAATTACATGCTAAACTTTTACATAAATTTGGCATATTTTTTAAGTTTTACAAAAAAAAATTAAAAACTTGCTTAAATATTTTATAATTATTTTTATTCAAATTTTATAATTTTTTTAACAATGTTTTCTCGTATCAACAATATTATAATTCGTAATTTTCTTTCAATTGAATTCACCCATTGTAATGGGAATAACATTTTAACTACATGTCTAACTATAAAATTATAATCTTATAATATTATTTATTAAAAAATTTTATTACATCTATTAAATGATCTATAAATATTTTCATTCAATTTCTTTTAATTCAAAGAATCTTATTTTCCACGCAAACCTATACAAATGTTTTCATTGATTGATTTTACACTCAATTTAAGAGTCTTATTTTTCACTCAAACACATGTTTTTAATCGAAAGACACGTTAAAGATGTGAAAATATTAAATTTGTATAAACGAAAACTGCCATTTCAAAGGTGTCACACATTTTGAGCCATAGTCAATTGACTGAAATCAAACAAAGTTACTCATTCACTCACGTCACCTACAGTACAGTACTACATTAGTTGTAACTTGTACAGAGTGCATCTTTTTAAAAAATAATTAATACTAAATCCAAAATAATTTAATTTCCTGTACTTTTTTTTTAAAAACTTAATAAATAAAATAAAAGAACATAGGAAAATGGTCCATTCGTTCGAAAGTCAAATAGAAGGGAAGATTTGTAAGCATGTATGTGGTTTTTCTCTCTCTTAGTCAAAGACATCCACCACACTGCATGTCTTCACATCTATAAATTGATTTCTTTGATCACAAGTTCCTTCATCTATCCAAGGCCATGGAAGTGTTAGTCCCACTTGGAGGCAAGACCTATAAGCTCCCTGTTGGCTACTTGTTCGACCCCACCGATGAAATTCTTGCAGGCTACTACCTCAGGAAGAGGATCATGGCACAAACACTCCCCAATGACCTCATCCAAGACTATCATGTTTTCCAGACTCAGCCTTGGGACCTCCCAGGAGGTTCACCCTTCTTTCTTTGCTTTTTTAATCTCAGATCTTTTCTCTTTCTCTTTCAAGATTTTCTTTGGTGATTCTTGTCAGTGGACAATGTGTCCGAAAAAGATCCGATTTTTGGAAGCCCCGGAGTGATCTAAAGAAATGTGTGTTTGTTTATTTGTAGGTGGGAAGTACATGAATTGGCAGAAGTTTTTCTTCTACGATGTGAGGAGCCGTGTGTCAGGAAACCCTGACAAGAGCGATGCTGGGAAAGGGCAATGGGAAATGGTGGAGAAAGATGAAGAGGTTGAGTTATCTGACGAAAAAGTGATTGGAAAGAAGAGTGTTCTGGTTTTCTGGAAAGCCAAGGGTAGCTCTCTTGCCAAAACAAAATGGGTGATGCATGAGTTTCGTCTTGCCCTAAAGTCAAATCCATCAAAGGTAAACAATATATACAACAGTATCCATCCACCACCACCACCTTTCGGATTTCTTTCTCATTTAACTTTTATGTTTGATGTGTAACGTAGATGTCAGCCTTGGCTGTGTGCCGCATATTCGAGAGGAAAACTTCAAAGAGGGCAACAAAGAAAGCAAGAGTGTCAAACAGGAGCAATATTGAAGAAGCTATGGATGTCATTGATTTCACAGTGGAGTGTGGTGGCACTGAGACTGGTCCTCCCTCTCCTGGGACCCCCTAGTCAAACTGAAACTGCATATGCATACTTAGTTAGGTTTTAAGTTGCTCCAAAAATCTTTTGTAAGATTTCAATTGTGACGCCCCATAGGCACCATCTTTCTGATGTATGTATATGGGCTCATAAATTTACTTAATAAGAAGCAACTGTTTATTATTTATTTCATTTTTGTCAAATTCAGAATAGTTATCAGCCCGAATAACGTTGACTGTTGCTTAGGATTATCAATCAAAAGGGAAATGATTTTTTTGAGGATCGTAACAATAATCCAAAGGGGCATCCAAACAAAGTAGGAAAGATGTTCTCTATTATCTAATCACAACCTTTATGAAAAAACAATAAGCGATACCCTATGTATGGGTAAGCAAGCAAGCATACAAGCCTCACAACAAGGATGGTAGTGCCTAAGTTTTTGAAGCATCTGCACATGGATTTGATTCGCATCCTTCTTTCCATAGAACTCAATGCTCCATTTATGAAATTCTTCCTTTCACGTTAAGGAGGACAACATTATTCTTCTTGGTGAAAGTGATAAGGAAAATCGATATTTGAACATCTTCCAAGGAATAAAACTAGATTTTAATTATTGTTTTAAAATGGTTTACTTAAAAAAATCCATGTTAGTTATAATGATTGATGGCCCCTTTAGTCCCAGAAAAATTAATTAAGATCTGTCTATGTCTGTTAATAAGTATTCGACATGATGATGATGATGAGAATATTTGAATTATAAAACTTGGCTTTTGTGACTTAGTGAAGCGAACAAGGCACAAAAGGGAAAACTTGGTGTTGGTCAAGTAGCTCAAAGGATTAAGGCACAAAATATTCTTATATCATTCTCCCGCAAGCTCAGATAACGCAACCCCTGCATTCAGAATAAGATTCTTCCCAATAATGCCCACGCTCTGTTACCCATTTTTAAATAACCATCTCTACTATATCACAATCCTTTTCCTTCTTATATACATATATAAACTTCCTAACTAAATATTTACTATAACATATGGGAATATTATTGGCCAAAAACCTGGAAATCCCATCAACTTCTTTCACATTGAATCCCATTCTCCTTGCAAGTGGTGCTGGACCACCTTCATTTTCTTTTTTTTTTAAATGGTTTGTTTCATATTAATTCTTATCTTTTTATGAACATTTAATAAATAACCCTCTTATAGTTATTTGATAAATGAGGTGAGCATATAATACCGCAGCTTTGTCATCGATCGTACTAGAGTATAGTATCCTTGGGATGCTGTCATCCAATTTTTATCAAAGATTGACACTTTTAACAAATATATATACTTTTTATTTACGAATTAAACTCTCGTCACATTTGAACCATATCACGTTGTTGTTAGGTACAAATAAAGTTTTATATCAGATAAAATAAAAGATGAATATAGATTTATATACACATAAGATACTTCTATTGATAAAAAATTTGTGATAACTTAATCTAAAATGAACAATTATATATGTGTATGTTAAACCTTCCGTGTATTGATTAGAAAATGCTCATGTTATTATAGAATGAAATATAGTATAAAATAAGAAGTTTTACAAGTATAAAACTCTGCATGGTTTTATATCTTTGGATCATTAATTCAAAAGTAAGTTAGAATAGAAATATTGAAGAGAAAACTTTAATGCGCATAGTTATTGCATTAAGTTAAAGTAGGATCATATTATAATACACATGTTCCAAAAAACAGGTTTTATGGTAACACTTGTGTTTGTTACAAGGAACAAGGATTATGCATGACAGACACATTTCATAAGAAACAGTGTAAAGTAGGGATACTTTGGATATGGTGTTAAGACATTGGATTCAAGAAGCGTGTGTGGTATCTCTCAAATTGTGCAAAGAAAAGAGGCAAGTTGAAAAGTAACAGAGTGAGAACTGCCGACCAAAGTTTCTTGCCGCTACGGTAGTAGAATCTTTTGATATAGGGATTTTTGTGCATCACTTGTAAAATTCCTCACGTCACTGACATCATGCACAGTAATGTGAGGTTGCGTAGTATTTGCTGACTTTCCGGGACAAAATTGTCAAATGAAACAGACCTACATACTGGACCATATCTACAAAAGTTTCTCAACCATCGTAGTCAAGATTTTCTCAACAGCGAAAATATTGGGAGGTGCTGATAGGGACGCCTTTTCTTCATCTTTTTTTTCCTCATTTCTCCTTCTAAATTTTGTATAATCATGCACACAAATTCGCACTACACTTTCTGCAACTTGAAGTTTGTCATGTTCTTTTGTAAAGGGTCATCACAGAATGACTCTCTCCCGCCAAAGCTTTTGTATATTCAATAGTGAAGATAGCATTCAATCCTAGCTATTATTACCATATAGAATCAAATCCACGTACTAAGCTGTTCTGTGCTTCTGCAGCTTTAACATTTAATGGAGCTGCCAAACATGAAGTTATTGTAATCTGAATTATACATGTGTTTGTTTAACTTAAAAATGTTTGATTTCTATCATTAAAATTTTCCCAATGAGTGCAGAGAGAGACAGAGACGGTGAATATCACAACTTACAAGCAAAAGAGATATACTCCTTATATTATTATTTTTTTCAACAACAACAAGCATCGTGTCATTCAATGTAGGAAATATATATAAGATCGTTAAGAATGTGATACTTAACAATTGCACCAATCAAGCTAGACAAGAAAAAAGGTATAGCTATGATAATAAACTAAGTGTGGAACTGAATGTATAATTGCTTTGAGTGGAGTGGTAAATGAATAAACAAGCAGGTTAATTTCTGACATTGTACCCCAGAGTCCTACGTATAGCATTACATTTCAAAACTTAGACCAATTTTTCAATTTCAACAACCTTCTTAAATTCTGAACACAAGCTCCCAGAACAGTTTCATTCAATAAACCGTTGAGATTTTGATTAGAAGAATGAAGTAGGAAGAGTAAATAAAGAGATATTTTTCTTTATTGTCTTTACCTAATTATAACACACTTTCCTCGTCACATACTACCATTCATCAATTGTACATGGGCTTATTAATTATAATCCACCATCCAATTTTAGTATGCCAGCAGTTCCAGATAAGCCATTTGAGGTGCTGGTTTCTGCACCCAGTTAGTTAGTTGATCTTAGTATACCCAGATAGCAACTCCACGTCATCCATTAAGAATAACCTAACTATGCTTTGTTTCATTCAGAGAAAAAAAAAACAGAATTGAAATAAGTTGAATGAAGAGAAATAGACAAGAAATAAAATTAAATGTATAGTTGTTTGGTAGATAGAAATTAGTGAAAATAGAATAAGAGATTCTTTGAAAGCTGTGAATTGATTGATTTATATAACGTATATAAACAAAATTATCATTTTCACCCTGATATAACCAATGGTGACTGTTGAGTATGCACGGTGACATGAAGAACAGCATTGCCACTCTAAATTTAAAACATATACACTAAAATACTTCTCAAACCAGCAAGACCCACAACACATGTTCTTAGTCTGACACATCCAATATAATTTTGAAGTAGTATACTTAAACAAGACTAGATGTGAGAAATGGTATAGGTGGAAAGAAAAGATCTAACTTGGGATAAAAATGAGGAGACCGAATGTGAGGATACAATTTATGATTTCCTGTTTATGAGAATGAAAATACAATTTAGATAGGAAGGTTTATTTCATTGACTGGTTTCAACCAATATCCCGAGCCATGGTGATGCGGGTCCAATAAAGATAAATCAGGAAGGGGGATGGTCAGATGTGAAGCCATACTGTTTGATACAGAACTTAACGAGGTAATGTTCCACCTACTTTGGTACTCTTACTGAGCTTGGTTAATTTCCAACCATGAGGGAGTAAAGATGAATGCTCTTACTGCAACTATAGCATAAGGGCATCAGTACCATTACACCAATCTTTGTTATCACCATCACTACAGAGAAAGCTAGTCAATACTTTCAAAGGACAGCATTAATGCATGAAGGAACATTTCTTACATGTTTATATTTGTTTAAAAATTAAGTATAAAATTAATCTCCATACATATAAAATATTGTATTTATAATAAAAGAGATATAAACTAAACCCAAAATATAAATAACAAACTAATTAAAAATAAAAGATAAAGATAAGATATTTATATAAGATATCTGATATATTTAATAGATTCTAAACATTATGACCATTATTAAGGATGCACAGTCTAAACAAAAGTATTCATATCAAAGAACCCAAATGTTGCATGTATTCAATCCAATCTCATAGTTGAGCAAACTATCATTTGCCTAAGTCAAAGTGATAATTAAACAAGAAATACAAGAAGAAACACAAAACTGAAGATCGAGACTAAATATAAAGTAACAATACAGGTGAATTTATGTCATCACCGTTTTTTCTCAAAATGAAGAACATAACAAATCTATAAAGGAAGTTATTTCTATATTTTAATTACCAAGAAAAAATGAAACGGACAATAGACAAAATTAAACTCGTAAGTTGTACTGTTCATGCCCTCACTCTCTTTGAAGTTGAGCATGGCCAACATGCATTTGGGGGGAAGGGGAAGTAGTGCTGTTCTGTAATTGATCATCACCAACATCTGTACCATTCCCATCATTATCACCACTACCCTACCACCATCACTCAACATACTTTGTTAACACCATCATCACTACTGTATTACCACATTCCTACCAGCATTTTGGTAGAATGCTTAATATCTTTGAATTCAGAATGCAGTCATACTTTCATTGTACAAAATTGAGAATAAGTAGTATCATTAATAAGCATCACCAAAATAAAATAATACAAATTTTGTTTCCTAGGTAATAGCTTTCAGCTCAACTTCCTGGATTACTGCCCCAAAGCTACGAGGGATTATGAGCTTCTCTTGCTATGATATGATAATTGATATATTAGAATAGTGTAATCTATCTAGTTTCATTAAATTGTCCTTCCATTTTAGAAAAACTTAATTATAATAAGATACCATATATCAAGAGAAAGAATGCCATCAATTATATGAAGGAACAAGCACAAGTAGGATAACATATTCAAAATCTAAGGAGACTGTTTTCTTAATCAATGCAACAACATATTTTAATTGGGAAGAGGGTAAAGGAACAAGCACAAGTAGGATATATAACATATTCAAAATGCAAAAAATAAAGAATACAGCATAAGTTAGTGATATTTTTCCCCGAAATGGAAGAAAAAGGACAACGATAAGAATAAGGTTACAATAGTTTCTTTTATTACCAAAACAATACTAAGCAGTCCGATGCTGTGTTGCATATTCAACATGGTAAACTAGCAAGTGTACATTATCACTACAAGTTATCAAATTGAAATTTAAAGTATTTCTCCTTCAGCCAGCTACATCATTTAGTTTATTCTTATTACCATATGGGGAATTGTAAATTCGGCTGAATGTCTCAAGTTCACGTTTAGATTAGTTAATTTTGGTTAAGCAATTGTCACTTTTCTGAGAAGCGATGACATTTTAAAAATAAATGGTAGCTTAACAGAACATAATTACATGACCAACCAAGCTACGATACAATTCTATCAACGAAGCTGCAAATTTTCTTTGAATATTGAGCAAATTCACTACTACTATAATTTACACAACATTAAACAACTACACTAGAAATACTGAATCAAAATACGTGTGCCATTCACAACTAGCTGTCATTGTGTGGGAGAATTGTCATCTGGCCTTATGCAGTAGCTGCATACTTCTGTAAAAGATCAAGCAGCTGATCTTTTCACTAAGGTTCTTGTACTTGCTCCTTTCACTACGGCCGTCTTACTTACTGCTTTCAGCAAACTCCATACCAAGCTCGGTATGGTTGATCTTGACCAACCATCCGCTTGAAGGCAGGTAATATGAGTATTTATTCACATTTTACAGCTAGCTGTGCATGTGCTTTTTCATAGCCATGTAACCTCAGGGAGTTGATACAGCAGCACTGCTATTTCCCTTTTACACCTTTATTCTTGCATGTAAATCTTCTTGATTTCACATAAACAAAAATTAACGAGAATGATTTCTTCATATTCAATTAATTTCTTATCATGAAGTGCTTCCATAGCGTTCTATGTTACCATAACAAATGGGCAACACTCTGTTCAGACTTCCAAGCTATTCAAACTTTAGCCATCAAATAAAGATCATCAAGATATTGCTATTTCTTTTATAACATCCTGCATTAGGCATCATAATTACAACATCACAAGCTTTCTTTGAAGCCAAAACCAGTAATCTAAGTTAGTTTAGAGAAAAAAAAAAATATTCAATTTTCAGTCTTTCAAGTACTAAATCTGTAGTTGAGAGCATCAAGCATTTGAGGAAAGTTATAATTGTTTGGCTTGATTAAGTTTCAATTCAAGTCCCTCATAAATTTCAGTATTTTCAATTCAACACATTTATTTCCTTCTCTAAAGATGTTTGACACCATAAAAGTTGATAATTCTGCACATAGCAACACAACAATTCCATCTACCCTAATGGACCACGACACAACAGAGGTGTTCTTGAAAGCAACAATCACAAGAGTGAAATCACATTCCAATCACAAAAAAGTCCACCCTCTAACAAACTCAATCTCAATACAAATAATAGCACCCATCAGTTTAGCTTGCAAAGCAACAGCCACACCAATGAAGGAAGCAAAAACACCAATGTATTCACTTGTACCGTCATGGAAAATACTACTACAAGCAATCAGATCACGAGCCCCTCTAGCTGCACCATCAATGTTGCATTTAAAAAAAATCCACAGACGGAGTTTTCCAAAACATTGTTCTAACTTTCAAAGCTTTCTTCGTGTGACCATGAACATTAAAGTATCTCAATATAACAAGATCCTCCAGACAATAATGCATGACACCTTTTCATATACGACTAGCTAAAACACAACTAGCAATAATCAAGGATAAAGTAGTATGAAACTGAATACAGTGACCATACTTGTGGGGAAAGTTATATTTACACCTACAAAACGTTGCATCTTGGTACCGATATTTTCTGAATAGGACAAATGAAAGAGAGACAATAACTTCAAAGCTATCTTCAGAAACTAGGATTGGGTAGGTTAAAAACCAAGGTAAATAAGCATTTATTCTTCCTAGAAACTATGGTTCCTCTGGATACAAGGGTTAAAAGAAAGGTTGGGAGAAAACAATAGCATTCGCAATCATCATGATCACATATTTTATATATTCTTTATCACGACAAAGGTACAAGTAACTTAGATAAAACAACAAAACTTTGGCCCCTCTACTCAGATTTTAATTTCGTTTTCCCAAATATTTGAAGGGTGTCTTAAAATATTTCCTATTTCTTTGGTAGGACGGCAGCGGAATATGAATAGAGGAATCCCCTCATTCCAACATGTGCATAAAAGTTAGTTTCATTTTAAATCTCTATCTAACAAGTAGTGCAAAACCAAAACACAATTAAAGAGTGAAGAAAAGTGAGGACACTACAAAATCAACATCAATTAGACTTAGAACGACTGGCTCATGTTGTTCACCTCAAAATACTACTTCCAGAGTGCAACGCTTCAGCAGCACAAAGACTACAAGAACACAGCGACCGAAATTTAAAATGACAACCCCATTTTCTAACTACGAACAAAATCAAAACTTTTTGGTGGGTCATGTTTATTTTGACCAAAAGTTATCTTCTTTGGCAATCACTGAGATTGGAGAAGAGGAGGGTTACCGAACAAAGATCAAGAAGTCGCTTGTCGGCATTGACTGAGAAAATTGGTTGTGCTTCAAATTGCAATGAGAAGAGAACAAAGCTAATCAACAGAGTCACTGTTGTCTCCCAAAGTTGTTTGTTCAATCACCATCACGCCATATCCAACTCAAGGAACCTGGCCATTTAAAAAAGAAACATTTTTTAAATGAGGATTGAGTGATTTACTCGTTATCCAAACGGTAGATTTTTTTAATAAATAATTAATTAATTCGGGTAAAGGCCGAATACATTACCTTCATTTTTAGTTTTACTTACTTATAAATTAATTTTTATAACATGTTGTAAAGAGAGTAATTAAATGAATTTAAAAAAATTTAAAAATAATTTTTTTTTTATTTATTTGAGTAAATTTAAAGATAAATAAGAGTGAATTTAAAAATATAGTTAATTTGTGAGAATTAATATTAAATTAATTTAAATCACAAATTAAAATAATATATTTTCAAATTCAATTTCATTTATCTCCAAATCTATTTAAATAAATAAAAAAAAAATATCTTCAAAAATTCACTCAAGTGATCTTTTTTGCTTATATTCATTGATTTTTTTTTCACATTTTCTATTTCAATTTTATCTTCTAATAACCATTTCAGATAATTACTCGTACGAAAAAATAAATTTTTAATTTTATTTCTGTAATAACTATTTTTTCAAATTTAAATGATTACTTATATAACAAAAAAAATTATATAATTTATTTATTTTGTTAATAATTTTAATAAAAATTCTTTTAAAATTTAATAAATTTTTCCTATAATAAAAAAACGAAAACACTTGTTTTTATCGAAGAATTGTCCATTGATAATATAATATTTAATTAATAAAACTTAAGGCTTCTATTTTTATATAATATACTAATATATAAATACTATTAAATATTATATCTAATATATTTTTTAAAAACTAAGAAAACACGTATTTGTAACCTTTCATTTTAATAGTATAAAACTACTAAAATAAATCTATATATGATTATAGAACAAGAACTATAGATTTGTGATGAAGAAAATTTTTCACCTAGAGAACAAAAAGAAACTATCTCTACTGTTGTTTCACTCCCAATCTCACGCTGAGTCAACTGAAAAGACTGTATCGCTAAACTCACACCATAATGGTGATCATCGTAAAGAGAACACAACACACAGACAAATAACACAAAAACAAGGGTAAACTAGATACAAAACAATACATCATAAGTTTGAAAACATTTCATATAAGAGTCATATGTAATTTAATCCAATCCAAACATCTTAACCTAAATCAATTATCCGAACTTAGAATGAATGTCGAGCCATGGCGGGTTATCCATTTATGGTGGCCTCTACTGCTTTGCAAAGTCATTGCCAATGGGTTTCACCTTACCACACTCACAAGGTTAGTTTGTTCCACGCCTTGGATCATACTGGAAGCACCCACGATTAAGATCTCTTGCTACTCTCACCACATGTGTTAAACCTCTCTACTTGAGAATGAAAGACCATTAGAGTTTCAGGATAACCCCCAAGACTAAGCTACCTACATTCATTCTAACACACTTGAAACCACACCAAGAAATTCCACCTTGGAACTAACCTTCATAACTTTGAAACCATTGATATCACTTCACATTCACATAGTACACCAATACATGAGACTACTGATCATGCATTAAAGAAATAGAAACAACCATGCAAGTCAACAAAAATCACCTAATAACACAATTTATTCATGGCATCTTGATACTCATATTTAGGTAAGGAAAACAACTCTGAAACTCTCGCTAACAGCTCTGGAAGGGTCCAAAACGACTTAAAGAACATCCAAAACGGACATCTAGAACCCTAAAAACCTCCCAAAACTATTGTAGTGCAGTCAAGTGGCGCCCAGCGCCCCCACAAGGGTGCCCAACACCATGACAGTAGCAAAACCACTTTGAATTGGACCTTGGAGACCCTACCCTCAACTTCTAAAGTCCCCTAAGACCTTCCAGAAGTTGAGAAAACTTAGAGAACCCTGTTGTCACTCACTTTGACACTTAAAAACTCACTTTTTACTCCTACAAGCTACCCAATTTCATTTCTATCCTTTTAAGCTCTCAATCTAGTTTGCAACCTGCATAAACAAGTCCAATTGCACTTGCTAGGACTCTCCAAAATCACATAATACTCCCAACAGACCTACTTCTCATTTTCACCCCTTAGAACCCCTAAAATGTGCTAAAACTCAACCTATGAAGCCATTTTCCATTTCAGAACATGTTTTACTGGTTTAAGCACCTAGAAAAGTCCTAATAAGTGTGATAACATACCCCTAACCTTCCAAAATAGTGCAAACCTCTTACCTCACCATTTCACTACTCAACACTCTCTTTTTACACCAAAAGTACTTGAAAACAGCCCCTATAAACACTAGTGCAAAAACGTTGTTTAACGTCACCCAATAGATGTCGGTTTGCTGATAATCCGACGTATCTGAGTGGACGGTGGCATTATCGTAAATAGCTTGGTAACGTAGACGTCGGTTTCCAGAAAACGCAACGTCTATAATATTGTAGACGTCCAAACTGCTTCAAACAGACGTCTAATGGCCTGAGGTAGGTCAAAAGACAATCCCTTGATGTCGGTGTTCACGGGGGCTGACCTCTATAGGCCTGCAATTAATGCTTTCACCTAATTCCCAAACGCTTAGACGTCGCTTAGTCAACAGGCGACGTCTAAGCCCTGAATATGGAAGGCGGGAAAGATAAAAAATCTTCAATTTAGACGTCGGGGATCTGTGCACGCGACGTCTAAGTGCCTGTAATTAATTAGATTCACCAAATTCGAGGGTCATAGATGTTGGCTAGAAGGGGCACCGATGTCTATGTGCTTGTAAGTAATGATGTGCATCATTATAGACGTTGGTGCCCCATCACAACTGTCGTCAACATCCCTGACAGGAAATCAAATGTCAATCGTTTCAACTTCCCAAACGTCGGTTCCCATTGTCACCGACGTCTAATGGGATTCAAAAGGTCAGTTGAAAAGTTAACTTGGACGTCGAATTAGTAACAGAACTAACGTCTATAGTCATATAGACGTCGGCTATCTGGAGAAATCGACGCCCAGTTTCATTTTAAATAAACCGCAAACTCTTCGCGACATTCAGTTTCTAATATCTTCCTCTTCCTCTTCTCCTTTTTCTCTCGCGACACTCTTCTTTTTCTCCCTTTCAGCACGTCTTATTTTTGTTGCGGCATTCTATTGTTGTTTGTGATATCTTTATCGTCTTCCTCCTCTCTTTTTCTCTCTGGCGACATTGCATCCCAGGTGCGTGGTTATTTGTTTATGCTTACCGTTTGTTTAGTCTTTCATCAATTATCTTCTGGTTCAACTGATTAACATTTGCTTTCTTTGTGTTGTGTTTCAATGCAGTTTTGTTCCTTTCTTAGGATAACGTAGTAACACATTCTCCCTTTGCTAGCTGCCTCCAGGGAATAGCGGCGTCTTTTTGAATTTCTTGTGACCGTTTCAACCCAAAAACGACCCTGGGTCGTTGTCTAGTTTTCGTTTCACCGTGATTTTTTCCTCTTACGGATGAAAAATGGAACTAAGCAACTACCCAAGTTCAATTTTGGGTTGAAGGGACCATAAGAAATTCAAAAGACGCAAGCTTTTTTTTGGGGGGAAACTAGCAAAAGGAGATTGTGCTACTAGGCTATCCAAAGACGGGAACAAAACTGCACTAAAACAAACCACTGTATTAGACGTCGATTAATGCAAAAATCGATGTCTATATGTGCTCTTAGACGTTGGTCTTTGTCATGTTTGACGTCTATATGTGCTCTTAGACGTCGGTCTTTGTCATGTTCGACGTCTATATGTACTCTTAGACGTCGATTAATGCTTTGCCCGACGTCTAATTAGTGCCTTTAGACGTTCATTTAAACCAGTGCTGACGTCTATTTACGTCGTTCGTGGGCACTAAATGACGTCATTATAGACGTCTGTGGTTAGGATGTCGGACGTCCCATTGACGTCACCGGTTTAGACGTCGGTTTATGAATAGACGTTAAAAGCCCAAAATAACCGACGTTAAACAGCGTTTTTGCACTAGTGAAACTACCCCTTTTCATTTCATATAGTTTTTAACCATATAACCCTCTTAACAACTTCTAAATTATCTCATGATAGTACCAAAACAGTTCCCATAACATTTCTATACTTATTTCTAAGTTTCACTACCAAAGACCCCTTCCTTTTAAGCTTAAATTCTAAGTAACTTGATTACTACACTCTACAACCACTTGAATTTTGTTTCAAACAATGGAATATCCTCATCACACACAAATAACACAGTATGCAGCAACAAATACATCCTCATACCATTCATAGTAATACCATATCATTAAAAACACAAATTTAACATACGTCAACTTTACTCAAACCCCAATTTTTTCCTAAAACATCTAGAATTTATAAAATTACTAAATTTACACTACAAATACAATTAAGACAAGGTATAACTTCCCTTACCTCAAAATAACAGCTTAACCCATTGAAATGTCCTGTCGGTCGCTTGAAATGCAAGAAAACTCTAGACGAACCTACGAGATACCAAATTGGAAACAGACAGAGTCCTTAGAGCTCTAAATCCACAAAGAATAAGAAAAAAGGGCTAAATGATACATGCAAAACAATTTCTATGAATGATCATAGACCAAAGTAAAGAGATAAAAATGAGTAGAAACTTACTTAATCTAAAACATAAATTGATCAGTTAGATTTGTTGACGTCGTGATCGTCTAGGCACCTCCTGATCGTTAAATAGATAACTTAGGAGTAAGAGCACTTAGAGAGAAGGTAGAGAACTCTAGAAAAATGGTTTCTACAAATATAGTACGTTTTAAAATAATGAAACTCATTTATAACAAAACTATTTATAATAAAACTGTTTAATATTAAAATAACCGAACTTTTTGTAGATTATCCTCACTCCTAAAATACCATTTTCTGGGATTTTACATGTATGAATTTTAAAAATGGTAAAATTTATATTGAATATTTGAAAATATTTTTAATATATGAATAACATCAAAGATAATGTAAAATACAATTAATAATAACAATCATTTGTAAAAATATTTCAAAGTTACGTTAATATGGAATTAATAAAAGTATTTAAAATATTAAATGTTATAATTAGTAATTACTAATATTTATATTAAACTTTTAAGTATAATAAAAATTATTATAAAATACAATTATAACTGATAATAATTCATATAATAATTAGTTAATTTAAAGCTAAATAATAACAATAATAATAGTAATAAATAAATGGAAAGTTAAAATTAATTATGATATAAATATAAAATTATTAATATTCAAATTAATTTTTTTATAATTATAAATGTTATAAAATATAATTATAAATAACAACAATAATTACTAATTATTTTATTGACTACTTACAAATAAAAAATAAAAAAATAATATTGATAATTAATGTGAATATAAGGTTAGTTTTAAGATTAAATATTAAAAATTATAAATAAATAATGGTGATTAATAAACAAATTAAAAGTTTTAATATTATTAAAATGATACAACAGATAACTATATAAAAGATAAAAGATAGTTATAATTACTTTAAGGATTTAATATGTTTTATCGAAAATTAAAATTAATTTCCTTTAAAATTTGGGTTATTTTAATTTTTTAACTTTATAAATATATATTTTTTTAATTGTTAAATTTATTTAAAATTTATTTAAACAATTTAAATGTTATAAAAAAATACTAATAGAATTTAGATAAAAAAAAATTTGATGGCAACATTTATAAAGTGTAAAGATTGAATTAGGTTTTCGAAAATAAACTAATTTTATTTTTCATTTAAAATTAATAAATTAAAAACGTATTTAAATTTATTCTAATATTAACAAAAACATGATAAAAAAAATTAGCATAAATAATCTTCTATAATGATTATAAAAGGAAAATCTTTTCTGTAAACCGTTATTTTATATATACATTTCAATCTCAATTTTACCCTTATTAATACAAGTGGGAACACTTATTTTTATTCTAGCAAAAATTTATTAAATTATAAAACAATTTGCATAATTTTTTATTATTAAATAATCTTTTACCATACATAATTATTTGAATTTTAAATAGCAGTTATTGAAAATATAAAATAGTAAAATAATTATTCTAATTTATTAAATAATTAAATTTATATAACATCATTAGTATTGTTCAAATTTAAGAAGTTATTTCTATAAATGAAATATGAAACATAAAACAATATCATACATTTCTGAGTAAAGATAATGTAGCAAAATCATAATGTACTAACATCAATATGTTCTAACAACTATGATTAATAACAAAATAAAACTAAAATTTACATAGTCATCAGAATGATCTTCATCATCCTGCTCCTCTGTAGATGGCTAAACTAGTGTGGGCTGGACTGATGTGGGCTGGATTGATCTGGGTTGCTGAGGGACGACGGGTGACGGGGAGGGTCGTGGTTGGGTCGGAAGGGTGGTGGAAGGAGTGTCTGAAGCTTGAGGCAACACTCTCATGACCAGGGACTTGAAGTTTGTAAACTTGTTTCTCAAGTCACTGTATTCTTCTCTCAATTCATGATTTTCCTGGTCACGTTGTTGTAGTAGCTGTGTCAAGCGCTCGATGGCCTCGTCAGCAGAAGTGGTGGAAGAAGAAGGTTGGTGCTTTAATGTACCTCCTCTCGATGGTGTATAGTTTGTAGCAAGTTGTCCTACATCGTACACTCGTCCCTTTTTCTTCCCACTAACGACATCAACCCAACAATGTGTCCTACGGATGTCGTCATATGCATTAGTCACATCATCCGATGTAGGAGTTGACCCATGTTCAAATCTAACCTGTGAAAGTCTCGTAGAAAATTCTTCTTGTTCAAACATTAAAAGCAATGTTAGGGAATGATACAATAAAATAATGAAAGATTACTAATAGTAGCAGTGTTATTTGCTTACATGAGTCTTCCGAGATCTTTCATCAATGAATTCGTTAGTGCCCTTCCGAACATGGGTCTGTGCAAAAACCTCATCAACATGGACTGCCTATCCCATAGCTTGTGCCTATAGCATAATTTAGAGTTAGAATTGTATATGAAAGAGAAAATACATAAGCTTTATATGAAAGAAATAGAAAAGTAAAGAAAGTTTACCATACGAGTGACATGCTCATGAACTGTGATCGACCCGCCAGTATGCAGGGCGCCACCCTTTTCAGATGCTTTGTTCCTCTGGGGTGTAGCACACTTGTTGCGAAACTCTGCTGAATTCCAATGAGCAAGTAAAGAGTTCCAAATGTGCTCGCCCAACCAGTAAGGGCGCTCCCCTGCATTGCGGGCATCCCTAAACATCTCTAAGAGCCGATGAGATTCTTTCATGTGGAAATTTCTATGTATTTGTGTTTCATGTTCAGGTTTCCACTGCACCTTTATTTGTAATGATAAACAAAACAAACATTGATTAATGAACATAGTAAAATAAGAAGGACAATTAGTTTAAACTAGTTCACCTTAAAACGCTCCTAGAATGGCTTTCTCTCCTCTTTAGGTATTACTCCCAAAGTAGGCCATGGACACAAATACTGTTGCTTAATTGATCGTGTGATGGCCTGGGAAGCAACCCTGGATGGAATAAACCTGCATATAAAGAAATAAAAGTCATTTCAAATAAGACAATCTTTAAACATAAAAATGGTTAAAAAAGGGATTAAAGTCTTACCCTTTTCCATATGGCTCAATCCATGGTGAACATTGGTAGGCAACATCTTCCTTAACCTCATTTGAGTCAATGTGACCTTTAGGCTTGGTTTGTATTGCTACAGCCCAACCACGCTTGTGAATATTGCGGAATGGTGGATATGGCACATAATAAACTTGTCTGACATTAGTTGGTAGAATGAAAGGATCAAACGATCCATATCTGTTTCTCAAGTGGAGTTCGACAATGTTAAACCTAGGATCCACTCTAGTACCAGCTCTAGAAGGATCAAACCATTCACAATAAAAAATTACTACCTTCTTTGGAGAAGTACTGCTGTTGTACTCTAGCTCATTGCCTAGTCCATTGAATCTTAGAAACTCAGTTTTGGTGGTGTGATGGAGTGATTTTTCTGCATTTTGGCCATAACAAAGTCAGATTTCGGATGCTAGCATTTCTATGCGGTGTGACAGTTTGAGCAAGTCTAAAGTGATGTTTAAAAGTTCCTAGTAGGGTTCAATTAGTGATATAATGGTCTAAGTGCATAATAGTATACTAAACCATCAATTTTGAGTCAAAATTGGGATGTGGCAAGGTGTTTTTGATAAAAAGTTAGGATTTGAGCCAATTCAAAGTTTGAACAAGTTTAAAATGACTAAATCAAGTTGTTGGAGTGGTTAGTTTTGACCTACAACCACTACTGTGACATTTTGTGTCTTAAACCAACAAATTGTGAGTCATTTTTGTGGCAAACATCAGAATGAATATTCTGCAATAGCCAACATTGTGGTATTTGGTAGTTTAAACAAGTTTTAAATGTTGATTTAAACTTGTTACAATCTTCAAATTGAAGATAGATTCATCTGTGTGCAAAATAGCATGTTCACACCTTATTTTTGAGTGAAATGGGGAAGTAGAAGGGTGAATTTGTTATACAGTTTCATATTGAACCAAATTAGTGTTCAAAGAAGTTTAATTTGGTGAATTAAAGTTACTGAAAGTATTGTCAAAGATTAAGAATCACTTGTGCACAAATTAACATTTAAAAACACCAATCTTGGGTCAATTTAGTGATGCACAAGCATAATAATACTACTAATCCAACCACACAATTTACCTGCATAATAAGTTATATACACCATCAATCAATTATGAAAAGTTCATCAAAACATGGTAAAACTGTCATCGCAACATTCATGCAAATTTACAATACACAAACCAGTCATCATCATCATTATCCCATCAATGACATCTACACAAATTTGACATTTAAAATTACCTGGAAAATTTTTGATCCAAGAAATGCTTCAATCTTTTTCCACTCACGGTAAAATCTACATCAACAACCCAAAGCACCAAAATAAGTTGTCTTTATTTCATATATCACAAATGAACCAAGCTTTTACTACAAATTCACACAAATACATATGCACCATACATATAACAGAACTAGGCAACTAAACCAAAAACTTATTATCAGAAAAAGGTCTAAAACAAGTGGTTTGGAGAGTGAAAGCACACAAGACTGTTAAAACTTGAAATTATTTGGCATGAACACGTTTAAATCAATGAAACAAAATTGTGAGCACATATAATTGATGTTGAACAGTAGTATTTCTTAAATTCACTTATTCAACCCTATTTATGTGCCAAATTAAACAACTCCATCAACCAATTTTAGGTACAAAGAGTCAAATGAATTTTGGACACTGAAATGGACTCAGAAACAACAAATAAGACTTGAGAAAGACACTAGAATCACACTTAAAAACTAAGGCTAAAATGGGTGTTGTCATTCTGCACTAATAGATCACCATTTTTTGTGCAAGACTTTTACATTGATTATAAGAAAGATAGGCTTAGCCTTTGTCTTGGTTTAAGGGTGAAAGGGAGTGAAAAACAAAATACTTTTACAACACCTAGTGAGGTGTCAAAATAAGGTGAAACTTGTGCTAGTAAAGCAAAATCACTTTCTGCAGTTGGGAATTTGCACTTGTAGCCACAACATCCTTTCCTCCTTCTCATACCATGTCCAATCCAGGTCATTAAAAGTTAAACTACATAATACTTTTATGTTTGACTTGTTAACATCATGTCCTAGTTATTATGCAGTTAGAAAAGGTTTGTCACCCTTGTCGCATTTTAGAGTTTTATAGGTGGATGCTAGTTTCTAGTATGAGAAATGATTAAGTAGTTGTCTCAAATTTGTGTGGTAGTGGCATATATGTTTATAAGCTTTTCAATTGCTGCAAAAGAATACTATTTTGCTTATAAAGAGATCATTATGATTTCAGACTTCCTAATACTAATATGTTTCAACCACTAGGAGAAAAAAAATACTACATGACACATCTAAATTGTAGTTTTAAAATAATTAGTCTTAAACAACTTGTAAAACCAGTTTGGTCACTTAACACAAGCAATCACATGAAACATACTTCAATAGACAATATGGATCGTAAGATGACTCTCTAGAACTGATCCATCAAGGTTCCAATTGCATAGTTAAGCAAATAAAACGATATATACCACATCATATCACACGCTACTTTCAAAATCAACAAGGACTTAAACATTCACAGTATCCATTATTTATCCACATAAAGAAGCATAGTAAACTATTAATCATGCATTTTGGTTCAGACTTAATCCAATTCTTTTCCAAAATCAAAACTAATACACTAAAACATATTTTAAACGATTTAAGCACTGAATGGAAAGGTCAATTAACATTCCACTTCAAATTTCTACCAGGCACAATCTTTTATTCATGAATTACATATGATATGGTGTTCCTACCATCAAACACATTTAATGAACTATAATCCCATTCAATCATCAAAGTTCAAGTTCAGACATACATAGGTATAAAGCTAACATGTTCGGCCAGAGCATAACAGAACTGAAGTTCTAACGTGTTCTTTTCTCATTTATACCAGAGCTATCATAATTCCAATAGATACATACAAAGTTAACTCACACATGCATCGGAAAGAGGGCAACCACCAAAACCTACATAATTTGAAGCAATTGAATGAAGCAATAACTTACCTCTATGACAGCAACAACCCTAGGTGTATTAACACCCCTGATAGCCTGTCTCGTGAAGCCCTTCTCACGCGCAGAAAGCCAACTCGTCACTCAGCCCCTGGATTAGCCTCCCTCGCCAACTCGAAGCTCTGCTCAAAACCGCGACACCACCCATTGACCCAGCGCGATGCACCTCCTCACACTACCAAAGGACCATCGTGAACAAACCCTAAGAGAAGCACCATTCACAATCAAAGGCGTCACGCCAATGCCTCTGTCCTTCAACCACACACACTTTTGGACAATGGAGAGGAGCTCGAGAATGATCAATGGCGATGGTGGAACCATAATGGACGATTGAGAAACAACGGTATCTGAGGAGCTCAAGTTGCTTTCATACTCTAAACGAGAGACGGAGTAAGACTACGGTGGGGGGAGAGGGGAAAGGGAACTCAGAAAAGGGGAATCTTGCTTTCATAGGGATTTTGGGAGAATGGAAGAGGGAAATCCCAAATTCTGGTTTCATTAAGTGAATGCCTATACCAACTAACAAAAGCCTTCAGTAAATTCGTTGCCTAATACCGAAGGGCAAAAGCCTTTGGTAAACACCATCCTACATGACTATCGGAATAATCCTTCGGTATATGTTTTTTACCGACGGCCAAAAGGCCTTCGATAATAGGCCTTCGGTAAACAACACATTTCTTGTAGTGTGAATGTGGGCAAAGACCCTTGGACCCTATCAACTATGACCTAAAGATGATTGATTAATCAAACACATACCCGATACCTCATACCGAATACCCGATATCGAATACATTGTGCCTTGTAAGGGTTACATGTCGATTACCAAATACTTTGTAAAGGTCAAGCTGCCTATCGAAGACTAAGCATTACACACCAAAGGAGTAAGAACAATATGTTACTTAACGAATACTGATGGCCGGAAACTGATGATGAATCACTATTTTGTACTATTCACTTAGCTTTTCGCACCAAATTCTATTAGTGAGTTGTGTTTAATTCTCAATTGTTGTCTCATTTTCACTATTTGAGCTTAACTTAACTAATACTTCTTATTTTAATTAATTTGAATTATTTGGGCCTAATTATTCAAATTATTATTTGCAGGACAATTTTGGAATTATTATTGGGACGTAAAGAGGGAAGCCACATAATTTATTATTTTCCACATCAACTTTTCTTTTTAATTTCGTTTTTAGGTTAGCTTTGGACCCATTTTTGGGCATATTTTGTAGAAGCTCATTAGAAATGTAGAATTGTAATTTGGGTATATAAACCCCAAAATCAGACTTGGGAACTTTCCTTCCTCATTTTTCATTTTTGGATCTTAAGTTTTGGAACATTAACTTTCCCAAACCCCCCCCCCCTCTTTGGGGGTTTTAGGTTCTTTCTATTTCCTTTCCCTTTTTATGTATTGAATCTTGTCTTTAATTCCAATTTCATTTTCGTTATATAATTTTGTTTCAATTTACATTTTATGTTCTTGCATTTCGTTTACCATTGCATTTCGTTTTGCCCCTTTCTTTTGCAGTTTACGTTTTGTTCAATTCTGTTTTCAATTCCGTTTACACCTCCAATTTTGTTTGCAATTTAATTTCGTTTTGTTGTTTGTATTCCATCTTGATGGTAGCTTGAATCTGTATGGGTTAATGATTAGGGATATTGCTTTGCATCCTTGAGATTTATGGATTGTAAATGATGGTGTTGTTCTTGCCTTGCATGATGTCAATTTGGTTTTGTGCTCACAATTGGGTATATGCTTAGTTGCCCAATTTGTGTTTAATCATCGTTTAGTTGGTTAGAGTCACAATTCCTTAATCTGTGATAGTGTAAAATTGATTGAGTGTGTGCAATGTATTTGCTTAATTCACGTTTTTGAAGACTGGATTACCTTCGCTTAGTTGGTTAATCCATGTTGGAATAGAGGTGAGAGTAACATTTAATTATTCTTAATTTGTGACTGGAAGCATTGCAATTGATCTAGATGCCAACCTATTTTAATCTATTTTTAATTTTGTGCTTTGATTGGTTATTTTCCATTAGCAAAATTGTCCACATAACGCCTTCCACTACATGTTTGACCTATTGCCTGAACCACATTTGGTCCTTGAGAGATGACCCAAGGGTCATTCTCCTAGTATACTGCACTTTAATTGCATATTAATTTGATTCATGTACGACCTCGATCAACCGAGTATCGTGTTCCCCCAACCAAAGATTAGGTACCATCTATTGATGGACGTGTTCCTCACTAGAGTCGGGTGTCGCCTACTGGTACTATCCCTGCCTGTTAAAGATATCAATAAACAATGTAACTTAGCCAAAATTGGCTGCATATCACCATAGAGGTAAAATGGCCATTGGGCCTATAATTTTGGCCTATCTAAGTAAAGGCCCCTACGGTTAGGAAAATACTCTTATAAATATAACTTTAATCAAGTTTTGAATTTACCTTTTGCATTAATCATACTTTAACCAAAATCTCTAACTTATAACACTAACTTGAGTGTTGAAGAATTTTCTACAGGCACCCTACCCCTTGACCATGCTATTCATGTATTTTGTTCATGTAGATGACATCACCCGGTTCTGACCCTCTTCCTCTGCCCTCAACACAATCAAATAAGGACAAGGGTAAAAAACAATATGTTGTGAAGTTTTTATCACGTTAAATATTCCAAATGCATCATCCAACCAACTAACTACCCCAATCAAATAAGGGCAAGGGTAAAGCAAGTCATATATATCCTTCTTTACTTTAGATATTTATTTGTTTATAGTCACAGGAGTTCGGTCGATCAGTCCATGTTGATGAAATATTTCAACAAACACTTATTCGACGTTCAATATGAAAATTTGTAGATAATAGATCTAGGCAGACACATGTTAGTTTCTACAACTTGTATAACATTTCACATGTTAATTAGTTACTATATATTATTAATGCAAACATTTATTAATGTAAAGGATTTTAAGCAACTACAAACCAAACTAGCACAGAATGAGTTGTGACTAGCAAATAGTGAGTGGTGACTAGCTAGTAGTGAGGAACAAATTTGACATATCACTTCACAATTCCAGACCAAATTTGACACATTACCAAATTTTATTGGTGCATATCTTCCACCTTCAGCAACAACGACTGCACAAAGTATTTTTCCAATGCCAGACCAACAAAATCAGCCCAAGGACATGAATGAAGACCAACAACAAGATCAATCTCAAGATCCAAAAAATCCTTATGAGGATTATTAGTATTAGGGCTTTCAGACATTTGATATTAGTAACTTGTTAGTTATCCTATATTATTAACACTTAGACATTTTAAACATGTTTGGATTTACAAATTACTATGTATGAAGTCTATTATTCAATCAAGATATGAAACTATTATTTAGTATTGTGCGTCTTTGTAACATTGAATTGTCTGCATTGTATCATTAAATTGGTTTTACAGGTATGTGTGATCTTTGTATCATGTTTGACGTTGCAATGTTCCTACTTAGTTAAATACAAATTTATTTGTATATAGCGTTACCTACAAGCACATTACATACATATTTTTGTCTTTATATAATTTGTATGTAGCACATCATTACATATAGATTTTGAAGATTACATACAGATTTGGGTTTTATGTAATTGTGACTTTTTTTGTAGTGTAATTTAAATTGAATTGAAAAAGAAATTCAAATTTAGTTCATCTAGTTAAAATCACTAGTACAAAAATAATATTTTATGACGTACAAAAATGAACTATGACATACATAGTTTTGTACGTTATAATAGGTCTACATATTTTATGACATAGCAAAAATTTACGTTACCTGAACATATTATGACACTGTTTCTAAAAGAAATAACTCCAATGAATGTGAACATAGATAATTTTACTCAATATCAATTCGAAACAATTTTCTTCAATATTCATATAAAAAAAAAGGACTGATTTTAGAAAGAGTGTCATAATATTAATTGAGTAAAATTATTTATGTTCACATTCATTAGAGTTATTTCTTCTAGAAACAGTGTCATAATATGTTCAGATAACGTAAATCTTTGCTACGTCATAAAATATGTAGACCTGTTATAACGTACAAAACTATGTACGTCATAGTTTGTTTTTGTACGTCTTAAAATATGATTTTTGTACTAGTGATAATTATAATATAATGTCACCCTTATCGTTTATACCAATTTTTATATTTTTCAATTTGAATTCTTTTTCTTAAATGCAGTAATATTAACATAACACCATTACTATCAAATATAGACATTTTCATGACAGATAATTTTCAGTGTAACATCGAGCTTCTATCGTGAACCATGTATTTTCCAGCATGTTTAAATGAGTTGTCTCAAATTTTAGTTTANAAATAACTTTGTATTGAAATGACGTGGAAAGAACTTTTATGTTGTANAACCTCAACATTGAGAAAAGAAGCAACAAAAAAAATTGTCGTACATAAGCTAAATGTTACTCAATGCATGGCAGAAGTAGTACAAAATATATCATATATATAAAAACATCATCCTTACAAAATATCTCAAATTATCTACTACAAATTAACTAAAACTATTACAAAGATAATATAAAAATTTCTACTACTAATTAACTAACTAAGTGAAGTTTCTCAAAACCTTCATTAACAAAAAAACAAATTAAGAGGGATATAACAATCCCTACCAGAAATATGCAACCATTCTTAGCACCTCCTGCAAATGTTATAAATCTCGTTCCCAGTTTAATATAACCAATGGAAAGAATATACNGAGTCCAATAAAGGCCACTCTCGGTTTAAATTCAAACGGAAAAACAGACAAGAACACTATAGGAAGTGCAGCACCAAAACCTAATCCTAATGTTGATACGATTATAGGAGATATTATTTTTTTAATTTCCCTATTAATAAATATCTTATATATTAAAAATTCAACCATTGGTACTAGAAAAGTACCCGTGATTGAAATAACTATGGCCTCTCGTATCAGGGTCTTAACTGGCCTTTTGGATATAAATCCAAAAATGATCAAACAGTACCCATTAATTAAATTTCGAAAAAGTTCTTGCCTTTGTTCTGCGTATTCGTCTTTTCTACCGGCTCCATCGGCTGTTCCACTGGCTTCAGTGACTGCTCCACCAGCAGCTTCTTCAAGGACTCCATCAGTTGTACTGAGCTCCGGCGTGATAACTACCACGCCATGGTCTGCTCTATCAACCGCTCCACCAGTCAGTTCTTCATTGAGCTCCGGCGAGATCACGGCATTGTCTGCTCTATCAGCAGCTCCACCGATCGACGATTCTTCATCTCCACCAGCCGGTTCTTCAGTAGCCTGTTCTTCAGTAACTATCACCGATTTATGGTTTGAAAGGATTCGAAATATCGCTAAAAGTATTAAATGAACTAAACGGACCAGAAGAAACGGTAACATGGTAAGACTTTGGGACTACGAAACGTAAATGGTAGGACCCTCGGAAATGCCAAACGTAGAAGACAGAAGTTTAGGTTATTACTGAAAAGAAAAGAAGGGCACTGGATATTGATGAAGGAGGGAACAAGAAAACACCGCACACAGAAGTAAAGTTCGAGAATGTTCTCGTGAGAAAAGACAAAAAAGAAATTTAGCAAAAAGTTTAAAAAGTAAAATTTACATTTACTTATATAATATAAATAAATTTAGTTAGAATAAACATTTTAATACATACACTAGTACAAAAATCATATTTTATGACGTACAAAAACGAACTATGACGTACATAGTTTTGTACGTTATAACAGGTCTACATATTTTATGACGTAGTAAAGATTTACGTTATCTGAACATATTATGACACTGTTCCTAGAAGAAATAACTCTAATGAATGTGAACATAAATAATTTTACTCAATTAATATTATGACACTCTTTCTAAAATCAGTCCATTTTTTTATATGAATATTGGAGAAAATTGTTTTGAATTGATATTGAGTAAAATTATCTATGTTCACATTCATTGGAGTTATTTCTTTTAGAAACAGTGTCATAATATGTTCAGATAACGTAAATTTTTACTATGTCATAAAATATGTAGATCTCTTATAACGTACCAAACTATGTACGTCATTGTTCATTTTTGTATGTCATAAAATATGATTTTTGTACTAGTGAATGAATTTAGATTTTAATCAAGATCCATTTTAACTAGATCAATTAAATTTAGATTATAGGTTCAATTTTTTTTTGTTGGATTTAGATTGCATCTAGACTAAATATTGAAAATTCCAATCCATACCCACTTTTACCTAATACCTAGACCATTGTTTCTATTTGTAAATAGATAGTTGCTACTTATAAATCCTTTACTTAGTTAAGTTAGTCTCATGTGAATGTATTGATAATTTTTTTCTTTTGAGTGTTGATCTTATTTTTCCTTTAAACTGCTTTGTTTGAATAAGGCAACATTAGAAGTGAAAGAATAGTTGTGAAAAAAAAATCAAAATAGTTTAATATCAAATAATATTTAAAATTTTAATTTTAAGGAGAGATTAAAAAGGTTAGGCATGAGTGATTCGTTGTACTTATATTATGATTAGTTTATTATAGTAGAACCTTCAATAGTCTTGAAAGAAAACTAGACATATATATGGTTCAAGTTTGAACCGATATAAAGAAGGTTTCGTTTTCATTTCTATTATATGAGTAATTTGGTATAGGAAGCCGAGATTTTGACACTCTCATTTTGTCACAACTTTAACAACACCACGTGTCAGCTTCCTATTGGGCGAATTAGTTTTTTAAAAAAAACCAACATTTTGACGTCATCCAGTTGGAGCAGAGTTGAATAATTTTTTTTCATCTTTGCCCTTGACCAGATTCATGTGAGTGAAATTATCTTTCTTCGCTGCTTCATCAGAAACCACCAATTCCTCCGATACGTTATTTCTCTTGGGTAACGGTGCTGGCAAATCGTTTTGGGCTTCTTTTTCGCCATTTGAGTGTCGTTGGTCGTTGTTGTTGCAGTGGAGGCCTTCGTTATTGGTGTGGGTGTGGCGGTCATTGGCTGTTGTCATTGTTGGTGTGTTGGGCTTGCGAAATGACGACTTCTTCGACGAGGGTAAGGGCATTGTACTGTGGGTGTCGTTTTTATGGTGTGGTGTATGGATTTTGGGTTTTGTATGTCTTTTATGATTTAGGGTTTTTAAGTTTGGGTTTTTGCAATGTGTGTGCAGTTGACGGTTCGTCACTCAGTTTCGACAAAGTTCATCTCTAGTTTGAACAAACGTTTGAGTAAGGAGCANCGTTCATTGATTGTCGGGACTCCGTTTGGGTGGTTTTTAGATTTGACTGGTAATGTTAAAGTTGGTAGGAAAATGTTGAGTGAGTTAGTGTTTAAATGGGTGGATTCAAGCAGTGGTTTCTTAATTGCAGACAAAGTTGTGCCTATGAATGAGAAAGATTTTTGTTTAGGTTTGGGTTTGAGTTTAGATGGGAAAGAGATTGATTTAAAGCTAGGAATGGGATGTAGTAGATGTGTGAAATACATTGGCAATAAAACAAGAAATTTGACTTT
>NC_028354.1:11206749-11209982 GCF_000741045.1 Vigna radiata var. radiata | reverse complement strand
ACGTGGTTTGAACAAAGCTTCAGATGCATTGAAGAAAGGAAAAGCCACAACGAACGTTTATGTCGATGGTTGCATTTACATGTTGCAAGTAAGTTATGTTTATTCATTGACGGAGTGGAAATTCAATTTGGTGTTGTTGCTTCCATTAAGTTTTTGAGTAACAGTTAACATTATATATTTTTGTGTAGTTTGGTTTTTTGAGAAATTGATTCCTCCCAAAGGTCCTATAGAAAAAAAAACCAAGAATATTGCATTGGATGAATTTGAAATTGGGAGAGAACCTAGTAACAAGAGCTTTGGAAACTGGTGTGGTAAGTTGTTTGAGTGTTTATTGTTTTCATTAATAAATGTCTTCTTCGTATGGTTTTAATTGTTCAATTTCAGGTTAATGTTGATGTTGATGTTGGTACAATGAAGGATGAGAAAGACTTCAAGGATCAAGCTGGAGGAAAAAATAAAGATGAAAAGGCATCAACAAATAAGGAACTTAAGAAAAATCGCAGAGAGCGGTTTTTGGAAAGTTTACACGAGCAACAAAGTCTTGTTGCAGAACTTAAAAGGAGGGTTCTTGTGTTGGAGGAAGAGGTGGCATTCGAGAAACGTAGACGAAGAAGACCACAGGATGGTGGAGACAATGTGCCACATGAAGAACCGTCCATATCCCCTAGAGGCATGTCCCCGGGAGGCATCAGTCCGGGTGGGATCCCGTTGGGAGGCCACTCCCAAGAAGGCATGTCCAGTGGTCGTCCTGCAATGAAGACATTTGTGAGGATGGGGTCACGAAGGCGTTACAAGAGTAGAGCGCTTAGGACTCCTTATGTAGGATTGCTTAGGAAAAAGTTAGAGTGAGATTTGTAAATATTTTTTAAGATATTGTAATATGCAGATTGTGTAGCATGAACAATTATTTTGTAATGTGGATTGTCTTTTGTTCAATGTTGTAAACATGGAAGTTGCCTTTATTAAGATATTTGTATTTTAAATGGGATTTGTGATTGTGTTTGAATTATTGATGAATGAATATTGTAATGAAATGTAGCATTACTGGATTTCAATGATGAATGAAGCAATGCTTTGTTAAATATCACTGAATTGTGGATTTTTCGCACAAGAATATAGTGGAGTCCCAAAGGAAACTGATTTTGCAGAGACAGTTGTTGTAATCGTTTACAATGCAGCTGCAAACGATTACACAGGACTGAATTGATGTTTTGGACAAAAACTTCAACGTAGGGAGCCATTTTTTTGGTCGCAGGGGACCATGTAAAAAATTGATGTTTTTATACAAGAGGTTCAACTGATTTTTTTGTCAATTTGTGGTGTGAGACATGTTGTCTTTTTTGTTCAACCTTGTTGGGTTTGGAAGGAGACCACCATTGGTGAGAGCTCACAAGACCAAAGGAAACTGATTCTGCAGAAACAGCTGCTGTAATCGTTTACAACGCAGCTGTAAACGATTACACAGAACTGAATTGTTGTTTTGGACAAAAACCTCAACGTAGAATTCGCTGGACCAGCAGGTAATGTTCAAGCTGCTTTACTGAATAGGACAATTACAGGAAACCCAAAATCCACACAAGAATTCGCTGCTGATGTTGCTCATGCAACATTTGAAAGAGATTTCAACTGTAATGCTTGGAAATGGGCAGAAATGTTTATTCAACACCATGGTATGACTTCATTTTAATTAAGTGTATAATAATGTGNGAAAGAGATTTCAACTGTAATGCTTGGAAATGGGCAGAAATGTTTATTCAACACCATGGTATGACTTCATTTTAATTAAGTGTATAATAATGTGTAATCCAATCATAAATGTTTGATATGTTGTTGAAATGATTTTTCCCAACTACAGAACTAGTCAAAGAAGGAAAAATGGAGAACATGAGTAACCTTAAAGAGGCTAAATCATGTAAGGTCCTTCCCTTTGTTGCATGCTTGTTGAAAGAATGCAAGCCAAATGGTTTGGGAGATATGCAGCTGACGTTGAAGGTAATTTTTATACAATTGAACACATTTTGTTTATTAATTCAACTAATGAACGATTAAGTGTGAACAATGAACGATTAAGTGTGAACAGGATCCTACTAGGACAATGAAGGCTTCATTACACAATAAAGTTCTTCAAGATCCTGAACATAAAGATAAAATTCGAATTGGTTCCGTTATGATACTGAATCTTGTAAGACATACATACAACCAACTAAAGTAATATTACTTTTAATGTGTATTCATTGATACAATTAATATTGTTAATGTATGTTTTCTTTAGGTACAATGTTTCAGTCCAAATCGAGCAACCCACTATCTGAATATCGTCCATCGAAATGTAGTGAAATTTTTTCCCGCTGACATTTGTCCTCCTACCATAGAGCTGGTTCAGCAAACACCTAAACCAACTATTCGCCTACCTATGTGGGGAGAAAAACTTAGTTGGGTCAACGAATTACTAAGCAAATTCCTGCCACCACCAACTGAGCAACCATCATCATCCGTTCCAAAACCAACTGAGCAATCATCATCCTCCGTTCCACCACCAACTGAGCAACCATCATCCTCCGTTCCACCACTAACTGAGCAACCATCATCCTCCACAGAAGAAAACAACAATTAGACTTTTATGGAATATTTATTACTACTGCTGAACTTAACAATATTGTTCGGATAACTGTAATACTCTTTTATTAGGACTCCAACATTTTGTGGGATGAATGTATTATTAAGAACGTAGCCTTATAATTTGTTAATCTCAATGTTAATGATGGTCTTTTATTACTACAGTCATGAATGTCACAAAAATGCAATGTTAATCATTACTGTTGTCCATACATTGTTTGTTTGTTGCTTTCCTAAATAATATAACCTACCCATGCACACATAGCACAGTTAATGGGGATGGTCCTCTACGTTGAAACTATAGGTCCCTCCTGACCAGGATTGTGTCCAAATCCTGCATTTCACTTTGTGTAATCGTTTACACACCACATGTAAACGATTACAACACATTCATGGGCTGGACAACAATTTGGACTTGAACCAACCATTTGGAACGTCAAGGTTGGGTCATAATCTACCTACTTANGTCTGCAAACAACACCTACCCATGCATAGATTACGCAGTTAATGGGAATGGTCCTCTAGGTTCAAAATATTGGTCCTTCCTGGCCAGGATTGTGTCTAAATCCTGCATTTGACCCTGTGTAATCGTTTACACACCACATGTAAACGATTAC
>NC_028354.1:11200716-11201828 GCF_000741045.1 Vigna radiata var. radiata | reverse complement strand
ATTTCGCAGTTCAAGGGGATGGTCCTCCAGGTTCAAAATATTGGTCCTTCCTGGCCAGGATTGTGTCCAAATCCTGCATTTGACCCTGTGTAATCGTTTACACACCACATGTAAACGATTACAACACAGTCATGGCCTGCACAACAGTTTGGACTTGAACCAACCATGTGGAACCTTTAATAACTTTTGTATTACTTAATACAATTTTTAATATCGTTTTATCGATTACGAAGACAAGTGAGAAAAAATATATTTCATTCAGTTATGACGAACAATTTAATGCTATACATATTTATATATATACAAATCATCAACAATGTGATGTTCTACATAAATTCCTTTCTAAAGGAAACAATGTTATTTGAATTACAAACAAAATATCAACAGTCTTCCAAAAACCCATAGACATGCAGCGCTTCCATTCTTCCAATGTTGTCTTTGTCCAGAATCCACTCCTTGACGTAGTTCTTTCTTATTTCTCGCAACTCCTCCTGAAACAAAATGTTTTTTGCTTCAGTTATAAACAACACCATCATTTGAAATGTATAGCAGCGAAATTTATGCTTACATTTGTGTATTGCGGCAAGCTCTTGCCGTTGTACCTGTCTTCTCCATCCCAAATTTGCATTGCCTTTAACATTATCACTCCACAATCGAATCTGAAATCAAACAACCAAATATATAACTTATGACAACATACAATAGTGAAACCACCAAATTATTTACCATCAACGATTAACACAACTTACAAGTTCGGTTGACTTGGGATGTTTGATACTACAACAGGCAAAGCAGAAATACTACCTTCAGGCTGTTTGTACAACATGCACAAAAATTTGGCCATGTTTTGACCCTAACAAACAAGTACATAAACTAGTATAAAAAAATATCATTAATTGACATCATCAACATTTCGGGCATCATATACTGTGATTTCATACCACAAACAAGTCAATCCTCTTTCGATCTCTCACAGTCTTGTTTAAGGAGTCAATCACAGATATTTGTAATGTTTTCATGTTCAAACAATAACACCACCAGTGGTAATCATGGCAAAATGGCATAAACACCTACAAACAACATATATCAAATCTCCGCACATGGACATGGTA
>NC_028354.1:11167480-11198486 GCF_000741045.1 Vigna radiata var. radiata | reverse complement strand
CCACCTATGTCTAACCCTGTGGCCATGAAGACATCCACAACATTTAAAGGAACCAATTGTTGACACACCCTAAAACTAACATCACTCCCAGCCCACCGTTGAACCATCTCCTTCAATAATTTTAAATTCACTTCAATAGGGTTTAAAAGGTTCATGCAGAATTTAAAAGGGGTCATATTAAGACGCTCTATATGACGGTATTGTAGTTTGGTTTCATTTGAAGAATGCTAGCCGAGTCCATGAAAATACGAAGGCGCCACTACAAAACATTAAAATAACATACATTAAATACTAACTTTCAAACTTTATACATCATTCATTCCAATAACACATAAAATTTTATCTTACAGTAGGTTTTGTTGAAGCCATTAGACCTGCAGTGATAACAATGCCCACAAAATAACTTAGGTTTCGCTTAAAAATAAATACCTCTTTATTAAAAACCAGATTAGAAAAGGTCCATTCTTGCACTTACCCGAAAAGCAAATCACCACCCAAACCACTAAAGTGATGGTCCGAGAACGAGAATGCTCCAACGACGATAACGACACGAAAGAGGTTTCGCCACACACCCACAACGACAATGATGGTCCGAGAACGAGAACAACCTTTCACAATAACGACGCCTGAGAAAAACCCAAACCACTAAAGTGATGGTCCGAAAATGACAATGCTCCGACGACGATAACGACACGAAAGAGGTTTCGCCACACACCCACAACGACAATGATGGTCCGAGAACGAGAACAACCTTGCACAATGACAACGCCTGAGAAAACTTGGAGAAGGAGGCCAACGAAGAGACGTAGGGAGATGAGAGAATCGTCAGAGAGCACGAAAATGAAAAATGAAAGAGAGCGTCAAAACTAAAACCCCACACCCAACATTCCATCTTTGCCCCTCACTTATTCCATCTTTTCCCCTCAGCAGATTAAAATAAAAAACCACCTAATCAGACAACGACACTTGTCCAATGTCAAAAGAGTGTCAAAATTGGGTGTTAAAATAACATTTTCCTTTGGTATAACATATTAGCGAAAATTGTTTTATTAAAGTATTTTACTCGACAGACAACCCACCTCTTTACATTGCATAGTAAAAGCATGTGTTTTCTAAAGCTTCGAGATAAGATTTTAAGCTTTATTCAATTTCCCTCTAAAGTTAACTTGTCTAGTCTTTTGAAACTTCCATCAGTTAAAACATTAAAGCTTTTAAGATAACATTTTAAGCTTTATTCAATTTCTTTCTGTGGTTAACTTTCCTTGTTTTGAAACCTCCATTAGTTAACAGGGGTTATGAAACTAGGATAAACTTTCCATAATTAACGTACACGAAAACTACAAGGATCATGTTTAAAAATGTGTTTTACATATTTGATATACATTAAGGAATATAAAATTATCCTTCTTACAATGCTTAAAGCTCCTTAGAGATACAGAAAGATTCCATTATAGCGTTGATTATTAACAAAAGCATATAATTTGTAGTAGTGATCTGTTGGTTTATTATTGGCTAAATTAAGGTTTTATAACAACTACGTATTACGTGCAGTTTCTAATTAACGAAAGTCTGATGAGGCATAAAAATCTAAAATATCCTGTTATTTTTCCATTCTCTTTCGTTGATTCCACTGTGTCATTACGGTTAGGTCAAACAGCAAGCTCAAACAATGCATTGCAGGCTTCTGTAAAACAAACCCAACACGGTACCATCGTTGCATCTTCCATTCTCATCCCTCACCAGCTAATTAATGTTTTAAACATTACATTCTCTTCTTCTTTTTAAATATTCACCATTTTTACCACCCTAATTGTATTCATTTAATCAGCCTTATAGATTCATTATTCTCCTTCTAATCAATTCACAGCATACCCTATCATGGGTTGTGGCATGTCAACTCTAGATCCTGAACATGAAGGCTTTAATCGATACGAAAATGGTGACGAGGGTGAATCGTTGCATGATAAGAAGAGTAATAAAGATGTTGCTAAGGAAATGAAGCCATTGGGTGTTGAAGAATCAAAGGATAAGGATGAGTCAAATGGAGAAAGCTCGAAAGAGAAATCAAAGAAAAATGCACAAGATGAGCATGAGTTTAGGGATGATGACTTCGTTGGCCCGGGTTCACCAAGTTTTAGGGAATATTGCAATGATTATGATTCTGGGGATCGAAGTTCCATGGAATATTCCAATGATAGTGATTCTTCTAGAAGCATCAAGAATGGCAGTGAGTTACTTATATTCTTATTGTGTTTTGATTCAAAACGTTATATCGATCCGTTACATTCTTGTTTGTAGGCGAAACATTATTGAACAGGAACAATAAGCCAATGAACGAGGAAAGTGTCGATTCTAACAAGGTAATATGTTTTTCATTTTGTACATGCAATGTTATATTTGTGTTTAGGTCTCTACCTTGTTCTTTAAAGAAATTTGTTTTAGCAGGAAGCTCTGAAGAAAGAGAGAAGAGGACTAGGATTTAGGAATGCTATTGGTAAGCGAAAGGCAAGAGGGAGGAGAAATCTTCTGAACTTCGCTTGTTATAGTGGTAACACTGAAGGCCACTGTCATGGTTCTTCAGACAAAAATGTTGCAAAAACTGAATAATTCCAACAGTGATTAGGCATAGAAGAAGAAAAATTGTCATGATTTATATCTAGAAGATCTAAAACAATTTTTAATACACTCGCTGCAAACGGATTCCCTCTAAAGTTGTGTTCTTCATGATACTCACTCTACATGCTTTTCACGGCCATCTATGCTTTATTTATTTTTATTATAATGCCTATCTATTTTAGTGTTATTATAGAATGGAATCACTCATTTCACTTGAAAGAGTAACTTAATCGGTTACTGATTGAATCAATAAGTCGCTAGTAGTTGAATTACATAAACCGACATATATATATATTTAATGTTTTAAATTTATGTCAATGATATATGTATGATATGAATGAAAATTTATATAAACATGAATGAATTTGTAAAATAGATGATCCAAAATACGTTTGGGTTTTGGATTCATAGTTTGTCCACTACAACACCTAGGTATGAGCCCTGGTTCTAGTCCTCATCCATCATAGAAATCATACAACAAAAATTTAAAATAAATGTAACTCAACATATATCACAAACATATATCACAAAAAGATAAATTGTTGCTAGAAAACCCTTATGGTATAAAAGTAACATAAAATATTTGGAAGAAAAGTTGAAAGAATTGAGTCATTTTGTTGCTTAACTTAACTATTAGAAGTTTATTTTGATTCTTAATCTATAATTTCTTAAGGTTTTGAGGTCTTTGAACTTTTTAATCCTTTCAAAAGTCTCTATGTAACACTAAGAGGTGTTCATACATTGGTTAGCCCTTAGATCTAGTAATCCCCACAATAAAGTCTGATAAAGATAGAAAGACCATTCGTCATAGATAAAAAGAACAGGTGATCCCGTAACATAAAAACTAGAGAAAGATTATAAGAATGTCAAATATACTTAGAACATTAAGTGACTTAAGACTAAGAAATAACAATAAATAAATAGTAGTTAGAACTAGTCAAAATGAAGCTTTTTCTTCTACAGAAAACAATAAAGATAAAGAATTACAAATTCTAGAAATAGAAAACTCTCTACATAACTGGTCAATTAAAATGTGAAGTGTATAAACAACATAAATTCTACTCAACCAAACAAGATGAAGTTCAAATTGCAGAGTATAGTTATCCAAGAACTAAGAATAACAAAATTATAAATATTTTAGAACAATCATTGTTAGACCAACTCATTAAAGATGGATATATAATTTTATTCACTTCAACTTGTTGCAAAGCCCAACTACAGACTAAAAATAAATTGTTCAATACTTATGATATTTCGAGATATAAGACTTTAAAAGTTTAATGATTCAATAATTGTAATATTAGAAAGTAATTTATATAATGGTCGTGCTTACTTTAATTGTTATTCAAATTTTTCTATGAATATTAAAAATGATAAGACAAGGAAATTATAGGTGCAAATTTCATATGAAATTATAGGTGAATTATCAGGTAGTACAAATAATTTATAGAATTTATTATAAAGTTACAAAGATAGACTATAATTATAAAGAGCTAAGATCTTCTTCAAAAGATAAAACAATACTTGTAAAAGCTAATCTTAGAAAATCATCTATACAAATTACAAAATGATTAAGTGATGAAGAAGTAATAAGTAAAATTCCTCAAGAATAGATATTAGA
The DNA here is from genome assembly GCF_000741045.1 of Vigna radiata var. radiata. Taxonomy (NCBI): domain Eukaryota; kingdom Viridiplantae; phylum Streptophyta; class Magnoliopsida; order Fabales; family Fabaceae; genus Vigna; species Vigna radiata. Next base: position 11,194,249 of record NC_028354.1, on the reverse strand, counting down.
AAATGTAATAGAAGAATTAAAACTTTATAATATTCAAATAAGAGAAATAGTACAAGAAGGCACACCTATTAGATTAATAATGAATAAGTCATCATCTTTAAATATAATAAATCTCCAAATCATATATAAAGGACAATCTTCTAGACATTCAATTGATGGATTCACAATAAATTTAGATCTAAGAGGATTAAATAACATTACACCAATTATAACAAAACCTATATATTAAGAATATAGCCTCATCATTATTCTCCAATAGCCTCTCAAATATTAAATACTTTAAGTAGAGAAGAAACTTTCAAAATAGACAAAAATTGGTATTTTAAAACATTCACAAAACAACAAATAGAAAATTTAGAGAAGAATTTTATAATTATCTAAATCAAAATGACATACATTTATACTCTATACTTTGTTGATTTTTTAAATTACAATAAAGATAATAACTTAGAATATCTCTTTATTCCTAATAAATCTATATGTCCACTTGACAAGATATCTAATACTTGGAAAATTATAAATAATGAAATAATAGAATCAATATATCCTCCACAACAAGAAATTATAATACATCCCGCAAAAATATAGAAATTGAAGTTAGCCATTATAAAGATGTTAAAAATGAAGATAAGTCTCAAGTGAAAGATATTCAAAATTTTCATTCTCAACTTAATTATTCAAATACAATATTAGATATTATGTCAAAACAATTAACTAGAAAAGAAAATAAGACAAAAAGAAATTTCATGCAGTTCAAAAGAACCTATAAAACCAATATATAAGTTATTTAATATACTACAAAAAAATTGGACGCGTTAAGATTAAAAAGCGATACATATATATTTAAAAATACAAGAATTAAAAAAGAATTTAGACAAATTAAACAAAACATTAATAAATACATTAGAAGATTGACGTCCTTTGACATCGAAAACATAACTCCCAATCTCTTATATCATTAAGCAAACCCCCTTCGCTCTTAGCGAAGGTCTACGGGGTGCTCTCTGTATCCTAAAAGGGGGCACACCCTCTACACTCAATGAAATTGTCGATGAAAATGGTCATATAACGTCAATTGACATCCAAAAATTCATTTTCTAACGTCCTTTTAATGTTTTTTTTATAAAAGCTTCGCTTTTACAATTTTATCAAACCTAAAAAGCATAAAACCAGTTCTGAAATTTTATATATGGAGAATTCATATGAACAAAGGCTCTACCATTCACAATTCTAACTTTAACTAAAGCTATGACAAATGAAACTAAAAACTAAAGCTATCAATATCAAAATACAAAGAATTGAAACTAAATTATTGTGATGAGGATGCTCCAGGTAAGTTTTCAATTCAAAGGCAGCGGAAGTAGTTGCTTGGGGTTTGGCAGCAATGATGCAGAGGTGATTCATTGATGTTGATGATGGAGAAAGAGCTTAAGGTGAAGTGGGTAAACTAGCTCAGGTGGCCATCATTGGAAGGAAGTTAGGTGGAGGAGGGAAAGCTCAAGATAGAGTGACTTTTGGCCAGAGTTTTAGGGTTGGAAATGCATCAGTCAAATTAAACTCCTATATCATTCAAAAGTTCCTTTTGCAATGGGAGGAGAGGTGAATTTATAGGAGATTCACCCTTCTGATACAATGTTGATGATTAACCATGATCTAAGGATCTAAAGCCACGTGGAAGGAAACAAATCTAGTGTTGGGTTCATGACAAACATATAATACACGTTGGAAATAGCTGGCTGGAGGAAAGTCGCGCTCGAGCGCCCCAATGCGACGTGGATTTCCTAGCTTCTGCAGTGCAACGTGGTTTGATATCCTTGGAGGCTACTGACCTACGTGCATTTGGGCGCCCTTGGCGCTGGTGCTTGAGCGCTAACCAACTGGGTTGTCATGAAAATACTTTACAATTGCACCTTATCTTGGTATCCGTGATGGCTTGTTGGATGCTTCTAAAATTGTTCTTTGTTATTTTTCAAGAAAATGGGTTTGTGCCTTATTGATGGGCTTGGGCCTAAGTCATCATCTCCTCCCCTTTGGAAAGGATTTGTCCTCAAATCTGATGGTTCGCTTGAGGACTTATTTTTGTAGGCTCCATATGGGTCAAATGTGAATCTGCAATAAGTATCAAACATATCACTAATTAGTTTTAATTGACCCAACAAGATACATGAAAAAGTATGTTTGGAAGAAGGTTTCCCAGTTTTGATTTGACACAATAAAGAAACCTTACTTCTTTTGAAATTTTATTTTTGTTTTGAGTTAGTTGTAACCACAAAGGTAACAATAACTCAAGTGAATTGCCACATTTTTCAAGTTGTAACATTTTTAAAGATGGAGTGGCAAATTCTTGGGAAGAAAAGTAGAATTTTGAAAACTCAAGGGTAAATGGAGAAAATTTAAAAGATTGAAAAGCTCCCCTTAAGAGTCTTGGTTTTGTTGTAGTTGTAGGAGATGTTGTTCTTAAAAGCACTTTCTCCTTTTCTTCCATTTCTTTTCTTTCATTTTCTTCATTTTCTCTTTTTTCTTTTTCTTTTTTTCTCTCCTCTTCTCTTCTCTATTGCTCTCTTTTGTCTTCTTACTTTTTTTCTTCTTGCTCTTCTTTCTTGCTCTCTTTTCTCTTCTTCTTCTCTTTCCTTTTACTCTCTTTTTCTTCTCTCTCTTTCCATTTCTTTTCTTTCTCGCTCTCTTTTCTCTTCTTTTTCCTCTTGCTCTCTTTTTCTTTTCTCTCTTTCTAATTCTGTTCTTTCTTCTTTTCTTTCTCTTTCTTCCTCTTTTTTTCTCTCTTGCCTCTTGCTCTCTTCTCTCTTGGTCTTTTTTAGAAGATGATTATTGTTCTACCTTTATACACATTTGAACAAGATCATTAAAATCTTTATAAGGTAGTAATTCAACTATATTCCACTATCAAAATTTAGCCCACTCAAAAATCTGGCTAAGGTGATCTCTTCACTCTCAGCAATTCCTGCCCTCATTTTGTATAGCTCTACCTTTTGCCTATATTATTCCACAGTCATAATTTCTGTTGCAACTTTTGGAGCTTATCAATGAGTTCTCTTTTATAATAGGAGGGCATGTGTCTTTTCTTAAGGGCAGTTTTAAGGTCATTCCAATATTCTATTGGAGGGTCTTGATATCTTAGTCTCTCTTGGACTAGAGTAGTCCATTAATACATTGTATACCCTTGAAAGCTCAGGGTGGCAAGAAAGACTTTTCTTTCTTCTCCTACTTGGTGGCAACCAAAGATTTGCTCCACCTTCATCTCCTAGTCTAGGTAAGCCTCAAAATTATCTCTTCCATGGAAATAAGGTAACTCTAGATTAACATCCTTAGGGGATGGAGGATGTTGAAATTCCCTCCTTTGTCTTCTGGAAGAAGAAGGTTGTGGGCAATACTCTCCTACTTTTAAAGAATCTTTTTCACATTAGGAGTCTGCACTATAAATTCTCCTAAAACTCTCCCTACTCTGGGCTTATTCCCCACTTAGCATTTTCAACTCATTTTGAATCTTGGCATTATGTAGCTCTCTATGGACTTTTTATTGACTTATTTTTCTCTTAATCTCACTGTGTTGGTTGACTAGAGTTTGGAAGGAAAATTGTTCTTCAGGGGAGTTATGAATCTTAGGGGAATGTCTTCCAGACATTTTTTTTTATGAATTTAAAAGTTTTCTATAAGTAAGGAAAAGAAGGTTTTCACTTGAAAGCAATATTCCATGTAAGAGAGGTGAACCGTGTAGGCTGTTTAAATACCAAGTCTTGCCTTGCCAAATATGCTCCTAGTTACTTACTAAAATTCCTTAACTCAAAACTACCCCTAAATTCACTAAAAGTCTAGAGACAACAAACAAACATGAAAAGAACTAAACTCTGAGACTTTTCCAAGAGCTTAAAAGAATTGAAAGAAGTGAGGTCTCCTAGGTGAGGCTTGACACTTTGGATCCAAGACACACTCACCATCTACCAATTTAATTGAGCAATTTAAGAACAAAAGTTTGCAAGTGATGGAAGAACACTTGTGAATTCTTCCAAGTCACTTGCCTGATGGCCAATTACAAGTATTTTTTGCAAGAAATGAAAATTAACAAGAGAAATGGAAATTATAAGTTGTGTGCAACTTTTGCTTCTCTCAAATGAAGTGAAATAGGTGAATTTCATAAAAATCTCATAGTTGCAACTGAAACACACTGATGTTGCAGCACCCAAAATTTGAGCAGATCAATGGAAAAAGTGACTCTACTGCAGCAAAATTCAACTCCCACTTGAACTTTCCTTGCTCAAATCCACTCTCTATGATGCTACCAGTATTATAGGACGAGCTGGACTAATTTTGCACCCAAAAGAGAGCTCAAACCAACCACCAACAATCAATTTTGAGTGTAGGAAACAACACTGTTGCTGCCAAAAATTGTAGAACCAGAATGCACTACTGTGAATTTTATCAAACAACTTATGTGCGGAATTTTCAAATAGTTCAAAGCAAGAAATTAAAAGGCTAACAACAACGGGTGGCACTCAAAATGAACTTAAGATAGGCTCTAAAGTGGATTTAAAAAGCAAGAAACAAGGATAAGTTGTAGATATGACCAATTCGAGCTCAAATTAAAATTAGGCAAAAGTGTTTGATGAAATGCCTAAGTGACTGCTGAACAATGTGCATCAGATTTTGAAAATTTTTCTTGGCACTGGTGCACTTGCTTTTACAATACATGTTGTTTTGTTAATTTTAATTATACATTTCTTTTTAATCAATTGAACCAAGATTTTGCTACCAAATTGAAACAAAAAATTGATGCATTAATCACAACAAACATTCCATTCACAGAATTCTCCAATTTTGCACAAATGAGTTTGGACACTTAATTTTATGATTTGAGCAACTTTGTTTTACCAAATAGAACTTGTGTAAGCTGCCAGCAGAGGCTTAATACTTGTAAATCAAAATTTCACTGTGTGAGTTGCTCTTAACTCCAAAATTAAGCCAATTCACTAACCAAAATTCAGCAAATGAATTAAATTAATCTGGAAACAATTAATATGATTCTAAGACAACAAATTAAACTTGAAAAAGACTCCAGCAATGAATTAAAAGATGTCCAAAACTGATTTCTAAGCTGGGCAGATTCAAAAACCAGAAAAATCAGAAACCTCAGTCAAGAAAAATGTAGTTTGGTCAAGTTGTTAACACAGTGATTTCTACAACTTTACATGATAGTGCAACGAATGTGCTTGTCTTGGACAAGTTACTGTGAATATGGTATGCACACTCTGTGGTTGCAGGAATGCATACACAGTCAGATTACAAATTCACACGGTGCAATTTTAGAGAAATGAAAAAAACAGATTTGGAACAGATTTAAACATTGCATCAATTGACACTACACTGTGATCGAATTCAAGATGCATTGAGCTCTTTAATCATTGCTCTTGTGATGTGCATCTATTGAAAGACCAGTCAGATACATAGATTTATCCAGGCACCAAAATTAGTTAGGATTTTTGACAAAATTCAAGCATATCACATGACTGGACAAAACAATTCAAATTTCAAAATTAAAAGACTCAAAGCAATGATTTGATCCGATTAAAATGATGAACAATAAAGCAATTAAAATTTGGAACAAAGAAATCAAATAACAAAGTCTACTGGAATTGGAAAATCAATGTAACAGTGTGCACAAAACAAAAACACACGAAGTAAACGTTGATGACAGTATGGAATGGCAAAAGTACTTAGTTGGAGCATGATGTGGAATAAACCGGGGCTCTGAATACCACTTGATGAGGATGCTCCAAGTAAGTTTTCAAGTCACAGGCAGCGAAAGTAGTTGCTTGTGGTTTGGCAGCAATGGTGCAAAGGTGATTCATTGATGTTGATGATGGAGAAAAAGCTTCAGGTGAAATAGGTAAACTAGCTCAGGTTGTTGGTACCAGGTGTTATGGTATCGTTCTAAGATAGAGTATGATGCAGCGGAATAAAACTTAGTGTAAGCGGAAAGCGTGCTCGGTCACTTTTAAAATAAATTGGTCCGTTTCAGAAAATCAGTTTTCTTTCAGAAACTTTATCGAACAGTTGATATGCGTAAAACAGTAAACAATGTAGGGAATAGAAAATCACACAAGTAATTTTTATACTGGTTCGATTCAACAGAATCTACGTCCAGTCGTTAATCACTATAAAAAGTGATTAACAGTTTCACTAAGAAAAGGGGTTTTCAGATTACAACAGTAATGAATAATTGGTAAGATTGAACCTTCCTTCGATGAACGAACCGGAAGAAGAACACTCTGCCAACTCGAAGAGAACTGCTCCGGCAATCGACCAACGATTTGCGAGCTTCTCCTATTCACGAGACCAGGCAGAGCACCTTGCTAACTCAAACAGAACCGCTCCGACAATCGACCAACGATATGCGAGCTTCTCCTATTCACGAGACCAAGCAAGGGAACTTTGAACTATAGCTTCTGAGAACTTCCTCTGACAAATAGTATTCTGTTGAGCTTCTGTTCAAAAACGTTATCTCTAAACTTCTCAAAAACCCATTATATAGCCATCTGCTCTAAATATCAAAGGTCAAGTCCCAACTGCCACGAATAATCGATTAGTGTAAGTGATAATCGATTATTCAAGTCCGTTACAGGTTTTTCAAAAATGTGATAATCGATTATATCATGTGATAATCGATTACTCATGAAAGACTCTTGATAATCGATTATTGCTTAACATAATCGATTATTTCAGTACAAAATACAATTTTTTTACAAGATTTGAAGACTTTCCTAATACACTTATTTTCTACAAAGTGCTTTTAAATAATTCTAATNTCTTCTTCAAGTGAAACTTCTTGCAACATCATCAAAACAATGTTCTTCAAGATTTACCAATACTCCTTATTGGTAACAATCTCTCCCTTTTTGATGATGATCAAAAATTCAATTTTTAAAAGCAACTTTGACTTTCTTGCAAAACGTATAAGCTTAACAGACAACAAACAGAGTTAGTAGTACCTGTATCAGCTTATATTAAACTTCTCCCCTTAGTATACTTGTCCCCCTTTTTTATCATAAGCAAAAAGAGCAACGAAAGAAGCTCCCCCTAAATATGATCTCCCCCTCACTTGAACAATGTATGCATAAAATCATGAGATCATTTTATTCATGAAAGGAAGGATTACATCAACATCATAAGGAGTAATAAAAGTGCAGAAATATAACAGAGATAAGAACAACAACCAATCAACAAAGCACATAAACCTTTCTTTCAAGTTTCAGAAACCAGAGTGAAAAAAGCTTTTCAGACAAGATTTGTTCAGCTAAGCAATTAGAAATTTGAGACAAAATAAGACAGCTCATGAATAAGCAATTAAACCAGCAACTTGTTATCAGCAAAAGATTTAAAAATGGTGGTTTGGAGAGGGAAAATACCCAAGGCTGTGAAAACACAAGATTCTTTTGTTATGAACATGTTTAAATTAGTGAAATGAACTTATGATCACAGCTGATAGATGTTAAACAACAGTGTTTAAAAAATTTACTTATCCAGATCCAATTATGTGTCCATTTTAAATATAAAGAATCAAATAACTTCTGGACGCCTAATTTGTCTCAAAAACAATTTAGAAAACTTGAATGGGAAATTATGAAATTATTGCAAGATGTTCAGATATTAACTAGTGGTAAACCAAAATTTAAAACTGAAAATTGACTCAACCAAGGAAAAGCAGTTATGCCTAACTTCTTTTAAAAGACTATTCCTTTGTGAATTTCACACCAAAATTTAACACAAAAGCTGATTTAGATTTTATCTTCCATCAATTTTTGAACCAAATAATTTACATCAAAATTATCCAAATTTGATCTGTTCATTTATTGCATCCAAGTCCTCAACGTGTATTATCATATCTCATATGGTATGCATTTAAACTTAAAAAATAAATCTCCACAGAGACAACTTTGAAACAGAAATTACATTTTAACATCAAATGTCTTAATCATCCAAAAATGCCAATGAAAATCTATCAGTCAGTTCATTCAAATGAATTTTTCATTGCTTTTGATGCTTGACAAAAGTTATACCAAGGCTTACTTCAAAGTATTCAGGAAATTGAATACTAAACCAGTTAAGCACAAATTCAATTTATAAACAAAAACAAATCATTGAATTAACAGTGCATATGACTAATCATTCCAAAAGATTAAATTAAGCACATGAATGTCTCATAATAGATGAATTTCACTAATTAAAAAGTGTGAACAGACAGGAACACATCACAGAATGAATGAATCAATGATGGACATCTCATTTGCTTAAACAGAAATGAATATGACAGTAATCAAATAATGGAAGATTGGGTAAAAACAAAATGCAACAGCATGGTTTAAACAAAACTTAGCATAATCACTTGGTGCTTGAACCAAGGTTTTGGGTATCACTTGAAGAATTCACTTCCTGGCTTGGAGCATCAACTTCAAAAGCAAAACATCATAAAATTCTCTTCTCCTTTTGAAAATTTAACTTGTAAAATAAAACAATGTGGTTTTGGTACCCATAATCTCATTTGGGTCCTTTGAGGTTAGAAACATATTACTTTACGATAGGAATCCAAGTATATTTCCCATTTGGAACTCCAAAATGTTTAATGTTACATTTGTTTGAAGTGTGCCCCTTTTTCATGCAATAAAAACAACAAACATCATGCATCTTGTTTTTCACAAAAGTCCCCTTCTTAACCCAAACTCTACGAGTTCTTTTAAATTGAGATTTCCTATGTTGATGCATGTTCTTGTTTTTAACATTTTTCTTTCTAAAACCATTTTGAATATGTGAAATAGATTTGGTGGCTTTAGCAAGCAAATTTTCAAGAATATCTATGTCAAACATGTGACTTTTACAAGACAAACACTCAACAGATTAATTATTTGCATCAGATTCAGATAATTTCATTTCAAGATTACTAATTTTGTTTCTCAAAACAACTTCTTCATCTAATGCACTTTCATATTTAATTGTCAATTCCTTAAACTCATTTTTCAAATTTTTATGATCCGCATCTAATTTTTCAGATTCATTTAACAATTCAAGAAAAGCTTTTTGTAAATCAAACTCATTGATTTCAATGCTAGAGGAACTTACTTGGCTTGCAGTGTCATCAGTAGCAACCGTCAAACATAGGTTTGCTTCTTCAAGATAAACACTTGAACTACAAGTGCTTGATGCAGTATCCTCCCAAGCAATGTAGGCCTTCTTCTTTTTGTGAGATTTCTTTGCTTTTCTTTCTTTACTTCTTTTGTTGCTTGAACAATCAGCTTTCACATGGCCTCTTTCACCACATCCATAACATTTGAAGCTTGATGCAGAGCCTTGATTGTTCTCCTTCTCCTTCTTCAAGATTTGGCTTTCACTATTTGCCATTAAGCATATATTTTCTTCCTCATTAAAATCGCTTGAGCTTGAGGAGTTTGATGTAGAGCTTGAGTCAGACACCGTTAACTTATCCACATTTATGACTTCATTATAAGTGAGTCTTAAAAATTTCCACATTTCCTGTGCACTTTTATAAACAGAGACTTTGAAAAAATCATCAATGGTTAGTGCAGATAAAATTATATTTCGAGCCTTAATATCAAATTGGGCTTTTCTGTTTTCCTCAACAATCCAGTCAAAATATGATTTTTCTATTTCCACACCATCAACTGTGCTTTTAGGAATAAAAGGACCATTTTGTATAGCTTCCCAAATGCCTCTGTCAACAGACCCCATAAAAATTTCCATTCTGACTTTCCAGAACGCATAATTATCACCAGTAAAAAGTTGTGGTCTGTTAATAGAAGCACCCTCGGCATATACAAGGTCTTGGTTGTGACCAGCCATTTTCGCAAATTTTGAAAAACTATTAAAGCAAGCTCTGATACCAATTGTTGGTACCAGGTGTTATGGTATCGTTCTGAGATAGAGTATGACGCAGCGGAATAAAACTTAGTGTAAGCGGAAAGCGTGTTCAGTCACTTTTAAAATAAATTGGTTCGTTTTAGAAAATCAATTTTCATTCAGAAACTTTATCGAACAGTTGATATGCGTAAAACAATAAACAGTGTAGGGAATAGAAAATGACACAAGTAATTTTTATACTGGTTCGATTCAACAGAATCTACGTCCAGTTGTTAATCACTATAAAAAGTGATTAACATTTTCACTAAGAAAAGGGTTTTTCAGATTACAACAGTAATGAATAATTGGTAAGATTGAACCTTCCTTCGACGAACGAACCGGAAGAAGAACACTCTGCCAACTCGAAGAGAACCGCGCCGGCAATCGACCAATGATTCGCGAGCTTCTCCTATTCACGAGACCAGGCAGAGCACCTTGCTAACTCGAAGAGAACCGCTCCGACAATCGACCAACGATACGCGAGCTTCTCCTATTCACGAGACCAAGTAAGGGAACTTTGAACTCTAGCTTCTGAGAACTTCCTCTGACAAACAATATTCTACTGAGCTTTTGTTCAAAAACGTTATTTCTAAACTTCTCAGAAACCCATTATATAGCCATCTGCTCTGAATATCAAAGGTCAAGTCCCAACTGCCACGAATAATCGATTAGTGTAAGTGATAATCGATTATTCAAGTCCGTTATAAGTTTTTCAAAAATGTGATAATCAATTATATCATGTGATAATTGATTACTCATGAAGGACTCTTGATAATCGATTATTGCTTGACATAATCGATTATTTCAGTACAAAATACAATTTTTTACAAGATTTGAAGGCTTTCCTAATACACTTATTTTCTACAAAGTGCTTTTAAATAATTCTAATATCTTCTTCAAGTGAAACTTCTTGCAACATCATCAAAACAATGTTCTTCAAGATTTACCAATACTCCTTATTGGTAACACAGGTGACCTTCACTGGAAGGAAGCTAGGTAGAGGAGGAAAAGCTCAAGATAGAGTGACTTTTGGCCAGAGTTTCAGGGCTGGAAATGCCTTAATCAGATTAAACTCTTATATAATTCAAAAGTGCCTTTTACAATGGGAGAAGAGGTGAATTTATAGGAGATTCACCCTCCTGATACAATATTGATGATCAACCATGATCTAAGGATCTAAAGCCACGTGGAAGGAAAGAAATCTGGTGTTGGGTTCATGACAAACACATGATACACGTGTGGAAATAGTTGACTAGAGGAAAATCGCATTCGAGCACTCCATAGCTTGTGCTTGAGCGTGCGACGTGGATTTCCTGGCATCTGCAGTGCAACATGGTTTGATCTCCTTGGAGGTTGCTGACCTGTGTGCGCTTGGGCGCCCTTGGTGCTGGTGCTTGAGTGCCAACCAACTTTGTCATGAAAAGACTTCCTACCTTTGCACCTTGTCTTGGTATGGTCCGTGATGGCTTGTTGATGCTACTAAAGTTGCTCTTTTTTATTTTTCAAGAAAATGGGTTTGTGCCTCAATGATGGGCTTGGGCACAAGTCATCATATTGTATGCCTAAATCTATCTCCCCAAAAGATATGTTGCCCATTCCTACCGTATCTTCGTGATTGTGGCCTCTATTAATGGGAATGGATATTTGAACCACTGCAAAAACAGGAAAACTAGACTATATTTATTCTAATGTTCAAAGTTGAATGTGATTTGTAAGATGTGAAAGACATATTATTACCTCAATCCAATCATTTCTAATTCATGCTCGAATGATGGTCTTGATCCATGACATGATGTAGTACCCGCATGCTTAGGAATGGTGGTCCAATCATCTTTTTAAATTATGATAGACCACATGTTAGACAAAACTTTAGTGAAGCATACTCCTTTATGTACAAAACACAACCATTTGGACAAACATGTACCTTTTGGTATTCCAACCAATTGCACATAATTTTTTTTCCACGTAATTATGAATGGGTAAAGTGTTATTTCCTGGAAGCATCTCCTTCAACAACTCCAACAATCTGTGAAACTTTTGTCGGTCAATTAATTACTTGCTTTTAAACTAAACAACTTCAAAGTTACAAACAGACGTGTAAAGTTAGAGCATCCTTGATACAACCCTTGCTCTGAATCATTCGTAAGAGAATCATACAAATTAGCTCTTCCAAAATTTTCTTCACCAACATCACATATCATGTCCTCTAAATGACCACTCAACCATTCTTCCACATAATTTGTTCCTCGTGATGTTGTAGGCTGGTCTAGTACTTCTCCATGCAAAGTCTAAATGGTATAAGTTCTCACTATACCGAACATGAATAGATGATCACGCATATTGCCTAAGTCTTGGAGTATTTGATTAAGACAATGAACATAAGGACAAAAATATGTTCCGTTCACAGAGTTTTCGTTTTGTTCAACATATTACAAGAACTCTAGAACTTCCTTTTCATATTCTTGACTGATGCGACGTTCATTCATCCAGCTTCGATCCATATTATGTTTGTAACAATCTTCATCACTCTCAATTTTTTAACTTTCACAAAGTTAGGCCTTATCCATTCAGAAAAATTATTTTTCATAATTTGCTAAAACACATGCAAAGAAGTCTAACATGATAAATTTGATAAGATTTCAGCAACATTTCACATTGGTCTCCAAAATACTTGAAATGAGAGTGGTTAGGGATGACCACAACCAAATATGCATACGAAGAACAACACAAATAATCAGAACCAAAATTTTATCAAACTTATCCATAAACTCCAATCATACATGTTATAGAAAATTATGAAAAATAATTTTCACAAACTGTTTGATCAAACAATTTGAAATTTAATACAAATGATTAAAAGATTAATCGTTTGTGTTAAATCTCAAACGGGAACTGAGTTTCACTCAATGATTTCATATTACAAATATATTCAAAATTTAATCAACAATATATTGCAAAAATTCAATCTAAAAAGTTTACATAACATGACAATCATAATAATACAAGAAACTTAATCAATCATGCATAACAGACTAAATATCATATCTCAAATAATCATATCTCCAATATCCAATAACATTTCAAAACTAAAATTCATATATCCAATAACTAATAACCAAAAACTAAAACCCAATCACATATAAAAAAACTAATAACCAATAACCGACCAAAAAACTAACCTTCTTCAAGGGCTTGAAAATGGAGTAGAGGGAAATGGAGGAGTGGGAAAGTGTTTTATAGGTTGCCCCTAAGGAGAAAAACGCTCACAATAACAGTCCAAAAATTGCCACTGCAGTTGTCCTAGAATGCGCCCAAGAACTACACCAAAAGTCCATGAAAACGCATTTTAATCAGCTCAAATGAAAGATAATTCATCAAAATGTAATGTAATCGGAGTAAAAATGATTAAACAATGCAAATGGGCAAAAACCTTACTTGAACTTCAATGGCGAAGGAGAGAAACACGAAGGAAGAAGATGAACAGTGCTCACATAATTGTTGCTCGCGCTCGCGGGTGGGTGAAAATACAGGACATATGACATCGGCCCCCCTAATAGCCGACATCATATTGCTTTAAGACCTCCCCCATACCCAACGTCTAAGTCATTAAAAAAATAATTTTGGTGCTTAATTTTAGGCATTTTCGGACCTTTGTGATGTTTGTGGTTGTAGGGACCGACATCATATTCGAATTAGAAGTCGGGGTCCCAGTAAGCGACATCTAATTCCAATGACATAATGCCTTTTGAGTTCTCTATGCAGACCATAAAACGTTTGACCCTATGTAGTCGATGTCTAACACTAATTTGACGTCGGAGAACTCCCTAACCGACGTCTATAATAACGTTTTATTTTCAGTTTTACCACCGATATTTTTTACGTTTGATTTTCTTACATTAGATGTTAAATGGGTGACATTATTGACTATTTTTGCACTAGTGTCCATTTTCTAGTGTTAGTGTCATTTTTTTTTTCTAATTTGTTTTTTCTTCTCTTTTCACATGTTTTTAACATATTCTTAATTAATATTTCATCTTAAGTTTTTTAAAATTAAAAATAAACTGATGTTTGTGAATACGATCTCTATGGCAAGTGTATCTCATTACATGTGTAATATGATGTACTTTATTTTATAGTTGATGGTTTTCGACATGTGAGCGTGTAATGTTTCTTTCACATACGTGTAATATATTTAATTTAATGACGGATTATTTCTATGATATTGAAACATTAATGTGTCCTGAAAACTCTTCAGACTAAATTTTCCTAATTTACAGGGTGTATCGAAAATTTATTGTGAAAAGCATATAAATACTAAACTTACTATTATTAGAGATTCCAAGTGTGACTATAGTTGATTAAGAAGTTACAACAAAAAACTAATTTCGAGACGAATTAAATGCTTGATTAAAGCTAAGAACATCAGTCAATTATTTTTAAAAAAAGGTGAGGAAATTGGAAAAATAAAAATTAGATAGAAAATTGAACATTCCTTAAAAGCGGAGAAATAAAATTGTGAGCAGCATACACACGTGTAGTGAGGTGTGGAAACGTGCGGGGTTCTGGGCTTAGGCTTAGGGGCGTGACGTTGGACTGATGCGTCTCTCGTTTCCTTATTTCGCATCTCTCTCTAGCTGTCTGATCTGCCTCTTCCCTTTCCTTCTTTCCTTCTTCCCTTCTTTTGACCCACCTTCCCTCTTCTACTTCAATGTCTTTCACTCTCCTTAATCCATTCCCACACTTTTTTTCTCTCTTTCACCGTTAAGATTCTTCCCCAATTCTCACCAAAGCACAATCACAACACAAACCCTCTTTTCCCCATCTTCCCTCTTAGGGTGCAAAATGAAGTCCTCGCTCAGCAAGTTGAAGAAAATTGCACTTCACAAGACCGTTTCCAAGGACAAAAGGGACTTTCACCCCACCGTCAAGTTCGACGAACTCGCTCTTGCTGCCAAGGTTCTTCTCCCACTCTACTTTCATTTTTCAACCTTAATATTATCATTATCGAATAAATAAATAATTTCTTCGTTGCGCCTTCTTATCTGCCTTTTGCAATTGTCGTGTTTTGTCGCCACGATGATCGGTTCTTGTCAATGACGGAACGCGGGGGGTTTTGTTCTCGAGATGGCACGTCACAGTGTGTTTTTTCCGATGGGAAATTGGTTCTTTTAGTGCTGCCTTTAATTCGTTTTCTCCTAGTACTAGTAGTAGTTACAAGCCTTTGGTGTGGAAAAAGTGTGTGATAATGGTGATTTTGTGAAAAATGTTGAACGATCTCGTGCCTCTGGCTTGCTCCTTGTAGTTTCGTAAGGGTTTTTTCTCTTTTTTCAGGACATGCAAGATATGAGAGATTGCTATGATAGCCTGCTTTCTGCAGCTGCTGCTACACAAAACAGTGCTTACGGTAAACATTAGGCTTCGCACTTCTAATGTATTCCAAGCTTTTGCATTGGTTGTGCATTTTGTTATCTTTCCAAATTTAGGTCACAAATTAAAAGTGCACACACACACACGTTTCATTCACTTGTAATATATAAAGTCTCCAACTATTTTAGATACATGTTTGCATTTCGAGTTGCGGCAGTCCATCCTTGGCTGGTCTTCTGCGCTATCCGTATTAGAGAATACGCATTTTTTTTCATTTTCATTTGTATTCTTGTTTAGTTTCTCTGTGATAGAATTAGCTTTTGAGTAAGGATTTCTTTTTTTGCTGACCCAGTAGCGAGTCACTTAGCATAGGTGTATAATGTATCATCTGTCTGTAATTTACATTCTAATGATCAGACTACATTTCTTATGTCTTCTACTTATGTCTTTCTCTTAGCAAAATTTATTAATCCATGAAGTTTAGCATTGCTGTCCAATTCTAAAATAGGGAAATAACTTATAACGCTGAATTTGCACACCTGCCTCATCATGCCTTCTTATTCTTATTGACATTGTTGTTGTGACAACATTTCAAGTATTGTGAGGTAGCAGCATTGAGGTATTTGAAAATGTCATGGTCTCCACTATTGGACGTATTATCTTTTCAAGGCTATTCACTTTATTATATTTACTGATCATTTGAAAAAGAGTTGTCTAGTTTGTTCTTTAGATGAGTTTTAATGCCTTGAAAATAGTGAAGTTTGTTGCATATCCTTTATTGTGTTATGTGTTCCAGAATTTGCTGAGTCGCTGCAGGAAATGGGTACTTGTCTTTTGGAGAAAACTGCCTTAAATGATGATGAAGAAAGTGGTGAGTGGGTAAACATTTGATGACTGCCCTATCCAAGTTACTTAGCCTATTTGCTAGTTGATTTAAACCATGTATATAGTCTCATTGCTATAGTTGTTATGAACTTTATGTAGGTAAAGTTTTGGGGATGCTTGGAAGTGTGCAGCTGGAACTTCAGAAGCTTGTTGATAGCTATGTGAGCTTTTATTTGGGTGTAATCTTTTTTATTTCCTTGCTTCTCCTTGAGCATTGTTCATTACAAAATGTTTACTATGATTCTATCCTTTCTTTTTCTCAGCGTTCTCACATTGTACTGACAATAACCAATCCATCGGAGTCTCTTCTTAATGAACTAAGAACCGTTGAGGTATGTTTATGTATTTATTTATTTTTGTCTGATTCCTTTATCATTTATTATAAAGCACCCAATGGCCTGACCGGGCTCTGCAGTGCTCACTTCTACATTCGCTGTTTTCCATGTTTCCCTCATTTAGTTGATTACACTTTTATTTTAATGGTTACTGGAAAAGGCAGTTTCCTATCAGCACGGAATGGAATGCAATTAAAAGACAATGGTGTTTTGGGAATAATGCTTGGAAATTATAATGCTTTGCAGGGGTGATTTTAAAATCTCATCACCTTATGACTATATTTGGTTGGTTATCAAATGTTTATGATCTTCAATTTGGTTAAATTGACATTTTGAACCTACAGAATTTATAATTGTTGATAGAAATTCTGGATCAAACCAGAATTTTAGTCCAACAAGAACAATACACTGATCTCCTTTCAGATTCTTTCTCTCATAAACGTACTCAGTACAAACTACCCTCTAATACAGAAACTGCCATGCCATCTACATATATAACACCATTCAACAACTATCACATAAACCCATAAATTCTTGGTGCCTAAATTGCTGCCCTATACTAATGCTGCATCTAGGTGAGAGGAGAGAAAAAACAGATAATATAAACTGATTGTTCTGTTGAAGAGAAAATAAAGGGGAAAAAATGAACTTTTAGTAAAAAGATTTCAATTTTTTCTTTCCTTCCATTTTCTCTTCAATTCATATTTCAACTTTTTCTTTCCTCTCAAACAGAGGGTAATGTTTCATATCTGTGACTACTAAAGAGACTCTGCATAGTTAGTTGCCTTATCAAACAGATTCGTTATATATGATGTTGAAACCTCATGATGTCTTGTTGTGATATCTTTTTTCCTGTTTAGGTGAGGGGAGAGAAAAAACAGATAATATAAGTTGTTTGTTCTGTTGAAGAGAATAAATGGGAAAAAAATGAACTTTTAGTAAAAAGAATTCAATTTTTTCTTTCCTTTCATTTTCTCTTCAATTCACATTTCAACTTTTTCTTTCCTCTCAAAAAGAGGGTAATGTTTCATTCTGTGGCTACCTAAAGAGACTCTGCATAGTTAGTTGAAACCTCATGATGTCTTGTTGTGATATCTTTTTTCCTGTTTAGGTAAGGAGAGAGAAAAAACAGATAACATAAGTTGTTTGTTCTGTTGAAGAGAATAAATGGGAAAAAAAATGAACTTTTAGTAAAAAGAATTCAATTTTTTCTTTCCTTTCATTTTCTCTTCAATTTATATTTCAACTTTTTCTTTCCTCTCAAAAAGAGGGTAATGTTTCGTTCTGTGGCTACCTAAAGAGACTCTGCATAGTTAGTTGCCTTATCACACAGATTCGTTATATATGATGTTGAAACCACATCATGATTTCTTGTTGTGATCTCTTTTTTCCTGTTTAATGAATTATCTATTCTGGAAGAAATCTTATGATATTTATAAGTGTACCCTCCTTATAGTGCTTAACTTTTGAAATTGTTGCAATAACACATTTTTCCCTATCTCCTTGTGGAGGACTGATTGTTGCCTTATAACGCAAAGACAGTGTCATTATTCACACATCCATTGGTTGGTCGTTGGGTAAATCTGACCGTTTCTTGTTCTCACACCCACCCGTGAATCACATATGACATTTAAAATATGCTCACATGGATTTTATGGATTCACTGATGTTTTAAAAAGTTGTTAGGTTCTGCATACATCAAATTCGTTGTGAAAAAACTGTAAAAACATGTTTCTCTAAATCTAATAATGTGTTTTAAAGCTGCTATATATGAAGGGATTTGCACAAAGCTTTAGGTTCAATTAAAAAGTTCATTCATACCTACTAGTAAGATGTTAGGATCTGATTGTAAAGGACGAGAAATTGTCCTGAATTGTAAGTATGGAATTTTAGTATTTGTTATTTGTTGTTTATGAGGGTGTAGGCTCTCCAATTTTCCAATTACAATGGCTAGTGTTTGTGGTGTGATTCTCCCAATGTTACTTTCATTATTCCGTGCTTCCAGTAAAACTTGTTACATTTGAAAGTTCATTAATATGGTAAATCAACTTATTAAGCAAGTAAGATTTCATAAATCATGGATATTAATAAATATATCCAGTAAAATAATTTGAAAACATTGGAAACCCTCTGTGTCTCAGATAGAGAATGTGATTATTGAAGCTTAGTGAAATGGGCAGGGTTTTATATCTTAACTGGTTTATGATAGTGTTATCAACAGCTGACTGCGGAGAATAACAAAAAGTCTGAAGTCCATTATATATTCTAGCATATAGGGACATAGGCAACTAGTGGGATATTCATAGATGTAGAAGTAAATCAATTATATATGTATAAAAAATGTATACAAACAAAATAAGCTTATGCTTCTTACTTATTGCGATTAATATACTCTAAGTTATGAATTTTTTGCATTTGTAGTTGACTAGTCGTTGGTGGATGATTTGTTAGATATTGTACTTGTATGCAAGAGATTTTAGGCTTGTTAATAATGACGATTGAACTTGAACAGAGTAAGGTGCAGGAATATAGAAGTATTGCAAAACTTAAAGGGGAAGGAAAAAGTAGTATTTTTCAGTTTTTGCCCTCTCTTATTTTAAGTCTGACTTTTACATAATTGTGTTTTCTTTACAATCTCTGAAATTTAAAAACTGTCCATTTTTTATTCTTTTTAACACTATATAGATTGCCTTGTCTAGATAGAACCACAGTCAATGAATTTGGAACTATAGTGACTTTGCTGGTGTATGAATTATATTGAATGTAGCACTGTAAATTGTCTTGTTACATCTCAATGCCTATCTATTCCTCATGCAGGACATGAAGCGACAATGTGATGAGAAAAGGTTTGTCTTTACACAGCTTCTATTGTTTTCCTCAGCATCATGTGATGTTTCCTGAATCTGTTGTGTTGCCTGCAGAGAGGTTTATGAATACATGATTGCACAACAAAAAGAGAAAGGAAAGTCAAAAAGTGGCAAAGGTGAAAGTATCACCTTACAGCAGTTGCAGGCAGCTCATGATGACTATGAAGAAGAAGCAACACTTTGTGCCTTTCGATTAAAATCACTCAAGCAAGGCCAGTCACGCAGTCTCCTAACCCAAGCAGCACGTCACCATGCTGCTCAGGTTTTCTTCAACTATGACATTTCTCCTCATTCAAATCTTTTATCCTTTCTTCTGCATAGTCTTGATGCATGTTTCCTCATGTTCGGATTTCAATATAGTTAAATTTCTTTCGGAAAGGACTTAAATCACTAGAGGCGGTTGAGCCACAAGTCAGGATGGTTGCTGAACGACAACATATTGGTTACCAATTTAGTGGCCTTGAGGATGACATTGGTGAAGATGGTAATAATGATGACAGTAATGATTTTGATATCATTGAAGGCGGTGAGCTGAGTTTTGACTACAGATATAATAAGCAAGGGCCATATATTGTTTCCACATCACCAAACTCAGCAGAGGTGAGAATTTGTATTACTCAACTTGAATGGTTTTTAAAAAGCCTTAGTTCATACTGAACTTAATTATAATTGCTTATTTACTTTTTTTTTTTAATTTAAAACATTGCCAGAGCTTGTCAAACTTGTCATTTTATACTTGTTTGTGTCTATACCTTGCAACAAATTTAAAACATAATATCCTTATTTTTTTCAGAATCTGAATTATAAATTCATCTTATCATAATCATTGGCCATGTATTGCTAGGTGGAAGAACCAGGTCGCCCTTATGTTCGAGCTTCAACCCCAGAAACTGCAGAAGTACTTTTCACAACTACCTTGATATATTTATTGAAACTTTTTGATTTAAATCTTAAGTTAACTCTAAAGAAAAATCTAGGCCAATTAGAAGCTTAGTGCATCACCTAATAAAGATCACAAATCAAGTTATGTACTATTTTCTTAATGATTTAAAGACAGATTTAGAATGTAATTATGATGTTCTAACTTCTGCCTCGGTGATCATCAGTTCAGGTTGATTCTTTAATTTTACTTA
The DNA here is from genome assembly GCF_000741045.1 of Vigna radiata var. radiata. NCBI lineage: Eukaryota > Viridiplantae > Streptophyta > Magnoliopsida > Fabales > Fabaceae > Vigna > Vigna radiata. Next base: position 11,173,741 of record NC_028354.1, on the reverse strand, counting down.
GATTATCCTCTAATACTTCTATTAACTTACATTCTGGCAGACAAGTCTAGACAAGAACCAAGGGGATTTTAAACTTTCAAGTAGAGTCAGCAGTTATTCAGCTCCAATACTTGCAGAAAAGAAATTTGACCCTGCTGAAAAAGTAAGACAACTTATAGCATCATCTGCAGCAAAGTCTAATGCATATGTCCTTCCTACACCAGTTAACATCAAAGAAACCAAAAGTAGCTTAGCCCCCCGCACAAGTGCAAGTGGATCTTTGCATAATTTGTGGCATTCTTCTCCTCTGAATGAAAAAAAGAATGAGAAAGATATTGATAGTAAATTGTCTGAACCGACTATCCATAGAGCTCACTCTGTTCTCAAAGAAAGTAATAGTGATACTACATCCATCCAGTTACCACGCCCTTCAGCAGATGGACTCTCACTTCCACAAGTTGATGTTTTCAATGCTTCTGATACTAAGAAAATAAAGATACAAGCCTTTTCTGGTCCATTGACTAATAAACCATTGTCAGTAAAACCTATTTCGGGGGGTTTTCCACGTTTACCTGTACCACAGCCTTCATCTCCAAAAGCATCTCCCAATGCTTCACCTCCCCTTGTTTCTTCACCCAGGATAAGTGAGCTTCATGAACTTCCTAGACCTCCTGGTAGTAAGCCAGTGAAATCTTCTCGAGTGGGTCACTCTGCCCCATTAGTATTTAAAAATCCAGAGGTTACTGTGGCTAATAAATTTTCTTCAGTTATATCCAGTGTAGCATCTCCACTCCCAACACCACCAATAGTCTCTCGGAGTTTTTCTATACCTTCCAGTGGTCAGAGGGCTATGACATTAAATGTTTCTAATGCTAAGTATTTGGATAGTCCCCAAGTTTCAAAGGTTGATAAAGCTCCATCACCACCTCTTACACCCATGTCTCAAAGAGTCTCTAGTATACCTGATATGGCTTCTCACTCCAGTGAAATCCAAGGTAAGAAGATACTAATTGTTGTAGTTCTCATTATTGCAATTTTTAATAAATTTGGATATATTTTTTCTGTCTTCATATAATAACATTTGTGTAAATTAAATATGCTTTCCCAATATGTTTATGGGGTCTGTTTGGACTAATGTCTCTAAGAAAACTTTCGGGATGAAATTGACTTTTACATAAGCTATTAACATATGCCCAATCGAATTTGTACAAGTTCTCTTGTATATCTTCTCCAAATTTTTATTTTTAACTTGCATATGCTAATTTTAATTTATGCAGAAGTTCTTACAATTAGCTCTATGAATTTAACTTGATTTTACATAGTTTAAGTACAAGCACCCTTTGTCTATTATTGGTCTATGAAGTGTGTTTAGCATCAACATTTTTCTTTGTCATTCTCATTATGGTTTACCTTGTCAGTTTCATCTTGATGAAAAACAAATGTGAGTATGAGGTTTTTCAGTGGATGCAGGTGGGAGCTAAATCTCATGAACACATACCAAGGAATGAGTTCTGAATTATTCTTACTAGTTCAAGTATCTTTATTCTATGCTTGTGGGAGCTAAGTCCCTTGCGTTGTGGAGTTATAGGGGGTTTTCCGACAAAAAGGTTCAGGCAAATATGTGTAAATATGTTGTTGATGTATTGTTTAGCTTCTCATCTCAATTTGTATCTATTATTTTTACTTTAACTAGTGATGATGAGAACTAAACTCTACATGATTGTCATTATAATGTGTTGTGTATATATTCGGATGAAAAATTTTGTTCACTTCTCCAAGTTCAACATGACGACAATGGAAGAACTTTAGCAAAAGAGTGAAATCCTTACCATTTTTTTCATATTTCAGGTGCTCAATGTTTGAACTAATTTCTAATTTCTGGGAGAAGACACTTATTTTCATTGGCATGAATTAGTTTGTCTTAATCTTAATCTTGGATTACTATGAGAGAAATGCTCCTTTCTTGTCAGTATATTGGCAATTACCTTTTGTCCGGATGCAATCATTTCATTTGGGGCAGCAATTCAAGGTACATTTTAGAATAAATAAAAAGCTGACTAGAACTATTGAGGTCTGAGCTACTTGAGTGGTTTCTGTTTTGTTAAAATAGTACTACTTAGTAGTTATTTGTGAAAAAATAAGGTACCATGCAAAGTTTTATATGCTCATCAGGTAATTTGTTGTTTAAAGGGGATATCTTAGCTTTTATTAAATAGACTATGTATAATTGAGGACTGTGCTGTAATTAGTAAAATTAGATCTTACTTCAATATTCAATCTTAACAATGCGATATGGAGAATTTTTTTAGGATTTTAAGAAATTGTGACATTAGAAGACTATAACATATAATTTGAGTAACTCTTGAAACATTAACCTACTCTATTAGTTTGAAAGAGATGCATTAATTATTATATTTAAAACACTTAAGACACTTTAGCTATTTCATAATTTTTTTTTACTTATAATTTAAGTTTAAATACTAATTTGGTTATTCTTTTTGTTGATTTTTTTCAATCTGGTGATAGTGTTTTTTTAAAATTTTTAATCAAATTTTAATTTTTGTTAATTTTATTTAATTTAATTTTTTTTTTGTTAATATCCTTTAAGTAGTTAATGGTGTATGAATGATATATATGTGACGTTTTGTATTTTTAGGTTTTTTCTTTTTTTTTTGTTCAATGTAGTTGTTCTTCCAAAATTATTTATGTAAATTTTATATTAAATCTTTAATAAAATTTAAATTTTTATTATTTTTTAAAAATATTTTTAAATATAATTATTATATTTTTGTTTGATTTTTATTATCTATCAAAAATAGGATTAGATATGATTTAAAATAGGGTTATACTTGGTTAAAAAACACAGAGTTAATTAAAAATTACAAGAAAATTTTTCATTATTTTTAAATCAATTTTAATCTTATATTTTACATGTAATAAAAATAAAAAAATGTAATAATTATATTTAATAATATAGTTAGGATTGGTTTAAAAATATTTCTAAAACTATTTAATAATAATATGAATTTTTATAAAATTTTAATATAACATTTATATAAAATTTAAATTTGATATTAATTTAGAAAGAAAAAAGATTAAATAAGATTAAAAAAATTAAAATTAAATTGAACAAAATTATTAAAAATTAAATATATATACATGCGTTACTAGTTTTGACACGAGATGATGATGCTTCACCTGAAATACCAGTATCACATGACATATGGACTTCTTTTTTAAATTAAAAAAAAAATCATGTACTAACTTACACTATTCGGTTGTTAATTATTTAAATAGTGTGTTCACATGTTATTAATTATTTAAATAATGCTGGTAAAAATGATTAAATTAAATAAAATTAACAAAAATTAAAAAGCTCAATAAAAATAAAAATCAAATTAAAATTTAATTCTGGAATTTATTTCTACCTCTACTATCAAGAGTTCAATATTGATTCTAATATTAATTGCAGGGGTAGTCTTTCAGTTTTTTTAAATTAGATAATTTTAGTCCAATGTTAATGTCAGATAAGAGATGTAACATCCCAAAATAGGTGTATAATTTATACCAAATGGAATGCAACATATTATAATACTAGAAAGCAGTTAGGAGTAGAAATAACTGTATAAGTATGANTTACAGTCATCCAAAATAGAGGGGAAATTAAAACGACAAGTAATCAGAGTACAAAGGTCCAAGGTTTTGCAAAATATGATAAACTAAAAAAAATAAAACAACATGATCGTCTAAGCACTAGGTGCTGGATCTTCCTCGGTCTCCAATGCCTGCTCCAGAGGTACATCATCACCTACTGCTCACATCCAAAGGATTGGATGATCATCGCAAGGGAGGAAGCAAACACACACAACATACAAGTGCAAGGGTGAGCTAGGTCTCAAACGAACATACAAATCATAGTAAAGTGATCAAACATTACCGAAAACATAATTTCACATGCAAACATACAAGTCATCATAATCACAGNCACTNAGTTCATAATTTAACCAATCAATCATCTTATCATGNGAAGACTCCTAGACACGTNCGGACATAGAATGAATGTAGAGCTGGGGCGGGTTNTGCACTTGTGATGGCCCTACTGCTTTGCAAAGTCATTGTCGAGGGGTTCCACCCGACCATACACAAGGCTAGTCCGTTACCGCAGTATAGGCCTACAGTGAAAGCGCCTACCCTAGGACCTCCCACTACTCCCACCACACGCGTCGATCTTCTCTAAGTGAGAATGAAAGACCGTTGGAGCGTTAGGGATAACCCCCCATATGGAAGCCTCTCACCATTCAGTCAATACACTACTAGATCTCACCGAGAGATCATGATTTCACAACCGAATCCAACCAATCCAATTACTTGATAATTTTCCAAGTCATATAAATCATACACACCTTAATTTGCCACAAACAATTAGATAAACCAACCAACCACAAGCTCTAAGCAATAAACCGAACACTAGTAGCAGTGGTCGAATCATTGGGGTTGAATTGGGTGCCACTAACAGGCACCCTGGCCAGACCGAACGGTCTAGAGGAGAAGGGACCTTCTCACTCTGACCTGCATTGCCAAACTGAACGGTCAAGGGAAGGGAGAACCTTCTCTGACCAAGGTTCCATGACCGAACGGTCAAGAGAAGGAGATCCTTCTCTGACCAAGGAGACCATACCGTACGGTCAAGAGAAGGGAAACCTTCTCTGACCGAAAGCACACTTATGACAGAAATAGATCAGGACCGGACGGTTNTGGGGTGAGCAAATCCTCCCCTGTCCGAAAGCAAAGCTGACCGAACGGTCATGAGAAGGGAATACCCTCTCTGACCAAAGTAACCAGGCCGAACGGTCAAGAAAAGGGAATACCCTCTCTGACCGAGGTAACCAGGCCGAACGGTCAAGAGAAGGGAGAACCTTCTCTGACCAAGACCTCCAAACCNGACGGTCAAGTGAAGGAGTCAACCTTCCCTGACCAGGCCTACAAAACCGAACGGTCANGAGAAGNGAGAACCTTCTCTGACCAAGGCCTTCCAAACCGGACGGTCAAACTCTGCAGAATTCTGNAGAGTTCTGCAGAATTATGCAGAATTCGACAGAACCANCTAAGACCATTTTCAACCAATTTTNCCAACTTCTAACACTCCTAATCTTTGTTTTAGACATAATTAAACTTACCTAAGTAATTCTAAACATTTCTAACACATTTCTAAAGTGATTTAAACTTCATNTCAACTCTAAAACACTCATTTTCCCAACTTAGGGACCCAAAACCCAATCTTACTATTTTACACCCATTTTGGCTAATTTAGTGACTCAAACAAGTCACAACACACTCAGTGAAACTGTCTCAACAGTCCACAAACACAATAAACCCCATATACTCAAAATCACTACCTCACTTCCCTTAAAATGGCCAAAAAGTGACCCTAAGATCTTTGATTCCCTTCCAAATAATGTCACAACAAATTTCCACACCAAAACAGTTTCAACATGCATAATTCATCATTCCAAAAACGTCCCAAACAGTTCATAATCATCAATCATCAAATTCACACAACATACACATTTCCATTCATGCATTTCAAGTCAATATAACCAATTTCATGCTTCCAACAACATACAACTTTAAAATTTATCATACATTCACAACATACTATAAAAATGGAAAGAAAGCTAACTCCCCTTACCTCTAGTGTAGACAACTAAGCTCAAGTAGGAANTCTAGACCACTTTCTTACACTNCCAAAATGTTAGAATCACCTATAAATCATCAATTGATGATGGAGAACNAATTTTAGCACCAAGTTGAAGTTAGATTGTGGAAGAAACGAAATGGGTTGCATGAAATAAGAAATTTCATGCTTTAAACCCTAGGGCAAGGGAGGAAAAAGGGCTTTCTTACCGGTTGGACGAAACAGAGGTTCAATCGGTGGGAAATGATCCTCTTGCAGTCTCAAACGCTTGGGTAGCTTCAATTTGAAATTAAATCGGTTAGATTTTTAAGCAATGGAGGATGGAAGGTAGTGAAGTAGAGAAAAGAGAAGAGGAAAAATGAAGATGTGCATGGACAGTGGAGAAGGGAGTCTGAACTTGGAAAAGGAGTATTTTAATCAAAGTTCCATTTTAAAACTATGCCCAATGTCAGGCTGCCACGTGTACTCCACTAAAGGTCATTTTTTCAAGACATTACATTCTCCCCATCAACAAAAATTTTCGTCCTCGAAAATTAAACTTTACCAGAAAACAGGTGGGGATATAACTTCTTCATCTCTTCCTCTTT
>NC_028354.1:10951410-11166030 GCF_000741045.1 Vigna radiata var. radiata | reverse complement strand
ATCAGCAACCACATTCGCCTTCCCTGGATGATAAAGAAGGTCAAAATCATAATCCTTAAGGAACTCCATCCACCTTCTCTGTCTCATATTAAGCTCCTTTTGATCAAAGAGATACTTCAGGCTCTTGTGATCACTGAACACCTGAAATTGAGCTCCATACAAATAATGCCTCCATATCTTTAGAGCAAACACTACTGCAGCTAACTCTAGATCATGAGTCGGGTAATTCTTCTCACGAGTCTTGAGTTGTCTAGAAGCATAAGCAACTACTTTCTTCTCCTGCATCAAAACACAGCCTAGCCCCTGATGAGATGCATCACAGAAAACCTCAAAAGGCTTTCCCGTGTCAGGAATAACTAAAACAGGGGCACTGGTTAATCTCTGCTTCAACTCTTGGAAGCTCTTTTCACAACGATCCGTCCAAACAAACGGATGATCTTTTCTGGTCAACTGAGTCAGTGGTGCTACGATTCTGGAGAAATTTTCTATAAATCGACGATAATAGCCAGCCAATCCCACGAAGCTCCGTATCTTAGTAGCTGACTTTGGTCTCTCCCATTGTATCACTGCTTGGACCTTGGCTGGGTCTACAGATATCCCACCAGCAGATATGACATGACCCAAAAATTGAACTTGTTCCATCAAAAACTCACACTTAGAAAGCTTGGCGTATAGCTTCCTTTCCCTTAAGATTCCNAGTACAATTCTAAGATGATCTTCATGCTCTTCTTTATTCTTGGAATAGATCAAGATGTCATCTATGAAGACNACCACAAATTTGTCTAGNAACGGTCTGAAAATCCGGTTCATATAATCCATGAAAATCGTTGGGGCATTAGTCACACCAAAGGGCATGACCACGAACTCGTAGTGACCATATCTGGACCTAAACGCCGTCTTTTGAACATCATCAGGCTTCACAAGTATCTGATGATACCCAGATCTCAGATCAATTTTGGAGAAGACTGTTGCCCCGTGCAATTGATCCAACAAATCATCTATACGAGGCAACGAATACTTATTTTTGATGGTCAATTTATTTAGCTGTCTGTAATCAACACAGAGCCTAGAACTGCCATCCTTTTTGTTGACAAGTAATACAGGAGCACCCCATGGTGAGACACTGGGTCGGATGAACTGTTTCTCAAGTAAATCTTCAATCTGCTTCTTGAGTTCAGCCAACTCAGCTGGCGCCATCCGATATGGTGCTATAGAAATAGGACCAGCTTGTGACACCAAGTCAATAGAGAACTCCACTTCTCTAGGAGGAGGTAATCCAGGTATTTCTTCTGGAAATACATCCAGAAATTCATTGACCACGGGCAACTCTGCACTTGAATTCCCTGGATTCAAACTGCTTGCATCTTGATTTACCTCCAAATGAAATAATACAAGGAAACTACTTGCGCCTTCAAAGATGTCTTGCCTCCATACTCCTAGAGACAATGACATATCCTCCAGTTCACTGGGAAATATTAGCTTCTTCGCTCGCAATCAATAAGTATGTGATTGGTAGACAGCCAATCCATCCCTAAGATGACATCTAGACCCTGAAGAGGTAAACAAATCAAGTTTACCTTGAATCGGTGCCCCTCAATCACTATTGCGCATCTAGCACACACGGTAGATGCCTTCACTAACCCAGAAGCGGGAGTGGATACGGTTAAATCACATTGTAGTTCTCTCACTGGCAGCCCCAGTCTCTTCACACAAGCATTTGACACAAAGGAGTGTGTCGCTCCAGAATCATACAAAACCACGCAAGATCTACCATCTAGGAAGCAGGTACCAACGATCAAATCACCTGAACTAGCTGCTTCTGTTCCAGTCAAAGCATAAACACGTCCGGTGGCCTGAGGTCTGATGCCACCTCTCTGCTGAGATCTCCCTGCATGTTGTGGCTGGGAAGTAGCTCTCCTACCCATAGGGCAATCACGCTCATAGTGGCCCTCCCTGTGGCATCGGTTGCACCTCCGAAAGTTAGTCCTCTGGGGACATGAAGATAAGTAGTGTGGACCGCCACATCCATAGCATCTCACGCCACTCTGAGAGGAAAACTGACTCGGCGGAACAGAAGGCTGAGAAGATCCTCCTGAACTACAGGAAGAAGAAGAAGATCTGGAGTATGGTGTCTTCCTGGAACTGGACCCGCCTCTAGACATGGCTGGTCCCCCAACCCTCAGTGGCTGGGCCTGACAGCTTAGGTATCCCTNAACTTCTCTCTTTGTNTTCTCCATATCCCTAGCCATCTCTACTAGAGCTGGAAACTCCCTCAAACGATGTCCCCTCACTAAGAGTTTGATATCACCACGCAACCCATTTTCAAACTTGCGGCACTGCCANTCTTCATCCACTGTCACAGTGCTGAATCTGAGAAGGTGTTTGAAACGGTCAGCATATTCAGACACTGACATGTTTCCCTGTACTAGCTCCAAGAACTCTACTTCCTTAGCAAATCTCAGCGTATCAGGGAAGTACTCCTTATAGAATTTCCTCTTGAATAGGTCCCATGTGATAGGGGTTCTAGTTCCCTCTAATATCATCCGTGCACTGCTCCACCAGTGGCTCGCCTCTCCAGTCNAGAGATACTCAGTATAGGACAACCTGTTTTCATCAGGGCACCTCTTAGCATTGTAGACTCTCTCCATATCACGNAGCCACTGATCGGCTTCATCTNGTGAGCATTTNCCATCAAACTTGGCAGGATNATGCTGCAAGAAATTCTCCAAACTCCATTCTTGAGTTGGAATAGCCGTAGAAGAAGAAGGACCGGTGGGAATCCTGCCACTGGTCATCACATCCAAAAACTGCCTTTGGGTGGCCTCAGCTGACACCCTAGCCTGTTCTGAAGCCACTCTAGCTGCTTCCAAGTTCTGTAGCGCCACAGTATTTTGCTGTACTAATGCAGCATTTTGTTGCTGCATGGAGTTCATAAGTGACTCCATCATCCGCATCATCTCAGTCTGATCGGGTTGTGGGGGTGGAGGAGGAGGAGGTCTAGGCGCCATATTCTGTTCAGAATCAGAGAGTAACACCATTAGTCTTACTCAAGAATTTAGAATGCTTCCGTACAATTAAGGCACACAAGCACAAANAAGGGATGTACATAACCTACAGGTTCTCTAAGGATAAAAACTGCTCTGATACCACAAATGTAACATCCCAAAATATGTGTANAATTCATACCAAATGGAATGCAACATATTATAATACTAGAAAGCAGTTANGAGTAGAAATAACTGTATAAGTATGAATTACAGTCATCCAAAATAGAGGGGAAATTAAAACGACAAGTAATCAGAGTACAAAGGTCCAAGGTTTTGCAAAATATGATAAACTAAAAGAAATAAAACAACATGATCATCTAAGCACTAGGGGCTGGATCTTCCTCGGTCTCCAATGCCTGCTCCAGAGGTACATCATCACCTACTGCTCACATCCAAATGATTGGATGATCATCGCAAGGGAGGAAGCAAACACACACAATATACAAGTGCAAGGGTGAGCTAGGTCTCAAACGAACATACAAATCATAGTAAAGTGATCAAACATTACCGAAAACATAATTTCACATGCAAACATACAAGTCATCATAATCACAGGCACTCAGTTCATAATTTAACCAATCAATCATCTTATCATGTGAAGACTCCTAGACACGTTCGGACATAGAATGAATGTAGAGCTGGGGCGGGTTGTGCACTTGTGATGGCCCTACTGCTTTGCAAAGCCATTGCCGAGGGGTTCCACCCGACCATACACAAGGCTAGTCCGTTACCGCAGTATAGGCCTACAGTGAAAGCGCCTACCCTAGGACCTCCCACTACTCCCACCACACGCGTCGATCTTCTCTAAGTGAGAATGAAAGACCGTTGGAGCGTTAGGGATAACCCCCCATATGGAAGCCTCTCACCATTCAATCAATACACTACTAGATCTCACCGAGAGATCATGATTTCACAACCGAATCCAACCAATCCAATTACTTGATAATTTTCCAAGTCATATAAATCATACACACCTTAATTTGCCACAAACAATTAGATAAACCAACCAACCACAAGCTCTAAGCAATAAACCGAACACTAGTAGCAGTGGNCGAATCATTGGGGTTGAATTGGGTGCCACTAACAGGCACCCTGGCCAGACCGAACGGTCTAGAGGAGAAGGGACCTTCTCACTCTGACCTGCATTGCCAAACTGAACGGTCAAGGGAAGGGAGAACCTTCTCTGACCAAGGTTCCATGACCGAACGGTCAAGAGAAGGAGATCCTTCTCTGACCAAGGAGACCATACCGTACGGTCAAGAGAAGGGAAACCTTCTCTGACCGAAAGCACACTTATGACAGAAATAGATCAGGACCGGACGGTTNTGGGGTGAGCAAATCCTCCCCTGTCCGAAAGCAAAGCTGACCGAACGGTCATGAGAAGGGAATACCCTCTCTGACCAAAGTAACCAGGCCGAACGGTCAAGAAAAGGGAATACCCTCTCTGACCGAGGTAACCAGGCCGAACGGTCAAGAGAAGGGAGAACCTTCTCTGACCAAGACCTCCAAACCNGACGGTCAAGTGAAGGAGTCAACCTTCCCTGACCAGGCCTACAAAACCGAACGGTCANGAGAAGNGAGAACCTTCTCTGACCAAGGCCTTCCAAACCGGACGGTCAAACTCTGCAGAATTCTGNAGAGTTCTGCAGAATTATGCAGAATTCGACAGAACCANCTAAGACCATTTTCAACCAATTTTNCCAACTTCTAACACTCCTAATCTTTGTTTTAGACATAATTAAACTTACCTAAGTAATTCTAAACATTTCTAACACATTTCTAAAGTGATTTAAACTTCATNTCAACTCTAAAACACTCATTTTCCCAACTTAGGGACCCAAAACCCAATCTTACTATTTTACACCCATTTTGGCTAATTTAGTGACTCAAACAAGTCACAACACACTCAGTGAAACTGTCTCAACAGTCCACAAACACAATAAACCCCATATACTCAAAATCACTACCTCACTTCCCTTAAAATGGCCAAAAAGTGACCCTAAGATCTTTGATTCCCTTCCAAATAATGTCACAACAAATTTCCACACCAAAACAGTTNCAACATGCATAATTCATCATTCCAAAAACGTCCCAAACAGTTCATAATCATCAATCATCAAATTCACACAACATACACATTTCCATTCATGCATTTCAAGTCAATATAACCAATTTCATGCTTCCAACAACATACAACTTTAAAATTTATCATACATTCACAACATACTATAAAAATGGAAAGAAAGCTAACTCCCCTTACCTCTAGTGTAGACAACTAAGCTCAAGTAGGAANTCTAGACCACTTTCTTACACTNCCAAAATGTTAGAATCACCTATAAATCATCAATTGATGATGGAGAACGAATTTTAGCACCAAGTTGAAGTTAGATTGTGGAAGAAACGAAATGGGTTGCATGAAATAAGAAATTTCATGCTTTAAACCCTAGGGCAAGGGAGGAAAAAGGGCTTTCTTACCGGTTGGACGAAACAGAGGTTCAATCGGTGGGAAATGATCCTCTTGCAGTCTCAAACGCTTGGGTAGCTTCAATTTGAAATTAAATCGGTTAGATTTTTAAGCAATGGAGGATGGAAGGTAGTGAAGTAGAGAAAAGAGAAGAGGAAAAATGAAGATGTGCATGGACAGTGGAGAAGGGAGTCTGAACTTGGAAAAGGAGTATTTTAATCAAAGTTCTATTTTAAAACTATGCCCAATGTCAGGCTGCCACGTGTACTCCACTAAAGGTCATTTTTTCAAGACATTACAAGAGAAAATGATATATGTATGAGTGATTAATTACTTATTTACATAAGACACTAATAGTAGGTTTTACAATTAACTTTAACACGTTTATTTTCAAAGATGTGGTGAATTAAAATCGTTAGTTTTAAAAAATTTAAGGACTAAATCTGTAATTAGAATTTTATAGGGACCAAAATTGCACATTTATGAACTTATAGAACCAAAAATACATTTAAGTTATTTTGAAAAAAATTAAAATATAAACATTAAAATGGATGTATCTTTATTTTCTTACAAGGAAGGTAATGTGCATTTGCATATATATATATATATATATATATATATATATATATATATATATATATATATATATATATATATATATATATATATATATATATATATTCAATGAAAGAGCTACTTAAATCGGTGATGTATTGGAATGTGAAATTTTAAGTGTGCAATTTATTTATTTTAATATTGTTTGATTGGATTTTTATGAAGAAATAAAAATTAAATAACTTGATGCATATAAGATTTCTTTCCTTTTGGTTGTCCAACTTTTTAGAAGTTTTCTTACATAAATTATGGATTTAATTATTGTTGTATATATAACATCAGGATGGTATCTATCATGGTAATTGTCTGAAACGCGCTCTTGAATCAAACAAATATTACTAAATAAAGCGTTGTCAGTAAATGTCTTATATAAGCTAAATGATACCTTGATACAAGATGACATTCATCCAACTATGAAACCTTTATGAATTATTTGGTATCTTTTCATAAATGCTTAAGGGATCAATCTTGTTTAAACTTAAAAAACAAATAGTTGTTCTGAACACGCATTAAAGAGCATTAAATGCACAATATCTTAAAAAAAAAAGTGATAAAAAAATGACATATCTTCCTACACGCATATCAACTATACTTTTGCAATTGCCTATGTTAAGTATTCACCTACTCTATCATATACAAGTCAGAAGTGGACGTTAAAGACAAAGTAGACATTCATGGAATGATCTCACCATCAAAAGTCGCGCTGAAAAGTTTGTACTGTAGGAAAATGTAGAGAATGGAAATACTAATAGGAGATATCAAAAAAGAAGAGAATGCGTAGAAAGAATAAGACTTGTATTATTGAGGTACTTTGAACGTCTTAAATCTTGAACCTCTTGAATACCTCAAGCGGTTCATTCTTCAATTGTATCAGAAACACCCAAACCATTCTACTAAACTCGTCAACAAAGGTAATAAAATACCTATTTCAAGCTAAGATCGACACTTCCATATGACCACATATATCGGAGTACACCACATCAAGAAATCCTTTGGATCTCATCTCCAATCTCGCTTGAAACGGTTTTCTACTTTGTTTTCCTACAATGCATGATTCACATACGTTTTCTGATATACTGATTTCTGGTATTCCAGAAACCAAACCTTTTTCACTCAGCTGCCTTAGATCTTTAAAGTTCAGATGGTCGAACCCTAAGTGCCATTTCCAGGTCTCATCATCCTTTACAGTAGACAAACAATGCCAGCTTCCTACTGCATCCATACAAACTTGAAACGTTTGATTTTTAGAAATCTTGCTTCTCAAGATCAACACTTTATTTTTATCAAACACTTCTACTTGATCATGACCTCCCATTACAACTGTGAAACCTTTCTCAACCAGCTATCCAAGACTTAGCAGGTTGCATTTCATCCCTGGCACTAGCAAAACATCTTCTATGATAGCATGTGAGCCGTCTTTTCTCCGTATAACAACATTTCCCATTCCTTCTACCTGAAGTGTGCTGTCATCTAGGAATCTGACCATACTTTTCTTTGATTCATCTAATCTGATCAGCCACTCCTTGTTGCATGTCATGTGATTCGAGCACCACGAATCCAAATACCAAGATTTGATCAAAGAAGGTGAACTATTAGTTGTTGTTGTTACCATCAGCGTCAACGGTTCTAAGTCAGAATCCTCTTGAGCTAGATACGTTGCTTTGTTGTTTCTTCTTCTGCTTGCCTTTATATGAGTAAGATTCGAATGCGAAAATGCCCCATCTTGTGGCATTTGAAGCATTCTACATTCCTTCTATCTTTCTTCTTCGTGTTCTTCTCAAAGCCACTCTTGCCTTCTGAAGATTCAACTTTTTCATCTTGCTCATTTACACTGTTCTCATTTTTCCATTTTCCTCTTGCTGGTTTTCCTTTCCACTTCTTGAACTTCTTTTTCCCTTCACTTCTGACATGTTATGTCTTGAGTGCTTGCTCATCTTTCTTGATGAGATTTTGGTCTACCAATCTCATCTCATGTGCCTCCAAGGAACTTTGTAGTTCCTCAATCTTCACCTTCTCTGTATCTTTGGATTCCTCAATAGCCACAACAATGTAATTGAACCGTTGAGGTAGTGACTGCATAATCTTCTCCACTATCATGAAGTCACTAATGGACTCGCCACATCTCTTCATCTGATTGGTAATACTTAGGATTCTATTGAAGTAATCACTAACCTTGTCACTATCCTCCATTTATAGCAGTTCGTATTATCTCTAAAATGTCTGGAGTTTCACCTTTCTAATTTTCTCTCCTCCAAAATGACAGCGTACAAAGATCTCCCACGCCTCTCTAGCCGTAGACGCATTTTGTATCTTCTCAAAATGCATATCATTCACACATTGGTGAATGATCAACAAGGCTTTATCATCTTTCTTTCTTAGTATCTCCTTTTGATCATCTGTACCACGAAAATCACCCACAAAATCTGCTCCTTCTACCATGTTGCTAACGTCTTGAACGCGAAATAACACACGCATTTGCGTACTCCACCTACTCCAATTCTTGTCGATGAGCACATGAAGGTTTGTCATAGAGAAGTCAACCATGATCCACCCTACTTCTCTGCTTAAGAACTGTTTTCTTGATCGTTCTAATCCACACATAGCCAACCGCACTATACTCGGAAACGATACCCCTTAGGTCCTATTTCAACTTGGGCTCTGGATACCACTGTAGGAGAATGTAGAGAATGGGAATACTAATAGGAGATATCAGAAAAGAAGAGATGCGTAGAGAGAATAATAAGACTTGTATTATTTAGGTACTTTGAACGTGAGGTATATATCAGTGTTTGGCAGCAAAAACAAAATAACAGAATTAACTGTATTACAGAATAACAACTTGAGTTAAAACACCTAACATGTACAACCTACTTTTGATAAAGTACTGAAAAAGTATGTCTGTTTTGACAAGTTAACTTCAACCTACGACTACTACTTACCAAAAAGTTGTGAAGATCCGAGGATAAAAAACAAGCACTATCTAAAAGATATTTTCTCATGAAGCCTATAAATTGAAGATCCTTGAAGAGAAGATTAAGAAAATAGACTTGCGAACAACGAAAAGAATATTTGAAAAGCAAAACTCATACTAGTGAAAAAACATATTCTCAAGCTTCATAAAATTATAAGTTTACATTTCTAAGTAGAGAGAAAATTTTACAAAGTCTATTAGATTGAATTGTATTATAAACACATTCTCTCTGTGAGAGTAATCCTCTAACACTTGCTGATTAACTCGGTTGAGTTAAACGTTAGCTAGGCAGCATATCAGGTTTATACAAGGATTGTCTAGTGGAAACCATGAGTGGGTGAAACTCAATTAGATAATCTATCGGGAAGATACCAAGAGTGTCTAAGGATACCAGGAGTTGTGAAGAATACTGTACAACCAAGAGTGAGTGAAACTCGGTTCTAGTTAGAGTAATGGGGTTTACTTGAAGTGACTAGAGATACAAGAGTGGTGAGAATATTCAATTGTAATCTTATTGAAGATTATAATGGAACCCTCTAAAAGGTCTTAGAGAAGAATTGAACGTAGCTTGGTAGAGTGAACAAGTATAAATATAATGTATTTATTATTTTAAACTTGCTAAACGCTCATTTTACAAACTCTAAAGTCGCACACTTTCTTAACCATCATAAAAGATCTTGTCATCAAAAGTTATTTTTTTTTTATTAAAAACTAATTTTATCAAAACACTATAGAGATTCGTTTAAACGATTGAAAATTATTTATTTGAAAACTTATAGTTTGAACATAATCTTCAAGTCAAACGTACAACAACTTACATAAAAATCTTTTAATCGATGACAAGTTTGTCAAACTATTTTTTTTACGAAAAGTTTTCCTATAACACTATTAATTTTTTTTTTTGTGTTTTTCAAATACTTTAGTGATAACCTCTTATAAATTTTCTTTGAATTGATTGCTTTATAATATTAAAGTATTATAGTTGAATGTTAAAAAAATTTGGAATGCTACATGATGTTAAAAATCAAATTCTATATCAAAAGGTAAATGATTATCATTAAAGATAAAAAAAAACACATTAATATATTATTTTCTTTGTTATTTATTACGTTTTATAAAATAACATGATAATTTTATTTTATTGTGTAATTTTACTTCACCCCATCTTATCTTTTATAACCTTATTTACTTCATTTAATCACAAGTTAGATAAAAGAAGAACAGAATTAACATCAACAATAATATGATTGATAAAAAATAATAAAAGTACAACGCAAACATCTAAAAAGTCCAATTCAGTTCGCAGAACCCCTTGGATTGGAAGAGATGACAATTTGGACTGGACTCCTCAAAATATTTTAACCTTCAACTTGTTCAACTTTAATCATTAATATATATATATATATATATATATATATTTTAATTTAGTAACAAAAATAGTAAATCTTCTATTAGATTCCACTTAAAAATAAATAATTTAAACACTTAAATTATGAAGGTGAATAGTTTGTAATGAAAAGAAAAAATAAAATTCAAAATTAAATCAAATGAGTTAAAAGAGAATTTCAAATTTTAGAAACTAAAACTACTTCTGCCATCTTCAAGAATCAATACTGAAAAACAAAAACTACAAAAGCTAACTGGCCAAAAAAAAATTAATATCAAATAACAGAAAAATTATATTCAATAAAAAGACGAAAAAAAAAATCCATAGCGACAACATAACACATGAAACCTTTATGTTAATATAAATTAATTAAAAGAATCAATATATATATATATATATATATATATATATATATCAATAAAAACATACCTTAAACATTGAACCATCAAAAGTCATTTTTAAAAGTAATTAATGTAAAAATAAAATATAAATATAATTTACAGTAATTAAAAGTTGATGTGAAGAAATGATATTGATATAGTGTGTATTAGGTATCTTAGTCATTTTTCAATTGTGCATTTATGTTTGGAAGCTTTTATAATAGTTTTTTTTTTGAACATGTGGGAAAAAACCATATGATTATTAGAATAAGGCACATTACGTAATAAATTTTAACAGTATGCAAGACCTTAATTTCTTTTTCCTTTAAATGTAAAATTATTTGATTAGTTATTGAACATTGCCTTTTTTTTTTTCTCTTTACAAAAATTGATCCTATGTACACCAACTCTTTCATGTTGTATTATTTATTCTAATTCAAATTTAGTACAATATTGTTTTCACTCATTTTTTTTTTGTTTGTTAGAAGAAAAACTGTACTTAAAGTTATTTTTTCACAATATTTTTTTATACAATAATGATATAATTCCATAAATTTGGTTAAGGTAAAGCATGGTTATGGCTTTGGTGGAAAGGATGAGGCTAAACTTTGTGAATTTTGGTATTTATAAACATAAACATGGGATGAGACAGAGTCTGAGGCTGTTGTGGACACACACACATGGGTCTTCCTTCAACTCCACACCCCAAATCCAACACCTAACACCCCCTTCCCATCTTCGTTTTTACCTTCTGCAATTCCTATTACGAAAAGATCTCTTTCTCATTTTTTTGGGGACACCCTTCTGCTTAATAATCTTTTATTTCTGTGGGGTGATTCTTATTATCATTTGATCTATAGGTGGAATTGCAGAAGGTTATTGATATGATTTATCTCTTGAACTCATCTGTTATCAGCCTTCATTGGTGCGTTTTTTTGCTTCTTTTATTTTCTATCTTGATCATCTTGATTTTTTTGGACTTGGGTTTGATTTTTCTCAGTTTTAGTTTTTATTTTTTATTTTTTATTTTTGTTCTTCTGGGGTTTATGGGGTATCAAAAAACTGTATTTTGGGGGTTTCGGTTCTGTAAGGTTCTTCTCTAGAACAGCTTAAAGAGAATAAAATATAATATTTTCTTTTTTTAATAAAATAACAAGTTGCTTGTGGGAGATGACAACACAAAAGCTTTGTGGGTTTTCCGTGAATGTGTGTATCGCAAGTCTGCATTTTTATTTTCTTTTGGTAAAAGATTTCCTTTTTCTTTTCATGTTGATATTTCCTGAAGAAACCTTCTGTGTTTGAGCATTGATTACTCTTTAGTTCAGCTTGAAAATAGGCTCAGGTGGATGATTTTTTAAACTTTTATTATTTGTATTTATCTGATGTATTTTCAACTTTATTTTCTCAGTTTCCTTAACACCCTATTGTGATAGATGAAATTCAGTCCAGTCTTCTCCCAAGGATTAACAAATGAAGTTAGTTTTTTTTTTTTTTTTTTTTTTTCTTTCTTTAACGTGACTCTTTTGTTAAGTAAAAATAAAGATTAATATGTAATGTGGTCAATGGAGTGGTGAGCTTGAGAATGAGAAGATGACAAGCTATGTATATGTGTTTTAGTTGTTGTTTCTTGTGGCTTTGCTTGCAGAGGGATCTCATGTATTTGATAAAATTTTGTATCAGGCATAGAAACTGAATTGTT
Organism: Vigna radiata var. radiata; assembly: GCF_000741045.1. NCBI lineage: Eukaryota > Viridiplantae > Streptophyta > Magnoliopsida > Fabales > Fabaceae > Vigna > Vigna radiata. The sequence continues at coordinate 11,153,467 of NC_028354.1, read as the reverse complement.
ATGTACCATGAATTGTTTGGGATTCATCTGCTGCCAGTATGGAGGTCGAGAGATATGTTCATGTTGCAGTTCTTGGATGTATATCCTGATGTCCTGGACTTTCTCCATATGCCCTGCTAAGGAAATGATGATTGCAATGTATCAAATGTGGATGCCGCTGATGGATACATGACATAGTTGGAACTTGGAATTTCTTATAGGTTTTCAATTAATTGATTTGGATTATACGATTCCAGTTGTAGTTGTAGGATCTAGGAGGTTAGCATGTGTGATTGAATAGTGTAATTGGTTAGGATGGAGGCTAGGACTGTAGTTCTTAGTTGATGGTTGAATGTCATGCCATGATCGTCGGTTAGTAGGGGAAACAGTGAAATGATCATTTGAGACCTTCCCGAGGGATCACATTGATAATTTCAAAGTAATTTTTCATCTCTTCAAGAAGATTTTAAGATCCACCTTACTGAATTGAATATCTGTGATGGGCTTGCCCCAGATACCCCGAAATGAATCTGCTGAAAAGGCTGCACTTATGGGGGCAGCTTTAAATAGCTCACCACAGTTTTCTGATGTGAGCCCCTCTGCTATAAGCAGCATGAACAGTGTATCTGTTAACACAGGTGGGTTGGCTGCATGTACTCTAGGATCTTCTTTTGACGATTTCCCGAAGAATGCCTCATTAGAAACTTCAAATGTTTCTGATAATACGTTTTATAGAGGAGCCATGGAAGTTGCTTCAAATGTCCACAGTTTGAAGATTGGTTCAACGGATAGAAGTACTCCTTTTGCTTCAAAAACTGGACGCAATGTTCACATTCCTGCTTCAAGGGTTGTTGGTTTTGAATCAGGAAGAACTAATACTTCAATAGATGGTTTGGCTGATGTTCCAGCTGTAAATCTTCATTCTTCTGCTTTTACTAATTTCCCAGCCAATGACACTGATTCTGCGAGTTCATTGGTCAGGAAGCGACTTTTATCTCCATTGAGCAGTATGCTCTCCCCAAGTCATTTTAAAGGTGATCCCCTTGACATTGGCCGCCGAAATAATGCGGTAGACTCCCTTGTAAGGAATGATAATGTTAGCAATTCTATGGTACAAGATAATAAGAAGGCAAATATTGGAAGTAAAATCACTACAATGTCTTCTTGGTCCTTGAGAAGTTGCTTTGAGCAAAAAACTGAGCCCCACAGTACAGAATCATTTTTCCAATCTGAGGATCCTTTGAAGGAAAATACAGGACTACTGTCTCATTGTAGTTCACCCACAACAGGAATTGATCACTTTAGTGAATCAAGTCAGCTTAGGCCTCAAAGTGGCATATTATCTGTGTCTCCTAAAAGCGTGAGCTCTCCTCTTTCTATGTCACCACTTGGTCCTAAATTTTCTGAAAGGATAAAAGCTATTGGTGGATGTAGGAAAGTTGTGGAAGAGATAAAGAATTGCAATATAACTGCACGGAACATAGAAAAATCACTTGACAATTCTAACTCATGCCTTATGTTAAATCATAAGGATGATGGTTCCGGAGTTGCATGTAAATCTTTTGATGATGTTGAATTCTTATGCAAAGATTTCTGTCCATCTTCTCTGGATGATATTGGGGACATGAGTTGGTCACTATCTCGAGAATCAGGTCCCACCTCTCACTCCATGAGATTTACTAGAAGTTTGAGTGGGCTTTCGGTCAGGAGGTCTTTAGTTGGCTCATTTGAGGAGTCTCTTTTATCTGGACGATTCTTATCTGGAAACTGTAGTAAGGTCTGGATCTATGCTAATTACAATACTGTAATTGATTTTGTTCATGATTCTAAACTTCAGTGCAGTGTAAAGTTTTAGACAACTGACCTGTGGTTGTTTGCTTTTGTGTTTATTACATGTAGAAAATTGATGGTTTTCTTGCTGTGCTAAGCATTACTGGTGGTAGCTTTTCTCCTAAATCACAGAAGCTTCCATTTTCTGTTACTAGCGTGGATGGAGATTGCTATTTGCTATATTATGCATCAATAGATCTTGCAGGAAATTCCCCTTCAAGCAAGTTTGGAGGCCAGTTTCTGAAATCAGGGCTCAGAAATGATGATTCACAACTTGTGAAAAGCCGATTGCGTATACCAGTGAAGGGACGGATTCAACTGGTATTGATATACTTGTTTCACCTTATAAGTTTTAACCCTGATCTGAGTGCCTTTTCCTGATGAACCTGTTAGAGGCTTCAATTTATACAAGCAGGGAATAGTGTGGTATCCTTAACATTAAGGGAGAAAACAGATGTACTGTTAATAAATAAAAAGTTGTGTATGGAACTATCAATAGAGGGGGTTGGGATACACAGTCAATGGACCAGTTTGCATAGCTCAGACCAGTTCACATAGCCCACGAGGATGCACAGGCTTGGGTCTGCTAATTCTTAATCCGTGTAATTGTGAGCCTCTGTGGGTTGATGGTTTCGGTTGTGGGTCAACTTGTCTGTCTTCATCTCTGCATATATATTATTTTATTTTAAGAAGTAACCATTTTAAAGTAAAAATAAATTACTGTTTGTAGACTAATCCATGTTCTAAGTTTTTTATTATTATTGTTTTAGAAAAAGAAATATCATTGAGAATAAAAGGAAATGTTGTTTTGCCAACTGGTTTCTTATACTGCATCGGCCAGTTAAATTTAGTTCCACTCAAACGTGGGCTTGTGCAAGTTAATCCGTTTAACTGGACTGGTCACACAGTATGATTGCAATGTTATATAAATATGGGGCAATAATTTGTTTTGATTTGTGATGCCTAGAGAATGGATGTTTTATCTTCTCAATTATTGAGAAGGTACTGATTTCTTTTGAGTGAAAATGTTTTGGGTGGAAGTGTAATTGGAATGGACTTCGGTGCTTTGCCTGCTTTACTCCTTCCCAAATTCCTACAAACAAACAAATATATAAGCTGTGCTTCAATTATTCTCGTTCTTCTCTTCTCATTTTTCAATATTGCTTACATATTCCATTTTTGAGTTTCTACTTTCAAGATATTTGTGCAGATTGGCATCTTTTTGTGCCCAACAAATGCCTTACATTTGATTCCTCTGTGCAGGTGCTAAGCAATCCAGAAAAGACTCCCCTTCACACTTTCTTTTGCAACTATGATTTGAGTGACATGCCAGTTGGTACCAAAGTAAGATTTATCAGTCTGGCTGAATTTATCACTCAATTGATCAGGACATTTTGCTCCCCAATGGCATAATTGTTATGACATGTCTAATTTTAGCTTTTAACTTTGTTGAAATCAGTGTTGTCACTGCATGAGAGATGTGTAGAGGTGGTAACCCAAGAAATGGCCACTTAAATATTTCTGGGCAGGTTGGCTTCCTCAAGAAGGTGACCTGCCATAATTCAAAAGAAAAAGAAAATTAGAACCTGATTATAAGATTTATTTGTAAATCAACCATCAGGCGCATTAGACAGTATTATCATCATTGAAATATTCAAATGAAGTGCTGGAACAGAGGATAGAAAATACTCTAATAGTGGAAACTGAATCTTAAAAATCTTACCAAGTCATAACTAACGAAGTGATATGACTTTTCTCACCCAAGAAGAAATGAGACTGGAAATGCTTAGGAGTGTCAGCTAGTTGTTCCTTTGTTGGAAGGAGGGTCGATTATTTGTGTGGGTTTGATTAGTGGTGCTTTTGGTTCTGTGGTGGGTAACTAAAATTCCAGTAAAAAACGTGAACAATCAGAAGCAACTCTATTACTTTGTTTTCACCACGCCTTCAATCCAAAAATGCTATTAATCTATTTGCAGTAGAACTCTTCAAATGGTGTTTTTCCTAGTATTGGTCAGGTCTTAACATAATATCTGTTCACATGTAATTAATGTTAGGCAAAAATATTTATTCTTTTATTATTTATTAATGCTAGAAGAAAAAATATGCTAACATCCAATTGTCTTTTTTCTATGGTTTTTCTATTGGGTCTTGATGGATCTATGGGGGTTAGCTTGTAAGTTGAAACTTAGTGGTACCCAGCATGTCCTGCTACATCTGAATGCTCTTCTTTTGGGTGCATCTGGTTATTATGTGTAATTGTATGAGATGCTTAAATGTAGGAATCTATTAATTATAGTGTAAATGAGGATGATTTGGAATGGGAGACTAGGGGTTATTAACACTCAACTTCTCCACATTAGCTGGGGCTATGGATACCTGTCTGTAGTTCATAGAATGCTTCTTGTTTAAGTATATACTTATGGCAAGTATTATTGAACTAAATCAATATAAAACCTCTTTAGATTTCTTTTAGGCCTTGTTCACTTGAGTGGATTTGGGAGAGAGTAATTGAGAGGATTTGAAGATAAATTTTTTTGTTGTTTATTTGAATAGATTCGGAGATTTGGAAATAAGTGAGAGTGGATTTGGAAGTAAATTTTTTTAATGTCACATAAATTAAATCCTACATTATTTCTCACAAACTTTACTCCCAAATCCACTCTCATTTATCTCCAAATTTACTCAAATAAACAGCAAAAGAGATTACTTTCAAATCCTCTCAAATCCACTCAATTACTTTCCCTCAAATCCACTCAAGTGAACAAGGCTTTAAAGAATAAATGCCCATTTTTTTTTCTCCAAACATTACGTTACATTGATCCTCCATTTGTTGGTAACATGCAATTGGTCCCCCAATGATGATATATCCATTAGTTTAATCCTTCCTGGAAACAATTTGAATGCTTAAAGTTTCTCTTATGCTTTGTTTGGTGGAAAGGGAAGAATGGAGAAGAGAAAGGAAGAGAAATAGGTGAGAAGTAGAGTGGAAATGAAAGTTTTTGGCTGAAGAGAAAATATTTTTATTATTATATTATTTATTTGATTTTTATTATTCATTTATCATTGTTAGTGTTATTTTATTCATTCATTGTATTAAAAAAAATATTTGAATAAAAAAAAAATAAACTCTATCATGAATTAAATGATCCCATAATTGATTAAGCGGTTGTTTTAATGTGAATTATAGTTAAAAGAATACATCATAATCAATTAATTGATTATGTTATGGTTGTTCTCACTTTCTATGCTTTTGTTCACAATCTTGCAAGGATTCTGATTATGTTGGTCCCTCTCTCGATTTTCTCACTTTTCTCTCACCTTTAACCGTCTTTCCCTTCATTTCCTCTGACCCTCTCTGCAAATTCAAACAAACCCTCAAATAATTTTGAAAAAATGTTACTTTTCATCCTCATCCTTTATTTTCCATCCAATGCCCTTCTTCACCTTCAATTTGGAGGTATGAGATGAAACCCTTTTTATTCATTCCATCATGCAAATAATGGCTGGGTAAGTTTAGGACAAACTTAAAGACTATTCATTTAATATAATGGTAGGTAATTACTAAAGTGAAAATCCAAATTTGAATGGAGAATAACACTAATTATAACTGTTATATAAAATGTAAGTTTTGTCCGTAAAGTTTTCCACTCTGATTCTATTTTATTCCACTCACTATAAGATATTCAAATACAGCTCAGAGGACTTTTGTTTGAGAAAATGTTTTTACCATTCCTGCTTTTACAGAATTGTTTTCACTTAAGCCAACGTTTTTGTCATTGTAAAATTGAATTCTTGATAATTTTTTTTTTTATTCCATGATGGTACTCACGTTTAATCAGTTCATGTATCTCCTCTGATAAAACATACATTTGATATATAATTCCAAATTTATGAGTGCACTTTGAATTATATTTCAAACCTGTGTGGTATTTACTTATCAGTTTCTGATTTCTTGTTATATATGGTGTAGACATTCTTGCGCCAGAAAGTGACCCTTGAATCTTCCGGGTCGATTTCCCCTCAGTTGAAACAGAGATCACCTGGTTTTGGAAGTCGGATTGATAAGGGGATTGCACCAATGCAAAAGAATGATGACATTGCATGTGAAGGAGAAGTGATGCATGGAGATACAGTTAATGTTGTAAATAAAAGGAAATCTACTAATGAGGGAAATGGAAAGGGTTGTAGCTTGTTGAGTTTAATGAACAAAGAGGAGTCTTCAAACCCTTCTGCAGCAAAGCCTGACTATGAATATATTGCTGATAAATGTGAGAGGAATGAAAGAAAGGATTGTTGGGATAAAACATGTGATGGATCAAGGAAATCACCAAATTCCTGTTCAAAGGTGAAGGACAATTCTAGTAGTGGTGGTCCACTTCGCTATGCACTTCACCTACGCTTTATTTGCCCTTTTCCTAAGAAGACCAATAGATCTGCTCAAAAAAGCAAACATGCTTCTCTTAAAGAAAAATCTGGATTAAACATGGAAGGGGAACGAAGATTCTACTTATGTAATGATTTGAGGGTTGTGTTCCCTCAACGTCATTCAGATGCTGATGAGGGCAAGGTATATATATGTCTTGTATTTTATCTATGTTTGCATTTCTTGGTCTGCCTAGTATGTGACAAGTTCTGTTGTGGTTTGTTTGGCAGTTGAACGTGGAATACCATTTCCCTGAAGATCCAAGGTACTTTGACATCAACTGAAATACTAGTTTACCTCAAAAAAAGAAAAAGAAAAAAGCATGCTGCTTTGGCTGACCCTCTTGTACATAATCACAAGTTTGTCTCCACTCTGGAAAAATAGCACTAACCCTTTTCCTCATGTAAATACTAAAACAATTTCAATAATTTAATGGGTTAACTATTTTCAATTCCTGACCTAATTATACAATTACCATTAAAAGTTTATGATGTGCATGGTTGAACTTCATTACCCTTTCAATTATATTGCTTTCTAAGAACTGCGTGTGGTAAATGTTTACAATCAAACTTGGACTCTTAAAAAAATTACTGAGATTTGCGAATTTTTCTTTTGTTAGACCTACGTTTCTTCTCTCTTCAGGAGTTAAAAGTTATACTTGTTGATTATTTAATAATAGAATGGATTTTAAAAGTTTAATAGTTTGATATACACGAGTTATGTGGTTTTGCTACAATAATTAGACCTAATATCATTATTTTCCTTATTTTTTTTCGATTTCAACGGATTTAATTTTTTTTCGAATGTTTAATATGTTGTCTGCAATTTATATTTAGTTTAGTTTTTTTTTTTTTTTTATGATGTCGTTTAAATAATTAACTATAAATAAACTGTGTGTTTTGTACGATCTTAATTTTATTATTATTATTATTTTTTAATGTAGTTTGAATTTTGTTAATTTTATTCAATTCATTTTCAATCTTAAATTTGAGAAGGAAAAGTCTTCGTTACTAGATAAAAGATTTTTCATTATTTTTAAAATTAAAAGAAAACTTTTTCATTATTATTAAAACTAGAAGGGTAATTTTTTATTATTTTTAAATTAGAAGAATTTTTTTTCATTATTTTTAAAATTAGAAGATAAATTTTTCATTATTTTTAAAATTAAAAGGAAATCTTTATTTATTTTTAAAATTAAAAAATAAATCATTATTATTTTTAAAATTATAAAAAAGATTTAGTTTAAAATCAGAAGAAATATTCTAATTTATTTCTAAAATTAGAAGAAAAATTTTAACTTAATTCATTGGAACGAAAATTCTAATTCAATTTTAAAATTAGAATGAAAATTCTTTATTATTTTCAGAGTTAGAAGATGAATTATTCATTATTTTTAAATCAATTTTAACTCTATTTTTTATATGTAGAAACAATTAAACACAAATTTAATAATTATATTTCAATAATATGATTAGAGTAGACTTAAAAATAACGAAACAAATATTTAATAAAAATAAAAATTAATCACAATTTAAAGAGAGACAAAATTAGGACTAAATTGAAAACAATTAATAAAAATTAAGATTAAATTGAACAAAATTAAAGATAATTAAGATATGACACTAATACTTGACACATAAGAATGATATTGTCCCATGATACAATATTGATTTGCACTTGAATAATTTTCTTAAAATTAAAAAGGAAACTAAAAATTATTAATTTCTTTTCTTTAAAAATTAGAAAACATTTAAAAGAAACCACAAAGTGACATGTACACGAATCATTTACCGTTAACTATTTACACAATGTCATGAAAAAAAGGAAACACTATGAAAATTAAAACTACATTTAACACTAGAAAAAATATAAGTTTTACATGTAACATGTTGACGAAAATAGAAAAAAAAAGTGATATTAAACCTAATAATTAATAAATATGTAATGTACTAAGATTTTGGTTACCAATAGAAAAATAATTTCATATAATACTTTTCTCAGGATTGAATTTTATTTTCTCATATCTTTTATCAAATTTAGATTAATGAAAAGAGAACGAAGAAAAAGTTTTTGCGTGATTAATAAACAAAGTCAAATATAAAAGAATTAAAAAATAATATATTTATAAAGTGATAAAATTATCTTTATTATTATAAGTTAATTTTTATTAGATGTTAAATTATAGTTTTCTTGTTTTATTAATTATTTTATTACTTTTTAATATTTTCTTATTTTATTTCATCTATACATTATTATTATTATTATTATTATTATTATTATTATTTTATTATGCTATATAGCTCAATTGATATGTTATATAATATAAACATGCTTCTCTATACGTCTTTTGACAGAGAAAAATATAAGAATATAATTATGTTAGGCTGCAAAATTGATTATATGTTTACATACAATTGATTATATGGATATTTTAAAGTATAATCGATTATCTAATGGTAGTAACGATTTCAAAAAGATTGTTTGACAACAAAAAAAAAAAAAATTGACAATCGACTGCAAAGGTAAAATAATGATAAAACTGAAATTGTATTTGTAAAATATAGAAGAGAGTGAATGATAGTATTAAATGAGGTGTAAGAAATTTTTAGGTGTCAAAATATTATTTTCTTAATAGATTATGTTCTATTCAATACTGATAACATGATATAATGTAAACATCTTTTAGTTTACCAAAGTGTCAAGGTTCTTATAAGAATAACATGTCTCAATACAATAAAAGGAGGGACAAAGACATCAAAATATAAACGTTTTTTGTTTTCTTATTCTTTCACCTTACTCTCAGCCAGAAAACGAATAAATGATTGTTCGAAGTCTCGTATACTAATTTATAATATATAAATGAGTGTAAATTTTATTTTATAGATCGATTTTGTAGGATTGAATTAAGTTTTAAATCTACCTTCTAATATATTATCAAAATCATGATTAGAATTTATATTTAAGTATAAATCCTACCTTATAAAACAAAGATAAAGTCTTCACATGTATTAAATACTTGTTAATTGATTTAATTTCAAGTGAACTATATTTAGTTTTATTTTAATCAATTATTGAAATGTTGAATTATAATCAAGATATTACAGGCTTACAGCACATCGGTTTATTAGACAGTTTCTCTTCATATCGCATTTAGATAAAGAATACGAATATTATCTGATTACTACATCACTTCTAACTTTCTTGTATTCTATTATTAACATTTCCACCTACAAACAAAAGACATGTTTGAAAATTTACAAGATATCATAGGAGGTTTTCTTTTGTTAGAATCTATCTCGAAGATAGTAAAATTAATTCCTTCGTACGTGATTGTAAGTAAAACATATAGATGTGTCTTGTACTAGTTGTTTTATCTTATCTTGAAAATGTCATGTATATGCTACATGAGAGAGCCTTGATTACTCAAGGTTTATATAGTCTTATGATACTTTGTATTGTTTGTACTTTGACAATTTGCACTTTCACGTTCATGTGAAAATTGTACAAAATTTTGTTCTAGAATATATCTTATTAAAAATATTAATACATTGAAGTTTCATTTTATTTCTTATAATAAAAAAAATGGAGTGTTGTCGATTGATTATCCAAATCCAATCGATTTGATAATCGTAAATAAACTTTTATTCATATTTGTAGATAAACAAATATAGTTGAAAAAATATTTTTTTTTATGGAAATTGTTTATCATTGATGAATATTTTGTTTCAGTAGTTTTCTAACTTTTCCACAATATAGTTTAGCAAACTCAAACATACGCAATTTACTAAACACCAACAAAAATACAATTTCTCTTTTGTTAGACATAAGTTGAAATGGTACTTGAATTTTCTCTTAGAGGCTTAAATCTATTTTTAGTTTTCATAGCTAATTATGTTTGCAATTTTGATCTTTATAAAATTTATTAATTAGTACGTATACTTTTATCTTTTCATTTCAAAATTAATCAGATTTAGTTCAACATTAATGGATCAACTAATTTTAAAAAAATATTAATATACCTAGCGTGATAATTAACATTAAATTTTATTATTAAACCCTGATATTACATTTTTCTAAATGGATTCCTCTTAGGATATTAAGTAAGTAACAGTTACTCATACATAAATATTTTTGGTTAAAAGAGAATTTGTGACATCCCAAATATATAATAACCAACACATATACATATATGGTAGTCCACATGTCATAATAAAGAAGAACAGTTAAAAGTGAACTTGAAATTAGGTATAAGATTACAGTCATCCAGAGTTTGCCTAATTTAAATCTTTAATCATAACATAGCATTTCAAAATAACCTAAAGAGTATCTCAAAATAACAACAGATAACTAAGATGAATCCTAAGGAGTCTAAGGTGCAGCGTTAGCATCCTCAAGTACTTGCTCCAAAGGCAGCTCCTCAACAACGTCTGCTCCCATCCAAGTGGGTGATCATTGCAAGAGAAAACATACACAAGCAACACCGAACACAGAAGCAAGGGTGAACTAGGTAAACAAGCAATATAAATGTAACACAATCAATCACTACCATCATGTTTAGTTACATATAAAAGAACAATCAAGGCATACCATTCAAACCATGCATTAAGTACTCAACATGACTCATCCGGATTTGTATAATTGTCGAACTATTGGTCGTCTTTGCACTTGCATAGTTCAGCTGGCCCTCCCCAACACTATGCAAGGTAAATCCTCATACCAGTCTATGTCTAAACTCTAAGACTATAGACGAGGACCTCCCTCTACTCTCATCACTCACACCGTCTTTCTCTCTTTGAGCGTGAACTGTGCTTGGAGTGTAGGGATAAACTTACCATTTCAAAGCTCCATACAATTATACAAGACAACAACACCATCTCTGCAACCACATCCAATCATCTCACCCTGAGATGTCCAATTCATACTCAAACATATCATTCTAATTCATAGTCATAATCTTTCAAGCCACACAAGCCATATATATAAACATATAAGACACTCTTTCAATCAAACAACATCAATCAATCCATGGCATAAGGATACTCATATTTAGGTAAGAAAAACAGCTTTGAAACTCTCACCAACAGCTCCAAAAGGGTCCAAAACCCCCAAAAAGATGTAAAGAACATTCAAAACGGACATCCAAAACCCCAAAAACTATCAAAAACAAAAACAACAGCATGTTGGTGCGCCCAATGGTGCTAGGGCTCGACTAGGGGCGCTGGGGCACCATACCAATTGATAGCAACCATGAAAGTTGACTTTTGATGCACTTGGAACTTGTTCTAATGACTAAAGGAGTTCCTTACACATTTGTATTGATGGGAAAACACGTTTATAAGTTGAAACAAACATCTATTTGATCACTAGATCCAAGACTAGGTGTATCAAACCACTTTTGACACTTTAAAATCCAAATTCACTCCTACAAGCTACCTAATTTCTTTTCTATCCTTTAAAACCCTTAAACCAGTTTGCAACCTGCATAAACAAGTCCAATTGCACTTGCTAGGACTCTTAAAAACCACATAATACTCCCAACAGTCCTACTTCTCATTTTCACCCCTTAAAACCCTAAAATGGGTTAAAAACTCAACCTATGAAGCCATTTTCCATTTTAGAACATATTTTACTAGTTTAGTCATCTAGACAAGTCCTAATGTGTGTGATAACATACCCCTAACCTTCCAAAACAGTGCAGACCTCTTATCTCACCATTTCACTACTCAACACCCTTTTTTTGACTAAAAACCATGCACCTACACCCTCACAAGACCTCTACTCCAATATAGATTAGATTTTACTTTTTTTAAAGAGATCCAACAAGTCTAAAATACCTCAAAAACAATCTCTAAACTGCTACTACTATTAAACCATCATTCCCTCTAAAATTCACCTCTCAAAACCCCCAAATTTCACTCTAAAATGGTATAGAATACAATCAAGTGTTACTTCTCAATTTCAACTTCATACTAACTATTTTAGGATTTAAACCAAATATAATAGACCCAAAGACCTTTACCAAACTGCAAAATTCCCTTTAAACTCACTAATCCAAAATTTGACATGCTAACACCAATCACTTTAAATCTTCAATTTATACATCAAATCCTCAATTCTTCCAACTATCAATAATAACATAATTTTATATCAACAACATCTCCATTTCATCATACTATAAGTTATACAATAACCATACATTCATAATTTTCAAAAACACCACATAAAAGGGTAATTACTCATATTTTTCCAAATTTCACACTATTAACAATCATATAATCACACGCACACCAAATGACATATTATAAACATCTTACTACAATTATTAAAAGCAAACTAGCTCCCTTTACCTGGGTTTCTCACAGTACAGTTAACCGTAACGCTCTCTACAGCACCTCACACCTCAAGGGTGTAGCCAAACCCTACAACCACCAAAGTGGTGATAAAAACAACTCTTAGAGCTAGAATGAACAGAGGAAATTCGAAAAGAAGGGTACTCTAGGCACATGCAGTTTGCCCTAGGTTCCAAAACATCGGAGGAAGAGGGTAGAACTACTTACCGGTCAGAAACAAAAAATCAATCGGTTCAAGTCGAAGCTCTCGACTCCGGGAATGCGTAGTCACCACCTAAATAACAATGAAATGGCTGGGTTAGTGTGAAAGTTAGAGAGAAGACAGAAAGAATGGAAAGTAAACTTTCTAGAGAGATAAGCTCTTAAACTAAGCTTTTTTTGAAACTCTAATAAAGTTGTTTTTCTTTTTACTAAAAGACCCACCTCTTTAGCTTAACGAAATCTTCACCCCTTTATATATATATATATATATATATATATATATATATATATATATATATATATATGGTCTTACATAATTTAATTATGAAAATTAAAAGAATAAATATATAAAATTGTTTTCTTACAAATCAAAACGTATTTATAAAATGATAGAAACTAAAATTCAATCTAAGTGTTATTGTTGCTATCCAGACCTCAGGAAGGTGGTATTCCTAAGTAACTGCCGCAGACAATGTTAAGATATGATAATTTGGCAATTCATTAAAATAAAATAACTTAAATATTTTAATTATTATTTTTTAATTTTTTAAATTAAGTTATCAATATTTTATTAATTTAATTTAAAAATGATTAATATATAAATATAATGAGTTATCAAATGGTTATTTTATTTTAATGGTTTTCGAAAATGTTATTTTTCTCTATTAACGTTATTTGAAGACAACTAATCCTCACTTGTTTAGTAACACGTTTGTCACCATAGATTCTCCTCGTCAAACCTGAGATTAAGAAAGTTTTAAGAATATTTTTAATTTTCTTATCAAAAAACGTATTTTATTGGTTATAAAAAAAATTGTAATTTTTCAATTAAGTATTTGTTATTTAATTTTGATGTCAACTGGTGTGAGTGTTACTTTGCATCACCATTGTTTACATATGTCCACATGAAAAGTAAAAATATGTATTATTACGTTTTAAATCCCTTATAAATATGAATATTTTAAATTGAGTTTTTATTAAAAAAATTTGTTTTATTAAATGTGCAAAATCTTTATACTTTTTAAACGAGTTCCTTTCATCGGCTGGAGACATGAATATAACATAATGAACTTGGACAGTAAGAATTTTTTTTTTGAAACCCTAATTATCTTTATAACAAAGGATGTCAAAATAAAAATCAAATCAATCATATGGATGTGGAGACATGAAACGTGGATTGGACTTTAAAGATGAAAAAGGTTCCAAAACATATGCATCTTCAATACTTGTCAAACAAGAAACATCTAACTCCTTAAAAACAATTAATTTATTAATGTTGCATATTTTCCTAACAATAGGAAGAAAACACGTGTTTTAGTATCTAGACACTAGATATAGATCTCATGGAGTCAAAGAGTTCATGTTCCCAAACCTTAAAAGTCTTGTGGACTAGTCATGTTACCATGAAACCACAAAGGAAGGATATTAAGTATTAGAGAAATATGTATGAATCTTTATCTATGATAATATTTTATTAGTAGAAGGTCTTAAGTACAATTTACAAAGTATCAATCTATTGTGTGTTAATTAATATAATGTTTCCTTCAACAAAGAGTTATCCATATTTAGAAATGATGATGGAATTATCATCTTTTCAACTTAGTTAAGGTAAAAATAAGTTAAGATCTTATTATAAGATGAAAGTTTTAATCTCTTTAAGTCTTTTCATTTGATAGTTAGATTTTGATCATAATAAACCAATTAGTTTTGGTCTTTGTAATATTTTGTATGTAGTGTTTATTAGATATTAGAAAAAAAAAGAAGCTAAAGTTGAAATTTTATCACATCCAAAAAACAAGTTTTTTTTTTTTAAATTACAACTCTTGATTAAAGTAAACAAACAAAACAAAGAAAAAAAAAGAGTTTATTTCAGGTGATTTTACCAAGTGATGGCAAAATCCTAGTCAAGGAACCAACTATAAAAGCAATGACTAAGTACATATAAGAAGAGTGAGCTTTATCTGAAATAGGTAGACCCAAGCTCCTCTTTTCTTGGGTCAATGTTGAATGTAAATAATTATAGTAGGTTTATTTTTAACCTTGTATTTTAAACCAAATAGTGTAGAATTTTGGGCTTTTATTTAAGTCTTGATTTGAGCTTAAGCCTAATAGTGTAGTTTTGGACCTAGAAGAGACGAGCTTTGTATGTGACTCATAAAATTAGGGTTTTCTTACCCTAGTTGTGTGCTAGCTTGCTTTCCAAGCTAGGCCAAGCTTCTCCTTGTGTCATAAGGTATGGAAAGCATGACCTTACTACATGAAAAGTCACATTAGAAGCATGTCTCCTTTGACTTCAAAATTTAAACATTTGAGTTTGAATTTTGGCTCTTCATTTTGGAGAACACTCTAAGGTTTCTTGGCTTATAAATAAAGGCCCTTACTACATGTATTTTCAACTCTGATATTAGTAGAGAAATGTTACTAAATTTGAGCCACTCACTTGTCTTGAAGTTGTATTTATATTAGTCTCCTCTTCTAGATCAATCTAGATTCCTTCTTTAGAAGTTGGACTCACCTCTCCCTAGGTTTCTCATGATAGCCGAACAAAAAACCACCATAATTTCTACATTCCATTTCTTCTGCACAATTACATCACCATGTTCTGCATATTAAAGTCGAGTTTGCTTAGAGGAAGTCCATCACAAAGGAATAAATAACTACCGCATAGCTTAGGCAAGTCTTCAAGGACCACCAGGTGAGTGCTACAAAAGGAATATGACATGTCCTAAAGACAACCATATGATGTTAAGAACCGAACAGTCTAATGCATGTCTAGAAGCATTATACTATCTTTAGAAACTTTTTATGTTAATAAATATGAATAGGTAATTGAGTTAAACTCTACAATATTTATAATCCTTCTAACTTGTTTGTTTTAGCAAATTTTTAATTATTTTGATAAAAACCTTTTAATTGGTGATATCATATGTAGGACGATCAATCAATTAATTTAAAAGTTAATATTGACAAGACCATAATCAAAGCTAAATCAATTTCTTTTTTATGTTTAAAAAAATATATATTTAGTAATATTTTCTTATTCAAACTGCTCAAATTAAAGATAAACCCAATAATTAGTGTCTACTGTATCATTTTTAAATAAGAAAATATATGATTTCAATGACGTTTATTAGAAATAATGTGCTTTGTTTCTCAACACCAAGAGGGGAGGGGAGAGGAGGAGGGGGGGGGGTTGACTTGGTGATTTATAAAAACGAATGCTTTTCAAATCTTTTCACAAACTTAGAATGATCTTTAGTTTTTCTTGTATTGTAAGTAATGCACGTATGCAATGAAAGTAAAAGAGATAATGAAAGAGATACAAATAGAGGATTTATACTAGTTCGGCCTCAATGCCTACATCCAGTTTCCCTTCCAATACCTTAGATTGAAGGATCTTTCACTATAATGATTTGAGTTTTTCACCAAAGATTTTACAGATACTCTCTCAAATGTAAACACCTCTCCCAATCAACAATCAAATATTGAAAGATAACACCTGCACAAAGAACTACACGTCTTCACTACATAACCCTTTTAGAACACCTCTCAAAGTCCAAAAATCCCTTGTTCTTCTTCCTATCATGCACGAACATGGCTGCACAATCCAAGATCGCAGAATACACATTTATGATCAATGTAGAAACACCTCAGTAGTGTAGATAGTGATCAACCAATATGTTCACAATGTTTCTCTCAAGAATCCTTAAAGTTTCTTCCAATTCTTCAAATCTTGAATCTTGGAGCGTCTCAACAACCTGTAATACTTTTCTCAAATAAAATATATCAAATATGAAAGTTACAAATGATCAAAAGTTACAGAGTTGCATGTAATTCGTCAATTTATAGATTTCATCATGACAGACGCAAAACAATCGATTACGTTAGTAATGTAATCGGTGAAATTAAAAGACATATGTAACATAATTACAACTAACACAGTTCTAATTGAATGCACAATTAATGTAATCGATTTGCAATAAATTCTAGTCAAACATATTTAAAAATATGTCCGTTATTACTGTTATGACTTAACTTGAAAACATTTTTCAAATAATAAAAAAGTTAATTGACTACATAACCAGTGTAATTGATTAAGCTTTTCATTTAAACAGATTTTTGAAAACTTTTTCTCTTTAAAACTCATCACAACACATTTCAACAAGATGTTTGCAAAGACCCGAGTTTTAATCACTAGTACAAAAATCATATTTTATGACGTACAAAAACGAACTATGACGTACATAGTTTTGTACGTTATAATAGGTCTACATATTTTATGACGTAGCAAAAATTTACATTATCTGAACATATTATGACACTGTTTCTAAAAGAAATAATTCTAATGAATGTGAACATAGATAATTTTACTCAATATCAATTCGAAATAATTTTCTCCAATATTCATATAAGAAAAATGGATGGACTGAATTTAGAAAGTGTCATAATATGTTCAGATAACGTAAATTTTTGCTACGTCATAAAATATGTAGACCTATTATAACGTACAAAACTATGTATGTCATAGTTCGTTTTTGTACGTCATAAAATATGATTTTTGTACTAGTGAATCGATTTAGCACTTAATGTAATCGATTTAAAACTTACTGTTTTGCCATAGTTTAAAACATAAACTATCTGATGAACTTAATTGATTACAACATCATTGTAATCGATATTTCATTCAGAGTTGCTTGTGGTTTTAACACACAGAAACATTCAGTATGCATACAAAGATATAAACACATCATGATCACAGTAGTATGCAAACTAAACAATATTCAACATATGTATTAATCAACAATAAACATTTTCGTAGCCACATATGTATCAATCACAAATACACATTTCTGCTGTGTCATGACAACATCTATGTGTTGTTACAATCAATGTGTTGTAATCATCAAAAACCAAACACATCAGGGATTAGGTTTAACACTCATATTGTTCCCCCTATCAACAACGTTTAAAAATATCTTTTAAGGAATCCCATAATCAAATAAAATCAAATATATTTTATCTATCAAATATATTTGCATTTTCTTACATGTGCCGAGTTTAGTTTTCCAAGTGATTGGTTTAATTAATTTGTTCTTCTTTCTCAAATAAATCCATGTGTTTAGGATTCTATATGTGCTTTAATTTTATGTTTCTTTGTCTATAATGGTTATGTCAACACCTAGAATGATGTATTTTATTTTTATTTTTAAATCTTCAAAGTTTTTTTAAATTCATGCTTAGATTATATCTATTACATGTTCCTTGTTCTATTAGAAGACTTTCTAAAATGTTTTGCAAATTTTTCTCATTTGAATTCATGAAAACCAAAACATAATTGTGTTTGTTCTTCAAATTTGAGTTTTTAATTTTTTATTAGATTATTATCAAGTTCTTAGTACATATTTCTTCCATTGTTGAAAACTTTTGTTAAATAATTTTTCTAGAAGATGTTGCACATGTTTATTAGTTGATTTTGGAATTGAATCAATAATATCATTGATCTGGTTCTTGATTTTGACTTGAGAAAAATAAAGGCATTATCTCATAAAAGGGAAACTAAAAAAAAGGAAACAAATAAATGAGAAAAAGTGAGAAATATATGTAGTGGAAACCAAAGAAACAATAAAAACAAAACAAAACATCTTTAAGTTTAAAACAAATTTGTCAACATTAAATTCAAAATATAATATATGAAAATAATTATTGATGCTATAATACAATCAATTTTTCAGCAAGTATACTTTGTAGTTTGTAATACAAAAGTATTGTATTCATAGAGCTTTGGTAGAATACACAATGTTTGATCCGGTTTGATTGAGATAAAATAATGTTTGAGTTGTGCGACATGTATAAAACAAATTTGCTATAAAAAGTTGTATAAAATTGTTGTGAAATAAATTCAATTAAAAATGTTGCTTTCAATATGATGAAGACATGTTGTGGCTAGATTTCACCACTTTGTCTCTTTAGTGTACCAATCTATATATTATTTATAAAGATGTGATCGTTCATGTTCTGGGAGTACTCGTAAATGTAAATTTAGGTCCTTAAAGTTGGATGATACATTATGGACTTATAGAATAGCTTTTAAAACTTCCATAGAACTGACTCCATTTCAATTGATCTATGGAAAAGCCTTCCATTTACCTATTGAGCTAGAACATAAGGCTTAATGGGCTTTCAAAGGTCTCAAATTTGATTTAAATGTTGATGGAGAAAACAAAAAACTACAAATACAGGAGCTTGAGGAGCTGAGGACATAAGCCTACGATTCTACACAAATCAACAAATCAAAGATAAAGGCGTATCATGATAAAAAGTTCTTAAAAATGGATTTTAGGGAAAACAAACTCATCCTTCTTTACAACTCCAAATTATTGTTCCCAGGCAAATTGAAATCTAAATGGTTGTTGGAAAGTAAATTTTGTGTTGCCCAACAAGCCAACAAAATCTAAGCAATCCCCCTAATGTAGCCTAGAGTAATAACTTGGGTATCAATCCAAGGACTTGGTCCTTATTAAGCAAGAAATTGTATTATTAACCTTGCTAACTAGTAAAAAACAATGGGAAATGAAAATTAAATTAAATATACAATGTATGCTTCTATATCTAATTGGATGTATGAGGAATGCAAAGTGGGAAAACAAATGCAAGAAAAGGAAAAGAAGTGTCTAAAACAGATTCAAAACATGGATGATGATATGCTACGCTATAAGGGAGACAATGCTTCCTAAAAGAAATGCAAACTTTTTGTATTATGCAACATTTCATTGAAACCATCCAATGGGTTTTTGCCATTTCTAGATGCTTATGCATGAAGAAACTATGCTTAATGACACGAAACAAAGTTATATACAAAAATCAGAATTGGAACCCATAATGAGGCAATTTTTAATGTGTAATTTTCTGGTTTGATGGCAATCTTAGTCCTTAAAATGATGAAGTGCAAGTTAAGCATGTAATCTAACCTAGACTGATGCAATAGGGCAGAAATATGAATCTACAATAATGTTTATGACCACTTATGCAAAGCAAATAAAAATAGAACCTAATTAGGTATCATCTAACATATAAATGATTATTTAATTTAAAGAACAACATAATCTATGATGAACGCAGGTTTGGTATTCTATCCTAAAGAATGTAAGTGAAAAGGAAGATGCTAACTACTAAATGCATGAAAGTTAGAAGTTGAATGAATGAAGGCTATGTGTATGCACATGAAATTTTTTTGTAAAGTTGGAATAAGATACAATATATGGGGTAATCCTACCAATTTGAACCAAACAGGACTGAAAGATCCAAACAGTGAATCCAATGCATGATTGTTAAAACATGAGCTGCAATTCTCACTAGATTTTAATGATGCAACAATAATCCAGGAATTTAAAGACAAATGTAGTATCAGAAAAGAATTAAACTCAGAAATAGGTTAAAGAAATTAAAGAACTAATGATATGCAAGTCTAAAAATAGTTCTTAAATAACAATTTCTTTCTAATTGGTGAATAAACAAAATATCATCATTCAATTCCTCCAAGAAGCAAAAAATTAAAGACATAAACTGAATAAACAAAATCAAAAACTAATCCTACCTAATATCAAATGACTAAAGAGAACTGTTATAGAGATCACATGCAAAATCAGCCTCACTCCTTGAGGTGACTTTGCACTTTTCAAGGACCAAAACTTCCTCTATTTGTTAAGACAAAATCGTTTATGCGCCTAAACACATGTTTTGAAGTTTAATCAAATAACATTAAAACGAACTAATAATCTGAAAACAACTTAGGGTGAAAACACAAGACCTAGAACCTGAATCCCTAAACATAGAAAACCTACACACAACTTAGAACTAAAATCCACAACATAGAAAAGCTTAGGAAAGCACTTAGGATCTTAGGCAATAGAAAAACATTTAGGCTAAAACACCCAGACGCGTGGCTAAATGCTATTATGTCTAAAGTGTCTAAGAGAGTTGAAGTTAAACGCTTAATGCTTATCATACCTGAAAGAGGTATTTAATATTACTCTCGAAAATAAAACTGTCAAGACGATGTCTTTGACTAAATACATTAAAAGACATTAAATATTAAAATATAAAAAAAAAGCTTAAACAAGCTAAACGCTATTTGTCTAAGAAGAGACAAAAAAAAAGAAGTGTTTACTTGACTAAAAGATACCATGAGCTTAAACAATACTTCGTCCAACGAAGAAGTCTCTATACAAAGCTTGGTATCTTTGGAAAAGGCTACCTAATGATAGAAAATCAAAAAGCACTTTATTGTTCTGAGCAAGAATTAAATGACATTAACCGCTCAACGTTCAAAAGCAACAAAAATGATGAAAAAAGACGTATATGTTGCATGTACAATTTACTCTACTATTTGCAGATAAGTCATTCTACATGCATCCACAAAGTTACAAATCAAATATCAAAAGTGGACGTTTAAGACAAATGAGATATACATATGATGTTCTTCACTTGAAACCATACCTAAAAAGAACGTACAACCTATTTCAAGCAAAGTACTTAAAAAGCATGTGTGCTCTGACAAGTGGACTTACCCAACGATTGTTGTATGAAGAAGAAAAATAAAGCACAAGTATCAAGGATAAAGCTTAGTCTAGTGGACAAAATTTCATGAAGCCTTTAAGTAGAAGAATATTCGAATGGAAATTCAAGAGGATAACTTAAGAAGACGGTCAAGAGAAAAGCTAACAACGAAGTATCCATCCTATAAGCATTCAAGAAAGAAGAAAAGAAAGAGCTCAAGAAAAAGAATACATCTGAGCTGAAGAAAAGAAAAAGAGAAGAGAAGAAAAGAGCAAAAGATAAACGAAATACTCTCAAGCTTCATTGTTGTATTGCTTACTGTTGTAAGAGAAAAAAAGAGAAACACCTATAGTGTTTAGATTACTTTGTATTGTATTCACATTCTTTCTGCGAGAGTTATAGTTTGAACGACTTGTAATTATCTCTTCTCTTGTATAAACGATCCTCTTACAAAAACCTACAGTTACACTTTACTTTCGAACACAAGAATCTTCAAAGCTAAACGATAATTTTTCTTAAAGGAAGTTCTTACAAAAAGCTGCAGTATATATTCTGATTAGCAAGACAAAAACTACCATTATTTATCCATTTGTCAAGTCGAGCATTTAAGCTTTTAAAAATAAAATTTTAAAGCTCGACAATGTGCTATATAAGAAAGGTTGCGAAAAGTTTTCTACCAAAGCTAACCTTGCGGGGTTAGTTCTTAGCAAGACTCGAGGAAACGATCTTGAGGAATGGAAAACAAAGGATATACTGTCAACCGTCCTCCCCTTATCAAGGGAGAGAAGTTTGACTAATGGAAGCAAAAAATGATTGTATTCTTTGAATGATGTCATATCGACATGTGGGATGTTGTGGAAAATGAAAAAAACATTCTTGTAGATGAAGAATGAGAGCCACTCTCAAAAAGCAAGTGGACTAACGAGCAGAAGCAACGCTACCTGTTAAACTCTAAAGCTCACAACTCTCTGATGTGCATTCTCTCTGAAGAAGAATATAGGAAGGTTCATGCTTACCAAGGAGCTAAAGAAGTGTGGGACACCTTGGTTATCACTTATGAGGGATCAAATGAAGTCAAAAGGAATAAGTTGAGCTTGTTGACAAAATTGTATAAACTGTTTTCAATGCTTGAAAATGAAGAGTAGAGCATAAGGATTTTCTTCTTTCTTCTTAGTCTTATACAAATTATATATATGTATATTCTTCTCATCTTTTAGTAGCCTTTTGTAGAGATATAAGAGGGATTCCTTTGGGTTTCAATTGCCTTGATTTGGGTTTGAAATGTCATCCAAAGAACCTCATAAAATTTAGCCAAGGCATGAAGAAACGTGTAAGAAAAAGCTTGAAGCATGGAAGTCCCACATCTCCTTGAAGATGCAACTTTTAGGCTAATTTGGGATGCTATTTTTTCTCCATTGGATGTTCACTTTCTTACACTTATGGTCCCACATCTTTTTATGTCATTAGGTGTTAAGGATGGTAATATTAATTTTCACCATTATTGTTCATAACAACAAAAATAAACTCTTATCTAGCTTTTAACTTATTTCTCATTTTGATATTTATTTTGTAAGTAGTTGGATATTGGTTGCTCTTATCTAGTTATACAATTAATTTTAATTAATTTTTAACTAACTCGCGTTAAGCGTCACTTTTTAGTGATGAAGTGCGTTAAGTGTCTCTTCACTCACACTAAGCACCACTTGGATGAAGACCTCATTTCTTGCTTTTGAGTGCTTGTGCCAAGCATTGGATGACTTGCGTTGAGCACTAATTGACTAGAGAATCGTGTTTGTGTTGAGGCGTTCAATGTATAACGTTTGATACTAGGTGCTGCTTTTTTGGATGTGACAATTTTGGGTGGTTCTGAAGGGAAGAATGAGTTTTGAAGGTTGTGGGACTGTTAAGGTTCCTTGTAAACCTCCATTCTCCTCCTTAGATCTCCATCTTCTTCCATTGTTCATCTTTTCTTGTTTGGTTCTTCATGACAATGAAGAGCTAAACCCATTTTGGTGAGGGTTAGATATGTAACCAACTAAACTCTCATGTAATTAGTATTATTTATATTTATATATGTATTTCCTTTCAATGTTAGTATGTTGTTTCTATGCTTGACTATCCATAATTTGATATTTTATTCATTAGGTATTGGAAAATATCTTTTGTAATCTAGACTTAAATAAAAATACCTAATGAAGCTTGTATCTTGGAATGAAGTGACTTATTGTTTGTTTTAAACCTTTTATTATGAAAGTAAATTTGTTTTTTAAGTGTTTAAGAAATGGACTCTCAGTAAGGAAACCTAAACTTATTCTACTAAAGAATTAGGGTTTTGAACAAATTTGTGAGTAGAAAAAAAATTGAGTGATAGTTCACATGAGAATAAGTTTCGGTAAAGTTTAACTCTAAAATAGCATACCATATCATTTCTATTTTTTTTTTTCAAATATTAAGTGTTCGATAAAATCTCGAAAAGAGTTTTACTATTATTATTAATTTTTGCATAGTTTAAATTCATTAAACATAAAAAATTTATTGAAATATAGTTTTTATCTAAATTAGTTAGTCATTGCAGCTATTGTGGGCAAGTCCTTTGAAAGAATGATAACTACTTACTACTTGTTACTTTAGGATCGATACACATGTCATTGAGCGAATTATACTAACAAGCATGGAAGCGGACGGTGGGTTTTAAAGCTTTTTCTCACATATGTAATATATATTAGAGACGAGGAGCATGACTCTAGAATATTGTATAAAAAGTTTAATTTTTGTATTAGAGTAACTATTTTTAAAGTTATTTGAGGCCAATTTTTTTATATGCTGGTTATTGATAAATTATAAGCAACATATGAAAAGTGTGTCTTGAAACATTCATCATGGCTTATGAACCGTGTCCCATATATAGTGTTTATAAGTAACATTGTTAAAAATGTTTTTTTATTAATTTAAGAGACCAATTTTTTATTAGTTTATGGTTTAGACGAATACTTAGATTCTTCTTGATTTTTTTTTTTTAAATTGTAATGTTGTACAAAGTAAACAATACTTCCAGAGTTGAGTATAAATTTAAGAGATGGTTGAAGAGAAAACTCTAACTTTTTGATCAAGAAATCATTTTATGTGACTTGTCTTTTGTCTTTTGCCTAACATGACATACTAAAATAAACAAACATTCCCTATACGATCGAATAAATATTTATGCATTTTCATTTAACATGAGACTAACTTAATGCTATATGTAATCTATAAGATGGCACACTGTTATATTGTCTATTAGAGAAAAAATACGTACCTCTTACTTGATCTGTTTTTGAGATGAACTATCATCTTTTAAACTATAATAATTTTTAAAATAATAAAAAAATGTGTAATAGTAAGTTATTTAGTATGGTAATAAGAATGTTTAATAAGAAAAAAATGGTTTGAAAAGGTAGAGTGTGTCGTATAGAAATGGTGATATGGTAGGTATAGATAGATAGGTTGATAATAATTTGGGTAGAAGAAGGAAACTACATTGACAAGGTCCCTCGCAAGGCTTTATGAATAATAATTGGAGAAAGAAAACACGAAGGTCTCATCAAACTCTCTTTTTGAGTAGGAATCCACTTTACTCGATCTCAAACAATTTCTCATGCCTTTCACTTCCCCCTTTCAGCTTATCAACAAAACCCAGCCCTTTCTTCTTACCATTTTTTTTCCAAAAGGGAAATTACGAGAAAAGATAACTACTACTACTACACCACACAACAAACGAGGACACAATCACACAAAATAAATCCAAAAAACAACTAAAAACAATCAAACTAACCTAAAACTTAAGAAAGCATCAGAAAAATTATATAAATAAGGGATATCAATAATTATACTAAAACATTAGTAGTAGCTTAGCAATTCATAATTACTAAAACAAACCACATCACAAATTCCGTTCTCATCAGCCCTAACAAAAAGAAACAAAACAAAGGGGAAGAGAAACAGACCCTTCCGCTTCCGTAACACGTAGTAATCAACAAATCAAAACGTTTGTAACCTTTTTAAGAAAACAAAGTAACGACGTTAACGTGAAGCTCAACGAATGAGCGTCTTCACAAGCGGAGAGTCAGGTCCAGGTTCACGTGGTCGGAACCGTCCACATTGTGGGAAAGGACTTGTTGTTGTTGTTGTTGGGGTACGGTGGAAGACGCGGCGTGGAAAGGAACGGGGAGGGTAGCGGCGGTCACGTAAGGGTGGGTGCTTTGGAACTGCAGGGGCTCCACATCCAGCCAGTAGGGAGGATGGAAGAAGAGCCCGGTGGAGGGCTCCAGTGGCTCCAGCATGGGCCTGGGCCTGGGCTCGCTTTGCTTGAGGGAAGGCTCCAGCGGCAGCGGGGGCGGCGGGAGAAGCCCGTTGGTTTGTCTCCTCGCGGCTGCTCGCTCCAGCTTGTGTGCGTTTTGGTGGCCGCCGAGGGCTTGCGAGGTGTAGAACTTGCGGTGGCAGAAATGGCATTGGAAGGTGCGTGCGGTGGCTGCAGTGGTGGTGGTGGTGGTGGTGGTGGTGGTGGTAGTGTTGGCAGTGGTGGAAGGTGGTGGTAGTGGTCTCTTTACACCACCGTTTGTTGGGTGCTTCAGGAAGTCATACATGGCTGTTGGGTCTGCCATTGCAATGTTTATCTGTGGTAGTGAGAGTGAAGAATGTGAACAGAGAATAGTATGAATGGTTTATATAATGTGAAGAGGAGGGCGAGGGTGGAAGGGTTAAGGGTTTATTCTTGTTGTAAGTTTTGGTTTGTATGTGAAGCAACCTTCTTTTCTCAAATATGATTGGTTTGCATATCAAATGACCGATTTGCCTACACTCTATGGATTATATTATATCCTTCCGACAATGTTTCTCCATGACCCACCTTAAAATATGTTTTTTTTTTTATATATATCATTTGGATAAAATTGAGTTTATTTAAACAGGGGTTAACAAAAAAAAAAGACATGATTGTGAAATAATGATTAAGTTGTAGTATATGAGTGTTGAATAGTTGAAGCTAATGAGGTTTTGAGATGCAAAAAATGGCCGCGAAAGATGGCTTTTCTAACAGGGTAATGTTAGTTGCAACGTTACGGGGAATGGAGAAAACAAAAAAAAAAAGGGCACTTTGGATTTGTGTTGGTGATTGCAAAGTATATAGGACACATGATAAAGGTGAAGTGAGTTGGTTTTGTTATAAACGAAAAATAATTATAGTAATGGGGTGTTAGGAGAGTGAGAGAAGGATGGTTTGTTTTATTTGTATTTTTGGTGTGTGAAAGATGGGGACAAAAGAGATATATTATTGAAAAGGAGGGCAGTGTGGGAAGAAGATAAAATGGTAAGAGGAATCAAAGGACGTGACGTGAGTGATATGCAGAAAAGGACAAGAAGTGGGAGCACTTACTGGTAGTACTAGACACTACAATAGCAGCAGCAGCAGCAGCCTGGTTCTCTGTGTGTGTGTGTGGAGGTGTGAGGAATGAGAGTGCAGTTAGGATGAGAGTGTTTGCGTCTGATTCTGACATCGCATACACATACACACATCCCGCAACTCGCTTTTCTCTCAATATGTCACCCTCTCATTATTCGACACCTCATCAATACGGTTAGGCCATGAGGCACCTTGCTCGCTCTAGGGGCCACGTATCAGATACACTAATTTAATTACACTAAACTAAACCCAACCATAAATCAATGGGAAGGAATATTTTTGAATGACAAGGACATTTGATTAGATTATCAAAGTGATTGAGGGTTTGTGTTGTGTGGTGCAAGCAGAGACTCGCACAAATTATTCAATCACTCTCCTCCTCCCAAAGCCACATTCTCTCTCTCTGCAATGCAGAGATCGATGGGTCATATGTCATCTATATAGATACCTCTGCCTTCACGTTTCATGTTCCTTTCTCTTACCCTAATGGGTTTGTTCTATGATCTTAAGCCTCCAAATTCCACCTTCTCTCTCTCTCTCTCTCTCCAGGTGTGAAATCGCGTGATCAATAGAATAACGGCATCATGCAGGTTTTTGTGGTCATATGAAATTTGGCTGTCACGTTTTCTTTAACTAGCTAGCTAGGACTCAGAAAAAACACAGTTGTAGCTTATCTGATGCATTAATTACGATGTGCGTTTCTCTCCATCTTCTCCTCTACTTTTTCTTAAGTCATTTCAAATTGTAGAATAAACTACTCTTATTTAATTAACAACTATATTCTGCTTTTTTTTACACATACTAATTATTCCCTTTGTACAACTAAATGATTGTGTAGTTAATAAAATCAAACCAAACCAATGCTATTTAAAACAATAAAATAGAATAACCCTTTTTTCAATCTTCTTCTCAACAATAGAATGAAGACAAAACAACCCAAAAGTAGAATGGAAATAGTATCTTTATTTGTAATGCATACAATAAACCTTTTAATTTTATATACTTTTATAATGAAAATATACATAAATTATACAGTATTATTGAAATTGATTATATATATATATATATACCAGTTTAATTGTTAAAGTATTATTTACTGATTTGTACATCTCAAGGGAATAAATTTCTAACGGTCAGTTAAAATTTCCTATTTTTTTTTTTATACAAAACATATTATAACGTCAATAAAAGCATGAGTGCATACCAATACATTAAATAATTATAAAGTCAATCTTAGTTTTTATTTTTTTTCACATTTTATTTTATTTTATTTGCATCCATCTCTTGTTTTATTTGGGAGGGTTTATGTTTCTCTACTCCACTCTCTAGATATATACAATCTAGAAAAGTGACAATGTTTTTCCATTATTGTTGGAGCACACCAAATTCACATAAACTCAAGTTTCCATATTCTCTTAAACCAATAAAGATTATAACTTAATTGTTTATTACTATACATGAACTGTAATAAAATTTTTTGGTACCTTAATTCGATTTCATCTTATGGATAAAATAAATATTCTAAAACAAAACCCATATTTGTTTATTTTATTTTAATTATATAGTTATCTACGCTTTTTACCGCTGTTTGCCTTCAAATAAGGCTTAGTGTCTTGCAAATTTAATTTTAATTATAAAAAATAATCAAATTTGATTATTATATAAAAATGCTAATAAATTGAATAATTACAGTTATAAATATTACCAAAAACAAATATTAAGTGTACTACTCGACGAGATAACATTGGTATTTTAAATGGATACTTTTTTCGATTAATTGCTTAAATAGTATTAGGATATTGAATATATTAGATAAATTATAAATAAGGTATTAAAACTTTTGGATTAAATTAATTTTGATTTATTAAGGTAAAAATTAATTCATATATTATAAATAGGTTGACACATTAATTAATGAAGTAAACATTGTTTATTTATTATTTATTAATTACATATTTCTTACGTCTTGTTAATTTAAGTGTTAGAGTGTCTTTTCAAACACATTACATCATTTGATAGTGAATAGTAACACATCGAATTATTCGGTCAGTGAAGAGTGAATGAGATATCTTAAAATCTATAACGAAGACAAGTATAGAGACTACATTGAAGAGCATGTATTAGTTTTGTAAATCCTTGTAAGAATATTTAGCACTTTCTATGAATCTAGTTCAAGGCTTGCAAAAATTCCAATTTAACCAAAATTCCAAATTTGAAATAATTCGAAAGCAACCAAAAATCTCAATATGTAAAAATTAGGGTAACCAAAAATCTCAATTAAAACCTACGTGGGTAACCTTTACCATTGTAGAGTCTTAATGAAAAACATAAATAAAATCAACAAGAAAATGTATGAAAACAAATCTAATAGGAAAGAAAGAAAATTTAATCATGGTTCACTCAAAGTTAAGTAATGGCGACATTGAGTGGAGATGCTCAATAACAAAAAAGGATGAGAAAGGAGGGAATAATAGTGAACAAGGAAGAAAAACAACTTCTATAGACATAAAATGCTTATTACCTTAATTAAAGAGATGTTTAATTAAACAGATGTTTAGGTTTTGGTTATTCATGAAACCAAAACCTAAATACATTTAGATTTCGATTTTAAAAATAACTAAAGACTAAAACTTTATCTAAAATTTAAATAAAAAAGTATCAATAACATTTTTTATAGTAATGAAAACTTTTAGATACCACGGTTCTTATACAACTGAAGCAGCAGAAAAATGTATATATTTTGGTTTTACTTATAACCAAAGCTTAAATGTTTTCAATAATTTTAAAAATGTCACTACATTTTTTTATAGATTATGTTAAATGAGTTTCTTACATTAATGTTTTATATACAATTTTATATTAAATATTTTGTTAAACTAAGATAATAAGATAAGACCAAAAAGAAAAAATAAAGAAGTTTATGAAAAGATATATTAAAAGAAAAATATGTGAAAAAAAAGCAATTTTTTATAATGTTTTCTTATATGTATAATTAAGCACGTTCTCGTCACACCGTGAACTTACGCACCACAATTGACTGCTATTATTATATATAAGACTATATTCGTATGTATAGATCTATTACTTGATATATATATATATATATATATATATATATATATATATATATATATATATATATATATATATTTGTGTTTATCTTTCAATTTACTTATTAATTAAAAAAAATGTTGTTTGTATAGAAAAAGAAAACCAATATAAATTTATAAGTAATAACGCTTATTTAATGAAAGTAAAATGATCACTTTATTTATATTTATTGAATACAGTGTTGTGATTATTAATATTGAAAAAAAAATATATACATTATTAGAATAAATCATATCGATAGTTGAAATCGCGTAACTATCAATTCTTTCGTACTAATTGTACTTATCTTATCCACGCTTATAATTTAATTATTTCATAATCCTTATAACTCATGTCACTATCATACAATGAGGTAATTAGCCATAGTGCAAATTGATAAAGTCAATATTAGATATAAGAAGGTTGAAGTGAAATAATTGATGAAGACTTACCGAAAGATGAAGAACGGCTTAACCATTTTTAACAATCTTTTAATGAACAGTTAAGAAAATCAAAGATATATAAAAAATAAAAATCAAAGATAAAAAGAAAACTATAATATAAAAAAAATAAGCATAAAAATCACTAAATTCAAAATATAAGGGTTTTACACAAGTGTAAAAGTGTTTTACTAAAATTTACTTAAAAAATTGAAATATTTATTACCCAATATGATGTGTGATCCAGTTATAGAAATTCAATGGTGGCCTTGATTTAATTCAAAGCATTGATAGAGTCGTGTTTGAATAGAATATGTTGGCTCAGGCTTGCTTCAGTGTATGAATCAAAATTCAAAATCAATTAAACAAATGAATTTTGGTGCCACGTGTAGATATACTTCAACCAATTTCCAGTTCTTCAATTAAACCAAAGAATTTAACTGCTTTGTTGCAGGTGCTTAATAAAAGCCACTGAATTAAATTGCTATGACAAAATCAAAATTCATTTACTTCAATTGATTAATCCACAACTTCAAATACATCAATTTGCCGAATGCAATTATAATTGTTGGCACTAGCCCATACACATTTTTAACAGTTCTAGCATTTACATTTCTTTTTAAAAATTTTAGTATCTCTTACGTAGATATTCTTATTTTGCTTACTCTACGTCAAAAGGTATTTGAGCCAGCATATCTTGGCTTACATTACCATCTACCAACAAAATTTCGTGTTTTCTTTAGATAAAATTGGCTTTTTCATTTTTCATATATAAATATATATATGAAAAAAAAATTCTAAGAAATAATAATAATTGTGTCTTTATGTTTTTACTATGTATAACATAATTATATATTAATATTTAATGAATCCATAATTTTCATAATTTAATTTATGATGAAAAAGACTGTGAAAATGTACCTGAGTTTATCATTGAGAATGATGTAGATGATGAAATTAACCGTGAGTACGTGATCTTCAAAATGTAAAAAGTCTTAGGCAACACTTTTGTTATTGAAAATGATGGAAAAAAGTGTGGAAGTATATTTGAGTTTGTCATTGAAAATGAAGTGGATGATAAGATTAACCACGGACATGTGATCTTCTAAATGTGAGCTTTAGGCATCACTTTTGTTATATCTCCTTAAAGGGATAAAAAAAATAAAACTCCTAATACAATATGTAATGTTATATTCTATACAATGGGACCATAATCCATTTTATTATTGTCGTGCACAGTGACAAACCTATATATATATATATATATATATATATATATATATATATATATATATATATATATAAGCGTACAAGTACACCCCTGATTTTGTCATAATTATTACTAAGTATTTGAAAAAAAAAAAATTATTTTGCCCCCTATTCGAAATCCACTAGCCATTGCTCTATGATACACCTGTGTGTAGTTGAAAGTGTACAAATATACTTGAAAGTAAATTGCCCCTACTAATTGTGACAATGTCTTTTGCAATAAAAAGATTATTAGATAGTGTAGGGAAACACTGTTCATTAAAAGCACATTTCTTGAAACGTATACTTTGCTAGAAGGAGAAAGACAAACTGTTGAATAAACTTTAAAATATTAAGATTTATTGTTGTGCGTTTTACGCAATGTTAGAAAATAGGGATAGACATTACATAGTATTTTATTTGAAATTGTTATTGTTATTTTGAAAAGGTCTAATGTCTCCATGTTATGTTTGCGGTTATTTAAAGCTATTTTATATGAATGAAAAGTATTTTCATAGTTTATCAGGGAAAATATATTAGAGTGGAGCATATTTGTTTATTAGAGTGAGAGAGAGAAATATTTGTGACGTAGGGTTCAATTTTTTTTCAGAAAGCAATAGGTTTGCGTGTGGTTTATTTAACAAAGTGGTATAAGAGTTTTATGCTTTGAGTAACGAGAAAGAAAAAAAAAAGGAGAGGGGGAGAGTCAAACACTGTGAGGAGAAAGGTGAGTACTTGTTTTTTTGTGAGAGATGGAAAAGGTTGTCAATGGTATGAGTGTGCAACAATTGATGAGAAAAACCAATTATGATAATTGGTGCCTACAGATGAAGACGTTATTGAGATCCCAAAACGTTTGGGATATGGTAGAAGAAGGGTACATTGAGCCTGATGCGGATGAAGATCAGACGGTGGCACAGATAGCAACATTGAAGGAAACACATGCAAAAGATGGGTCAGAATTGTATTTTCTCTACAATGCAGTAGATGAGTCGGGATTTGAAAAAATAGTGAATGCCAAATCAGTAAAGGAAGCCTAAAAGATATTGGAGGTTGCGTATAAAGGTGACAACCGCTTTAAACAAGTCCGAATACAAGCTCTCATAGGAGAGTTTGAACAGTTGAAGATGGAGTCCAAAGAGCATATAACTGAGTACATAACTCAGGTGGAGAAGGAGGCCAACCAACTCGGCAGGAATGAAGAATAAATCTCGGATTACTCATAGCGGAGATCCTGGCGGCAGAGGATGAGAAGGTCGAGGACAAGGACAAGGTGGACGTGGTAGAGGCAATGAAGAGAGAACCACGAGGCTTTCCAGTGTGCTTTGTCCTCACTCACACACTTTCCGAGAAAACTTCCCGAAAGGTCACCCATCCCAGAATTACTCTAGG
Organism: Vigna radiata var. radiata; assembly: GCF_000741045.1. Lineage (NCBI taxonomy): Eukaryota > Viridiplantae > Streptophyta > Magnoliopsida > Fabales > Fabaceae > Vigna > Vigna radiata. The sequence continues at coordinate 11,120,521 of NC_028354.1, read as the reverse complement.
CTAAGCACGCTTAACCATGGAGTTCTTATGAGTTAGGCTACCGAAAGGCAAATGCATTTGTTGATGAGTAGCCAAATCAATTCCTTTAAGCGATCCTTCAACTGTATAGTCCCATACCTATACAGTCTCCAGATCCCTCTCATTCCGGTGTATGTTCGATTCATCCATGTACCCCTTCCACTAGAAGCCTGCTAGGAGCCGCTCCTTGTCCGTGCCTCTTGCACCGGCGATCACTCCCCGCCCTCTCAGTGCCCGGACGTCACATGCCCACCAGCTTCCGCTTGGTTCATCCTCGAACCACACCGTACTGGGAGAGGCTAGGCTCTGATACCATTTGTAACAATCTCTGTAAGTTGCCGGGATGTTACATATGGCAAGCATGACCACTATGGATATGAATGTAGATCAAGGAAGTGCTACAATTGTGGTAAGCTCGGTCATATTGTTAAATATTGTCGAGCCGAGAAGAAAAGTGAGAGAAACCTTCTTACAAAAAAAGAAGAAGATGAAGAAAAGATGTGAATTTTGTTGACGTCAAAGATCTTAAAGTCGAAGGTGGAGAATTGGGATGTTGGACCATATTTAAAATCAAAGGCTAAGGAGATTTCTACCAACTCAGAATGGTATTTAGATATTGGAGCAAGTAATCACATGTGTGGAAACGAGAGTTTCTTTGATAAACTCACCAAGGTGGAGGCCAGATTTGCGTCTTTCGGAGATGACTCCAAGGTGGCCATGAAGGGGCATGGAACAATCCGGCATATGCAGAAGGATGAACGAGTTGGAGAGATCAGGGATGTTTACTATGTTCCTGAGTTAAAGAGAAATATTTTAAGCATGGGTCAGATAATTAAAAAAGGTAATTCTATTTTTATGAAAAACCATGTATTGTATTTAAAGGACAAGCATGGTCGTCTAGCACCCAAAGTAAAAACGAAGAAAAACCGATTGTATGAATTGCAACTGAAGATCTTGCAGAAAAGGTGTTTGAAGCAAGATATGACTAGCAAGAGCTCGGATAACTCTACTGATGAGGTAAATATAACATGTTTGTTAACAGGTTTAGAAGATATAAAATTTGAAGAAGTTGTGCTAGATGAAAGATTGAAGAAAGCTATGGATGAGGAGATAAGCTCAATTGAAAAAAATGAAACGTGGGAGCTAACAGATTTACCCACGAGTGTTCGGCCAATTGGTGTAAAGTGGGTATATAAAAAGAAAATTAATGCAGAAGGAGAAGTGGAGCGCTATAAAGCCCGACTTGTGGTGAAGGGCTATAAACAACAAAAGGGGATTGACTATGATGAAGTATTCACTCCATTGACAAGGATGGAAACAATCTGGCTACTATTTTCAGTAGTCGCTCAACCAGGATGGAAGATTCAGCAGATGGACGTGAAGTCTACATTTTTAAATGGTTTTCTTGAAGAGGAGGTATATGTAGAGCAACCTCTCGGTTACATGAGAAGGGGTGAAGAAAAGAAGGTGTTGAAGCTGAAGAAGGCATTGTATGGTCTTAAGCAAGCTCCTTGAGCATGGAATGAAAGAATTGATACATATTTCAAGAAGAATGGTTATGAGCAATGTCCGCTTGAACATGCTCTATACCTAAAGAAGCACAAAACAGGTATGTTGATTGTTGCTCTCTATGTAGATGATTTGATTTTCATGGGAAGCAAAGCTGATCTGGTTGAAGAATTTAAAGAAGTGATGAAGAGAGAATTCGAAATGACCGATCTAGGCATGATGAAATATTTTTTGGGTCTGGAGGTCAATCAAAGCTCAACAGGGATGTTTGTGTCTCAAAAAAGGTATGCTGAAGATATACTGAAAAAGGCAAAGATGATCAAGTGCAATCCGATTTCTACTCCAATGGAACCTGACACTAAGTTATCAAAAAATGGAGAAGGAGATTGTGTTTATGCAAGTAGATATCGAAGCTTGATTGGGAGTCTCAGGTATTTAACAACCACAAGGCCAAACCTTATGCTGAGTGTGGGAGTCACAATCCGTTTTATGGAAGAGCCCAGATATTCTCATTAGAAAGCATTGAAGCGGATATTAAGGTATGTAGAGGGAACTATGTCTTTCGGATTATGGTATACTAAGTCGGATAATTACCAGCTTAGTGGGTATTCAAACAGCGACTGGTGTGGAGATGTGGATGACCAGAAGAGTACAGCTAGCTATGTCTTCTTTATGGGAGATACAACATTTACTTGGCTCTCAAAGAAACAACCTATTATTGCACTATCAAGTGTGAGGTTGAATATGTTGTAGCATCTTGGAGTGTACGCCATGCAATATGACTGAGAAACGTATTGAAGAATTTGGAGATAATGCAAGAAGAAAAAGTGTTGATCTGAGTAGATAATAGATCAACAATTGAATTAGCAAAGAACCCAGTCAATCACAAGAGGAGCAAACATATTAATGTCCGTTTTCATTTCATCCGAGAAAAGGTGAAAGAGGGAGTGTGAAACTTGAACACGTTGAAAACAAAAAGCAAATAGCTAATATATTCACAAAGCCATTACCTACAGCGTCATTTCAGGAATTAAGAAAGTTGATCGGGATGAAGGAAGGATGATTTTAAAGTTTATAAAGAAGTTTTGTTAAATAAACTTTAAAATATTAAAATTTATTGTTGCGCGTTTTACGCAACAATAAAAAATAGGAATAAATATTATATAGTATTTTATTTGAAGTTGTTATTGTTATTTTGAAAAGGTCTAATGCCTCCCTCTTATTATTTAAAGTCATTTTATATGAATGAAATATTATCAAGAAAATATATTAGAGTGGAGCAGATTTGTTTATTATATTTGTGATGTAGGTTTTTTTTTTTTAGAAAGTGTAGTTTATTTAACACAAACATATCTTTCTATTTGGGAATTATAAAAGCTCATGGTAGAGCAAAAATTAAACTTTTTTCTTGTTATGGGGCCTAATTAGAGAGGGTAACATGCACAACCAAAAGCTTTAAGAAAATCATAATCAAATGCTTTATAGAAAAGCTTTTCAAAAGGTGAGTAATTATTTAAAACCGGTGTAGGAAGCATGTTAATGATGTGAAAAACACTAAGAAAAGCTTCACCCCAAAACCTTCCTGGTAATGCAGCACTAACAATGATTGATAAACCTATGTCAACCACAAGTCTATGTTTCCTTTCAATTGAACCGTTTTGTTGGGGGAGTTTTTGGACACCATTATTTTCAAGATATTTAGCAAAATAGAAATTCCTTTGCATTGTCAGTTTGGGTAGCCTTTAACTTGTTATATTGGTTTGATTTTCAACAAAGGCTTTAAAGAGAATGAAACAGTTGAACAAGCGTTATGGTAAGATGAATCAGATTTATAACAAGAATCAAATTTGAAAAGTTGGAATTTCAGATTGAAAAGCATTAGTGGCCTGGTATAATAGTCGATGCCCTAGGCCTCTGTAGGGATCCATGTCCCTTTTTTCCTTTAAGTAAGCAATACATCTCTCAACCTCAGACTTCACTTGTAAATAAAACTCTTGAGATTTTTCCTTGTTTTGGAGTTCTTGTTCCCTTCCTGTCAAACAATATCCCATTAAAGGAAAAATAACATCTAACACCACATTTTATGTGCATTCCAAATTTGGCATACCTTTCATTTCCAATGCTTTTCCAAAATAATAGTAGAACCGGCCTGGAACTTTAGGCAAAATCAAAGGCAAATGCACTTGTTGATTTCCCACCTCACCACCAAAACCACTCCTACATTTCCAATATAATCATGTATATTCATAAATATAATATAATATGATGAATCTTCTATTGAATAAAACACAAGATACCTGTGGAACCTCTTCTGTGAGGCTTTCTATTTCAGACCTAAAGTAAGGAATCTTCACCAAGTCAACATAATAAAAAACTACCTATAATGGGAGAATTAAATTCAAATATGGACGTTTTAATATATTAAGAAAATAAAAGGGATTTAGAGTCATAACTGACCTCTATAACATCTACAGAAAATATGAAAAACACACAATTTATAAATATTAGAACAATTAAATATTGTTTGCTTAAACTCATAATCTAATCTTTATACGTTATTATTAAATCCATTTTTTATCTGTTCTCATAACATTGTCTGTAGTAATCATATGTTGACGATTAACTTTTAGCATTTTCAATTCGAGGATGATACAAGTGCTTGGTAGTGAAAGAAAAAAGAAACCTTCAACATGAAAAATATGCATTTCATATACAGAAGTATGTAAAAACTATATAGAATTATGCTTTGGATGAAAAGGTACAATATGAGTTCATAAAGGAAATGATTGGTTCAGAAAAAGACCAAAACTTACTTGACCAACGTCATCTTCTCCAACTACACCAAAAGGAACAATTTTGGCTCCAAATCTTGCTGCCATCCTTACAAACTCGGATTGTTCAGGCCAGAACAATTTGTACTCTTCACCCTGATATTATTACAATGCCGAAGATTGTAATGAGACAGATAAAGTGAGCCTAAAGAATAAATAATATGTAGAATATGCAATATATGTATAGTATGAAGTTGATAAATGATAGTATGCAATTTACCTTCCTATGAAAAGCCTCGCGTATTCCTCCAGGATATAACAGGACATGAGACATGGAAGAGAAAAGCTTGAAGAGGTTAGTTGGTCCTACAGGGACAGCACCCATGATTCTGAGATTGTCAAAATAAGATATATCTGCCAATTTTCCTGTTTTATATATATGATCAAATTAACCCAATTGTATTTACCTGTATGTTTCTATTACTTTTCTCACCTCATCAGGCGTTGGGGGAATAAAATCAGATAAATAATTGTGATGCTTGCCACGGCGGTAGTATGAAGTTCCCTTGATTACAGTTACCAGGTCAATGTTTCCTTCCTGCTAGATAGAGGCACCATATTAGGGTTTTTGATATTTTATATCTTTTAGAAGAAATGGATCATGATGATGCATGCTTGAATTCAAACACAATGAGAGACATCCATTCAGAAACGTCGAAATGGAGAATGACATATACCAAGAATAGGAAATGGCCACAGCCATCAAATTTACGAAGCTCGCATTTAGATTTAGGCAGTAACTTGAGTAGTCTTTCACCTTTGTGCTGACTAGGTTGTAGCTCATCGTTTCCACTGAGGGAAAATCACAAAGTAAGTTTCACTTCATACAATTTAAAAGTATGCCATGGGATTTACTTACAATCCACCTAAGGTACAAATTAATAGGAATTGCAGTCAAGAATGGGAGATTCCACTAGTTTCACCATTATATAATTTTGTTTCCAGGAAATTTCAAATACTTCAACAAATTAATCTTTTATTTTGTTTTTTGTTGGATCTTTTGAGAGAAACGTTAAATAAGAAGGCACAACACTGATTAGACTTGAGTACAAATCTATATAAGGAATTGAGATTCCTCTAATCTAAAACTTTAAAACAATGAATTTGTTGATCTTCTTTCTTATTCAACATCTCATTTCTAGTAAAAGTTAAACTTAGACTCAGATTTAGATTTCCAACAATCTTCCTCTTATATGTGATTTACTCAAGTGGAAGCATTTCAAGCTATGAGTTCCTCTTACATGTACTGACCTTCATCATAATGGGACACGGTTGCTATGAAGCTCGGAGATGCCTCATAAATGTTGTGTCCTTTATTCGACATGTATTAGACAATGACACACATATGATACTCCTACGACACACATATTGATGAAGTATTCAATTTGAAAGACTTTTTTTGGTTCTCACATAATTTTGAGATGACTCCAACACAATGTTAATATCACAAATGGAATGATTTTGAAAAAAAAAAACCCATAAATTTGTAAACTTATTTCTTATGTTTCTATTATGATTTTAGAAATAAGGAACAGATATTATATGATCACAACTTTTCGCTTTTTGAATATTAAATAGATAGATTTAAAATGTGTCTCACAATGTATTTAAATTATTAAATTTAACTATTTGTTTATAGATGATTTTAAGGATGTAAATACATAGTCATCTAATATATAAATGTGTTCCTATGTCATATATTTTGTAAACTACATGTGACGAAATGTCCTTATTGAGTAGGGATAGCAACGGGTGAGGTCGAGTATGGATAGTGCCTACCCGCAACTCGATCTGCATGCAAAAAATTATACTCGTAATTCGACACGCTACCCATTGGATATCCACATAAAAAAAGTTCGCGGATTTTTTTCAACACGCAGATAGTCGTTGGATACCCACTACATACCCGTTTTTTACCCACAAATATTTAAAAAATATATTTTGTGAATTTTTAAATAAGGTTTAATTTAACTATTTGCTACATATTAAAAAGACACAATCTAATTTTTAAACAAGTTAAAGAAAACAAATATTGAACAACTTTTGAAAAAAAAAAATGATGAAGAAACGCCCGAAGTCTCAATTTAGTCACATGATCAATATATGAAACATAGAAATGAAGAGTTTCCAAGAGAACGCAAACCGAATCCTAAACCCAAATCTCGAAAATGAATGCCATCACATAAATCTCCAAACCGCGATAACCACCAGGGTCTTCAAAAATCCAATTAGCATCAACGAAGTAAAATCCAAAAAAAAACTCAAAACACTCATTCGAATCATAACCCTAAAATCGCATCACCAATCAACAAGGAAGAAATCAAGAAACGAACTCCCAAAACACGAATCAAAACGTACAAAAGAAACCCCAAAATCAGAGAACAAATAAAACCATAATTTCAAATCCCAAATTGGAACAAAACCCCAATCAGAACCAAGAAAGGGGAAGAGGGAATGAAGCCTACTCCCTGTCCGAGCTGAACCAGAAGAAAGAAGAAAAGAGTCCTCCCTTAAGAGAGAATTTTCTAATGGGATTTTATGTATATTTCTATATCTCTATTAGGGTTAGGTCAAAAGTAATGTAACCCTTTTTTTTCTTTTTTTTCTTTAAAATAAAAGGTAATTGAAAGGAATCGTAATTCACTGATATTACTTTTAAGAGTAATAAAAAAATTTAATTTTAAAAAATATTAGTTAAATTTTTATTATTATTTTTTTTTTCGAGTAATAGATATCTACGGATTGAATAGTGTCTAGTGTCTTTCGAGGAGTATCTGTGCTACATAACAAGCTTATAAGAACCTTTGTTAGAAAGACTTTCTATATAAGAAGTATATTGTCCTTGTTTAGTCACAAAGACGTATCATTTATCATACCTCTAATTGGATCTTTTGAAAAAAGATTTATTAGAGAGATTCATCAATAATATCCCATCAAAGTTTAAAGGTAAGATACTTCACTTCCAGCAGAAAGCAAAAATTTAACAAAGAAATTCAGTATTTTAACAGATATAAGATGTACAATGTCAAAGAGAATGAACCTGCAAAGTATCAAAGTCTGAGCTTGGATTGAATAAAGGCGTGAATTGGCATAAGCAGAAGCTGACTTACGCATCTTTAATTTCCAGAGAAGTGTTTCTTTTGGTAATATCTCGGCAAGAATCTGAGAGTTGAATAAAGATTACATTTTCAATATTGAAACTAAATTAGGGATAAAGCTCAAACTAAAAATAAAAATCCAAAGTAAACAAACTTAATTCAATTTACTTCAAATTTCAGCATATTCTCACCTTATGAAGTTTTGGTTACAAGAAAGAAGAGAAAATACGGTATCCGATTTTCAATTCATTCTTCTGGAAAATACTTATCATTACTTTCCATACAAAATACTTCAGATATTAAAAATCATGAAGAAAAACACTACTGTTCCAATTCCAATATAAATGTCTCCATTTTTTTAACTGAATTGCTAATTGAACCTTACCGGAGAGATGATAAGAAAGTTGTAAAATCCTTCACTAGCTCTCCAGCTGTAGTTTGTAGGGGAAGCCCTTGGACCACACCATCCAAAACCATCCTCAATGATTCACCTAATGTTACGAGAAATATTGAAGGCATTAATGGAGAAAAAGCGTCATTTTCTAGGAAAATGAGAGAAAATATATAGTCCTTCATATATATGTATGATGAAAATTATTAAGTGTTGAAGGATCTTGAACCAGAATATTTAGCACAAGCTCCTATAACATTGACGTTAAAGTACCTGGTGATCTAATATTCTAATTAACTAAAAAAATAAGTGTTTCATAAATATTCAGTTATATAGATAAGAAAAACAACAACAAAAAATGGGAGACTCTTGTTTCATTTATAAGCATTTAAATGACAAAAAAGAATCATAGACTATGCAGCAAAGGTGTGAAACATTTATTGTAAAAATAAACTTAAATTTAAGGGTTATCAAATAATTATTAAGAGTGGTAGAAGTTAGTGTATTGGGAAAGGAAGAGTCACAAAGTTACTCTGTTATGTTTTTTTAGTCATTATAGAGCTTGATTTGTAATAATTGGAGACATTACGTCTGGAGATGAAAAGCCTAATGTTAATCCTTTCAATTGTAAAGCTGATGTGAAATGAAAATACACCATAAAGATATTCAGAAATATCAAGGGAGTATAATTCTCTAACAAATTGGCATTAGAGATAAAAGATAAAGAGATAGAGATAGTGAGAGAGATGGTTAGCCTAGCAAATAGTGTGTCCCTATCTTAGTTGATAAAGAAAATCAACTTTGACAATAAGAGTGTTAGATAAGAACCCTTCTTGGATTTCAAGACATATGTGATGTTGTTGAGAATGACTACAGAGAGCCCGCGGAAGATGAAGAGCAGACAATGACCCAAGTTGTTGCACTGAGAAGATCATGTGTGAAGGATCCATCAGCTTTGTATATATTGTATCGAGTTGTTGACGAATCTGGCTTTGAGAAGATAGTGAATGATAAATCTTTAAGAGAAATGTGACAGATTCTGCAGAAAGTTTACAAAGATGATAACCATGAACTGTGAGTCAGACTTCAAACTCTCAGAGGCAAGTTTGAAATTCTAAGAATGGAAAGTAGAGAACGAGTGGTCGAGTATAGGTGGAGGCAATAACGAATCAACTCGGAGGAAACAGAGAGGAGTTGCAAATCGGATTGTGGAGAAGATCCTAAGGTCACTAATTAAGGACTTAGAGAATATTGTGTGTGTCATCGAGGAGTCCAAGGACTTGACCATGCTCTCAATTGAAGAGTTTGCTGGATCTTTAGAGACACACGAGCAGTGGAGAAGGATGCTATTTAAGCCACTTGACCAGGAACTTCAGGCAAAAGTTGACCTAAAAGGAGGTGCTCGGAACACTCAAGGTCGAGGTGGTCTTAGAGGAAAAGGCTAATGTGACTAAGGTGATCATGAAGATGGAAATGTGCTAGGTAGCAAAATTGGAGAGGTTGTGAATAGGCGAGAGGTCAAGGTCGGTATAGTAATTCTAAAGTGGAATGTTATAAATGTGGTAAGCATGGCCACTATGTCAATGACTACAGGTCGGTCAAGTGTTAAATTGTGGTAAGGTCATAGCAAAATGCTGTTGAGCTAAAAAGAAAAAAGAAACAAATTTCCTTATTGAGGAAGCTTATGAAGAGATAGGGATCCTAATTATGTCAAGGAGTCCAGAGACTGAGCTATCGAGTTGTATAAAAGCTGGGTTTTGGAGCTGTTTGAGCCCAAATGCTGACTTGTTCAAGCCTGGATGCCAAGTTGCAAGATTGGGTTGTCGAGTTGTAGGACCGAGTTGTTGAGTTGGTGTGTCAAGCTCAATCTGAGTTGTTTGATATCGAGAAGTCAAGTTGTTTAAACAATTCGATCTGATATCTAGATATTGAAACTAGTAACCACATGTGCAATGACGAAAGCATGTGTAAAGAACTTGTTAGAGTAGATGTCATGTATGTTTCTTTTGGAGATAACTCAAAGGTAGCGATAAAAGGGAGAGGTACAAACCAATACCTATAAAAAGATGGTCGGTTTGGTGAGATGAGAGACGTGTACTATGTACCTGATCTTAAGAGTAATTTTTTAAGTATGGATTAGTTGATGGAAAAGTATAACTTGGTTCTAATGAAGGATCGAGTACTATACTTAACAAAAACCATAACAGTAAATAGAAGAAAGGTAATCTGCATAAAATTCAGTCTATTCATTCACAAAATGAATACATCATATATATATATATATATATATATATATATATATATATATATATATATATATATATATATATATATATATATATATATATATATATATATTCTGTGCAAAAGGAATGGGAGTGACCTAAAAGCATATAGCCTTCTTGGGATTTTTCACGCACAAGGTGACAATCTATATCCAGATGTTTCGTTCTTTCATGAAATACGGGATTGGCAGCAATGTGAAGAGCACTGTTATTGTCACAGTAAAGTAGAGGAATTTGAGAGGGGGAAATATGTAGATCTTTGAGCAAATAAATGATCCATTGTAACTCACAAGTAGCGGAAGCGAGGGCTCTATATTCAGCCTCGGAAGATGATCATGACACAATGGTTTGTTTCTTGGTTTTCCATGAGATAAGAGAGCTTCCAATAAAAAAACAATAACCCGTGATGGAACATCTTGAATCCACACATGTGGCCCAATCAGCGTCACTAAAACCAGAGATGTGAGTAGGACAGATTCTAGGAAAAAATAGACCTGTACCCGGGCAACCTTTAAGGTAACGAAGAACATGCATGGCTGCAACATGATGAGCTTTGTTGTGTTGCAAAAACAATATCAGGACGAGTATTCGTAAAATAGACTAATCTGCCGATAAGGCGCCTATATGGCAAAGGATCATCAAGATAGTCGGAAGCATCGTTGTGAAGCCGAAGAGTATTGTCCGTTGGAGTGGAGGAGGGTTTGCAGCCAAGCATTGCTGAATCCATAAGCAAGTCTAAGCAATACTTGCGTTGACAAAGTGAAATCCCCTTTGAAGAGTGAGCCACTTCAATTCCTAGGAAGTACTTGAGTTTTCCTAAATCTTTGATATGAAAATTGTTGTGAACAATATGTTTAATGTGGTTGATTTCTTGAACAGAGTTACCAGGTAGCACAATATCATCCACATATATTATCAAGGCAGTAAAATCTGAACCATGATTTTTGATGAAGAGACTATGGTCAGCATGAGCTTGTTTATAACCACATGTTACCAACAAATTAGATAACTTTTCATACCATTTCCTGCTTGATTGCTTCAGCCCGTAGAGGGATTTGCGCAATTTGCAGCTTTAACCAGAATGGTATCCTGATAATCCCGGTGGCATCTCCATGTAGACATCCTCCACAAGGTCTCCATGTAGGAAAGCATTACTGACATCTAATTGTTGGATGTGCTAGTGGTTGACAGAAGCTAAGGCAAGGATTATACGAACAGTGGTCATTTTGACGACTGGGGAGAATGTTTCGAAATAATCGATGCCTTCAATTTGTGAATACCCCTTGGCTACCAATCGCGCTTTGTAGCGCTCTATGCTTCCATCGGGTAGCCTCTTGATTTTATATACCCACTTGCAACCTATGGGTCGAACAGAGGGAGGAGTCTCAACCACATCCCAAGTATGATTCAACTCGAGGGCTTTGATCTCACATTGCATGGCATCACGCCAACACTATAGCTTCATTGGTTCATAGAAACTGGCGGGTTCATGCTTAGAAGATATGGCCATGAGAAAACGATGATGTGAAAGGGGAGATATTGGTGTATGAGATAAAACGTTGAATCGGATGTGAACATCTTGTGGATGATTGTGCAGACTTAAGGGAAGGAAGCTTGTATTGATATTCAGAAAGGTATGAAGGAGGATGGGTGTCACGTTCTGAACGGCGCGGTGGTGGCACAACAATTGGGGTTGGCGTGTGGCTGTTTTGAATTTCTGGTGAAATGGAATTAGGGTTGGAGGTTGTGGTTTCAGGGAAAAGGGAGAAACTTCGTTCTGGTGAGGGTGAAGGCGTGTTTGGGTTAGGGCGTTGAGTTTCTGGGGGTTTTCTAGGTGGTGTGGATTGAGAGTCTGGGTTTGGTTCTATGGTTAAGGTATGTTGGGTTATAGGTGTAGAGAGTGAGGGAGAAGTGTGGAAAGGAAAAACTGTTTCGTGAAAAACAACATTTCTAGAAATGAAGATTTCTCTTGTGTTAATGTCTAGAATAACATATCCTTTTGTGCCATTTTGTAAACCCAAAAAAACACCTTTTCTAGATCGAGGTTCAAATTTATGAATTTGATTGTGAGTGGATGCATAACATAAACAACCAAAGATTTTGATCATGGAGAAATTGGGCGGAGCTTTATTTAGAAGTTCAAAAGGTGTTTTATATGAAATGATGGGTGAGGGAACACGGTTAATGATAAAAACAACATGTTTGATAGCATAAGACCAAAAATTTGATGGGATTTTGGATTGAAACATGAGGGCCCTAGCAACATTGAGAATATGTTGATGTTTGCGTTCCACTCTCCCATTTTGTTGGGGTGTGTAAACACAACTAGTTTGATGTATACTTCCTTTAGAATTGAAAAGATCTTTTAGAAAAAATTTCGGTCCATTGTCGGATCGAATACATTTAATTGTGGTTTCAAATTGGTTTTCAACCAAGTTAATAAAATTTTGTATATGCATTCTCACTTCACCTTTTGATTTTAAGAGAACAACCCATGTGTATCTACTAAAATCATCAAGTATAGTGAGAAAATACTTGTGCCCATGAATANATGTTTTGGAAAAGGGGCCCCAAATATCCATATGAATCAATTCAAAAATTTTAGAACCTCTACTAGAGCTAGGAGAATAAGNCAATTTCTTTTGTTTAGCTAAATNANAAATGTNACAGATTTCATGAGAATCCTTTGAAATAAAAGGAAATTGTTGATTCAAGGNATTAAGNCGGCTACTAGATAAGTGTCCTAATCTAAAATGCCAAAGGTTGGAGTTATTGATGGTGGTNGTAGTATTNTTGGTAGNTGGGTTCCTTTCCTTTCCGATTGTNAAATGAAAAAGTCCTTCCTTTAANTTANCTGAACCAATCATCCTNAATGTGTTCATGTCNTGTATTTGACAAACAATATTAGAGAACTCATTTGAAAAAATTATACGGCAAGGAGCANTAGTTAATAATTTAGGAAGAGATAATAAATTGAAAATAAAATTTGGAACAAGAAGAACATCATGAATAATGAAATCTNGAGAAAATTGNATGCTTCCAGATATATGGGCCTGAACAGTAGATCCATTTGGTAGATTGATGTTTAATGGTTGGATTTCAGAATACTCAAAAAAATGTTCTAATGAAGTTGTGATGTGGTCGGTGGCTCCGGAATCAATTACCCATGGTGTGGTGTGTGAAAAACTATTAAGTGTATGTGCGGTGTTAATGGAAATAAACCTACTACCAAGACCAAAGATGTGAGATTGGTTTGGGTTTGAGTGAGATAGGTTGGCCCTTGAAGGGGTTTCGGAGTTTCCCCCACCAGATCCAGAAGCTTTGTTGAGAAGGCTCATTAGTTGTTGGAATTGGGTCGTAGTAATGTGAAGACCTTAGCCCAGAGTTGAAACATCTTTTCTTTCTCCTTCATGAATTAGGGTCGGCGCAACATCTGAAAAGGAAGATGCAATAACATTATTCACGTTGCCTCCGGCGGTTGCGTCGCTGCTACCAAAGGTGTTCCTATTGTTGAAAGGGCGTGGTTTTCCTGGATATTTGGGATGTCCAGGAGGATAGCCAAACTTGGTATAACACACATCACTGCTATGTCCAACACGATCACAATGGGTGCACTTTATCGGGTTAATGTTGTTTTTCTGGAAGCACGAATCAATATTGTGTCCGAGGCGGCCACAAAATTCACATTTACGAGTTGGTTTTGTCCCCCCTTGCTGTGGATTGCCTCGACCTTTACCAGAGATGACATTGATGAAGGGATTGGTTTCCATGGAAGAAGATGGGTGATGTTGTTGGCGTTCATGTTGGATGATCATGGAGAAAACACGATTAGCAGAGGGAAGAGGGTCAAGTAATAAGATTTGTGAGCGAACCATGGCAAATCGATCGTCGAGCCTTTTTAGAAAACGGATGATGAAGTCCTGTGAATGGTAGGTGCGAGCAGAGCAAGAACAAGGGGTCAGAGTTCGGTAGTTGTCCAGCTCTTCCCAGAGTGATTTCAGATGGGTGTAGAAGTCGGTGACGGAGAGCACACCTTGTTTGAGCGAATAGATTTCTTCCTGTAACTCAGCGACTCGAAGCAAATCGCCTTGAGAAAAATGCTCGCGGAGGTCAGTCCAGACATCAATAGCTCGTTCGAAAAACACAACACTTTGAGCGATTGAAGGAGAAAGGGAATTGAGGATCCATGACATTAAAAGAGTGTTATAGCACTCCCAAGAGGGGTATAAGGGATCGGTGGTTGCTGGGATGGGGATGTTGCCATTGAGGAAACCCGTCTTGTTTTTAGAGATGAGGGCCATTCGGAAGAAACGATACCATGACTGAAAGTTGTTGGCTGAGAGAGGTGGGGAAACCACGACAGATGAAGGGCTCTCACTTGGGTGTATGTAGAAGGGGCTGGAAGGATTTTGGTTGGGATCAACAAAGTGAGGAGGAGGTAGAATATTTTCGTCCTCATTTCCAGAGGAGCCTGAATCGGCCATGAAAGAGGTAAGCTAGAAAAGCTTGAACCTTTAGAGNGCTCTTGATACCATAACANAAACCATAACAGTAAATAGAAGAAAGATAATCTGCATAAAATTCAGTCTGTCAATTTCATTCACAAAATGAATACATCATATATATATACTCTGTGCAAAAGGAATGGGTGTGACCTAAAAGCATATTTTGTACTACCCTATTGACAGTTCATTGTTGTTCTACAATGTCCACTAAAACAGAAAAAAGATTCCTCTGCTATGCTACCATTATGTTATATTGATTACGTGGTATTCAAATCAGAATTATATTCTATTAATACTTGAAAGATAAACTCGGTCTCTTGATTGCTTGAATCAAAATGAAAAAAAAAAATAAAATGTACAAAATGAAGCTGAACATAGTACAAGAGAAATGTTTGAAGATGAATGTAAAAGATGAAACCATGGTGTAACATTTGAGCTTTGGGCAATTGAATTTTAGAGGATTGGTTGAGCTGTTGCAGAAAGAAATATTTTATCGTTGGTGGACGACTTTTCACGGGAAGTCGTAGGTTTATTTCTTACATAAATTCATGGTGATAGAAAAAAAGATTGAAAAGTCAATAAAATACATAAAATATTTAAAAATATCAAGTGTCACGCAAACCTTCTGTCAATCTGAGAATGTGACGCAAACCAGGAGAGAGTGAATGAGGCAAAGCTTCCAATAATGGTGTTAGAAGTTGCAAGTCTGACCTGCGGAAGGAAGTAGCTGCCAAATTGGGTGGGGAAGGTGACATCAGGTTTCAGAGAATCAAGTTGAATAATGGTGCTGTATACTATATGTGAGCTACCTGGGTTTGCCAGAATTAATACAAAATCAATATGAGGGTTAAGTGCTGCAACAGCTAGTGCAAGGCATGATCCTAAAGATTCTCCAACAAGATATATGGGCCTGTTTCCTGAACCTTGATATTCCGACCTAACTGTTACCTCAACTATTTTCACAAGGTCTGCAACCAAATAATAAATTATGCTGCAATACATCATTGAAAGATTACATAAATTTTATAAAAATATATGAGCATGATATAGTAGTGTAACTAGGCAGAGGGGAAAAAGTACCTCGAAATGGTGTTCGGTCTGCTACTGGGATATGCAAGCACCACGTATCAAAAATCCTTCATTCAAGAAAGAAAATAACAAAAATAGTATTTCTCACAAAATCAGTAAGAAGATGTAAAATAACAATCTGGTGAGTGTAATACATAATGAACACAAACCTCCCCAGCTTCTCATGATGTGAAATAAGTCCAAGTCCCACGCCATCAATCCCTGTCAAATTTAGAATGAAAAATTTTGACTAACCCAAACTTTGTATATTATGCAGTTTTTTTTTTCGATTTTCTAACTCTTTGATAGATACCAATATTACACAAATTTAAATGATTCCATGGTCAAATTATATATCTATTATAAATAGATTATAAATGGAAGATACATTTAAAATGAAATCGTTGGTTTACTTCATTTCACTTCTTAATGTAATGAGGAAACGATAAAATCAATTTTGAAATTATTATTCACTATCACTCAAGGTTTTAAAATTAATAAAATAAATGTTAAATCATTCAATTAATCTCCATTTTTTTACAAAATCACAAATTGGTTTCTCATTTTTTAAAAATTTTTAAATACATTTTTAAAAAAAATATATAAAATTTTATCACATATATGCCATGTCCCATATAATACAACACAACACTAACACAACACTAACACACCACTAACAGTACCACGTGTCTCAAGGGCTTAGTCTCAATTTGGTATTTTTATTATCTCACTACAATCTTAATATTTTTTTAAGAAAAAAGAAAAAATTTTGGTGTTTTTCCAAATTGAAATAATATTTATTTTTTTTAGTAAATGTTATACAAACATTTTTATTAAAATTAATATTTATATTAAATATTTTTAATAAAATTAAATATATTTATATTTATATTTAATATTAAATTTTAATTAAAATTATTACTAGAAAATAATGTTAATAGAAAAAAATTCAAAATTAATTTTAACAAAAAATGTTAAACTTGTTTATCAATTGTATTTCATAAAATAAAATAAATTTATCACATTTTTAGTTCTTTTAAATCATTATATATTTTTAAAATGTATAAAATTCAATAATTTCTAAATAAATGTTTGAATTGATTTAAAAATAACAATTTTACAAATTCAAATGTAAAATTATAAAATAATTTTAAAAAATTTTATAAAATTTAAAACAAATAAATTTAAAATTTTAAAATAAATAAATAAAGTTTAATATACAATATAAATATAAATTGTAAGAAGCTAGAAAATAGAGTAATAGAGTAATAGAGTAATAGAGTAGACTGGTGCATTAAAATATTGAGACTGATTATTTTATTTTAAAATAATCTTATAATATAAATAGAACTTTTATAAACATTTCTCATTACTTTAAGAACACTTTATCTTCCTAGAATACTATCCCTCAGAGTTCTCTTACATCTCTCTAGATCTTCTCTTGTTTGAGCAGTCAATATGATGATCACAAGGTGTCTAGACGATCCTGGCATCAAGGGCAACAATCTCTACTGATCAGTTTCTCACTTTGAATCGATAAGATTCGTTCCTCTTTTTCTAGGTTTTCTTCAATTCTGCAATTTCACAAAATTTCTAAGTTTGCATGTATTTGGAGTTTCCTTCTCCAAATTTTTAGTTCCATTTAAGCTTAAAGAACTATTTTCTATCACCAATTAGTGATCTATAGGTGTTTCTAGAGTTTCCTTGTGGTGCAAGGCACGATTAAAGTCTTTTTGTGAGCTGGGCAGTATATTCAAGGTAAGGGAAGCTAGATTATAGTTATAATTGTGTTCATGATAGAGTATGTATATTAAGTTTAAATTGTTGTGTGGAATTGAGCAAAAATTAGATTGTTAGTAAGAGGAAATGTGTGTTTTGTTGAATGTGATGTATGAACTTGAATGATCTGGATGGTGTATTCAATTTGATGATGATCTTGAATGTATTATAAATGAATTTGGGTGTAGGAAATTTGTTATAAGAGCTGGAGTTGAAAATTTAACTGGTTTATGCTTGTTTTTCTTTCTTTTAGAGGAAGTGAGGTAGTGAATTTGAGTAATTGAAGTTTGGTATGCATTTGGTTTGCCAGGAGAGTTTTGGTAGGTCCAATATGACTGAGTTGAGCTTTTAAAATGGTCAAAAATAGGTTCCAGTGGTAGATTGGGATTTAGGTCCCTAAGTTGAGGAATTTAATGTTTTAGAGTTGGAATTGGATCATAAACAATATAGATTGATGTTAGGAAGGTTTAGAATCGCTTAGACAAGTCTAATTAGGTATATAATACAATCTAGGAGGGTTAGTAGTTGGGAAAAATATTTAGAATTGGTAATTGGGGGTTGAGTTGCATAATTCTGCAGAATTTCATTATGCAGATTATGCAAACTCGCTAAGCAAAAGGATTCGCACAACGAGTCACCCTGGAGAGATGCTCTCTGCCAGGGCATTCACACAGCGAACTAGTACGCTGTGCGAATGACTATAGAGGGTGCTCTCTACCTGGGCACTCGCATGGCGATTTTGTGTTGTGCGAGTGTTTAGAGAGGGTTACTCTCTATCTAGTGATTCGCGTAGCGAATCTAGTCGTTGTGCGACTGGTGATGGTCTGGGATTAATTCAAATAGCGAATGGGTGCACTTTGCCAGTGCTTGGGGAGTCTGAGCCACTACCTAGGGGCTATCGCATAGCGATTTGGGGCGTTATGTGAGGGAGTGAGGTCTGGAACCTCTGTGAGTTTATTCGCACAACGAATTTAGTCACTATGTGAATGGTTGGGAAGGGATGGTCTCTGTTTGAGGATTCGCATAGCGAGTTGGGGTTGCTATGCAAAAACTCTCTGGTTTCGCTCAACAAATGTGTGCGTTGTGTGACTGGTCCAGGTTTAATCTGTTATTTTGTTCTTTGTTCTTGAGTTATTGAATGATAATTTAATTCAGTTAATGTTATGAACTAATATGTTTAGAATTATATGAGTATGAGAAGTATGAAGAGTGATTTAAAGTGAGGAATTAATGATTCAATGTGGTGTAAGTGAGTATCATGGCAGAATCTCTTGGTGAGCTTCCAGAGTGTTGTTTAGATTGAATATAGGGAGCTTAGTCTTGGGGGTTATTCTAACATTTTAATGATCTTTCATTCTCAATAAAGAAAATTGATGCATGTGGTGAGAGTAGTAGGAGGTCCTAGTATAGGCACTACTTGGAGGCCTGTTGCGCGGTAACGGACTAACCTTGTGTGTGGTAGGATGAAACCCATTGGCAATGGCTTTGCAAAGTAGTAGAGGTCACCACAAGTGCACAACCCGCCATAGCTCGGTATTCATTCTAAGTCCGGACGAGTCAAGTCTAGGTTATAACATGATAAGATGATTGGATTGATTGTTTTATATGAATGCTCATATGTATATTATATGTCATTTGATAACATGAATGTTTTTATATGGTTGTGTTGTGTTTGTATGTGTTGTATTCTTTCTTTTACAATGATCATCCAATAGATGTGAGTAGAGGGAGATGATGTTTCCTTAGAGCAGGCGTTGGATGGAACTGATGTTGCAGATTAGCTAGAGATAGAGTAGGGGTTCATAGTTTTGTTATTCTCATCTTGTATATAAAGTTTTAAATTTTATAACCATTTTAGATGACTATAAACTTAACTTTTTATCTACAAGTATTTAACTATTCTATCATATTTTTATGTTGAGTACTCTTATATATAGTTTACACTATATATTTTGAAATGTTACATAAATAAACTTAATGTTATTAAAAATATTTTGTTTTATTTTAATTATAACAAAAACAAATTATACTGAATTGAAACAAAATAAAAATAGAATAACTAAATTAAAAATAGACAATAAAATTTTTTGTAACTGAAACGTAATAATTTTATATCATAATATCATTTTCACATTATATAATAATAATTTGACACATAACAAATTATTATTTTTAAAAAAAAATAAAAATAAAAATATTTAAAAATGTAAAAGAATCACGAACTGATATTTTTTTTTAATAATATTAGTATAACCATTATTAATTTATAGGAGATAGATGGAATTTGCGGAAATAAGATATTTCATTTGGGAAGTATACCTTTCTTTTCTTATGTCGTCCATGTCATGAAATTGAACATCAACATGACGTTTGTGTACGAGACAAATTTAACCAAATTTCTAAAATTTTATTTTATTTCAATCTAACCATAAGTTGTTTTTAACTCCATTTTTTTATTTATATTTACTTTATTTAACATTTTTATTTACTTTGCCTTCAATCTTCTTTCCATCTTCATATGAAATAATAATAATAATAATAATAATAATATTATTATTATTATTATTATTATTATTATTAATATTATTAATAATACTAATCATAATAATAATAATAATAATAAATACTAATAATAATAATAGTAATAATAATAATAATAATAAAAACAAAACTAATAATAATATTATTAATAATAATATTAATAATAATAATAATAATAATAAAACTAATAATAAAAATATTATTATTATTTGTACTATTATTATTATTATTATTAGTATTATTTGTATTATTAGTATTACTATTATTATTATTATTATTACTATTATTATTATTATTATTAGTATTACTATTATTATTATTATTATTATTATTATTATTATTATTATTATTCACTAGTACAAAAATCATATTTTATGACGTACAAAAACGAATTATGACATACATAGTTTTGTAAGTTATAATAGGTCTATATTATGACACAATTTCTAAAATCAGTCCATTTTTTTATATAAATATTGGAGAAAATTGTTTCGAATTGATATTGAGTAAAATTATCTATATTCACATTCATTAGAGTTATTTCTTTTTTTTTCGTAATTTTTGCTACTATCATAAAATGACTTATTATGTACAAAACTATGTATGTCATAACTCGTTTTTGTACGTCATAAAATATGATTTTTGTACTAGTGATTATTATTATTAGTATCATTATTATTATTAGTATTATTATTATTACTATTATTATTAGTATTATTATTATGATTAGTATTATTATTATTACCATTATTATTAATAGTATGATTATTAGTAATATTATTATTATTATTACTACTACTACTATTATTATTATTAGTATGATTATTAGTAATATTATAATTATTATTAGTATTATAAGTATGGGCATAAATAATGTTACTTGTAATTCGATATCAAATTTTCTCTTGAGTTATCAGTCACCCGTTCAGCAACATGGAGGAACCAAATGCCAACCGGAGGAAATCCTCTTCAGGCAGCAAAGCAGCAGGTCATAAACGTTTACACGAATGTTTTCTTGAATTTGTACAGAAAGTTCTTCTGAAGAAACCACTCTTTTGTACACAAGGGACCATGAGGTAAATTTTCACTTTTTGGCAAACTTTGGATTGGTTTTTTATGTTGTTGGTTTTAAGTTGTGTGTTGGGGGTCGAGACTTGATTTTGGGGACCCCAAATTCCATTGAGGAAGGTCTTGTGTTGACTAAAAGTAGTTGGATGAAATCCTGACTCAAGTGCATTGAAAAAGGGTGTTGTAATCGTTTACAAATTGGTGGTAAACGTTTACGCGAATGTTTTCTTCAATTTGTACAAAAAGTTCTTCTGAAGGAACCATTTTTTTGTACACAGGACCACTTTGTTTAATTTTACTTTTTTGACAAACTTTGGATTGGTTTTTGATGATTTTGGTTTTAAGTTGTGTGTTGGGGGTGGAGACTTGATTTTGGGGACCCCAAATTCCATTGAGGAAGGTCTTGTGTTCACTAGTCAAGTGCATTGAAAAACGGTGTTGTAATCGTTTACAATTTTTGGCAAAAAAGATAATAATATGGTGATTTCACCCAATGACATTCAAATTCAACAATAGTTTATACATTGTACATAACAGTGGTTTGATATAAATCATATGGGATTCAAATTCAACTTTCTGTACATATATCATTATCTGTAACAATCATTACTTTTTATAATTGAAGATGAATATATATATCATTGTTCGTCTAAATACATATGAAATGAATACATTAATAATTTGTACATATCCATCAAAATCCTACAACAACCCATATTCATCTAACGCATCAAATAGTCGAATGTTGTTGTTGTCTAGGATCCAATATTTAACATAGTTCTTCTAATTTGACTCAACTCCTTCTGAAAAAAATTAGTTGTAAACTTTAGATATAATTAACAAAATCATCAAACAATGCTAACAATGAAATTCATACTTACATTTGTGTACTCCGGCATGCTTTTTCCGTTGTATTTATCCTCTCCATCCCACATTTCCATGGCTTTTAACATGATAACTCCACAATCATATCTTAAATAATACAATCATTTATCAGTTATTACAACAAACGATAATAAAATATCCAAATAGTTCATTACAATTAATAAAACAACTTACAAGTTCGGTTGGGATGGGATATTTGCTTGTTTAACGGACAGTGGACCTATACTCCCTTCGGGTCTATTGTACAACATGCAAAAGAATTTGGCCATGTTTTCACCCTACCATGCCAAACATATTCATTAAAAACTTCATTAAAACATCATTAAATCACATGAACAAAAACGTTCCAAAATATTAACTATCATATCATACCACAAATTTGTCAATTCGTTTCCTATCTCTTACACCCTTCCCCATTGAGTCAATGACATATAGTTCTAATGTGTTAATCTTCACTGCATAGCACCACTAGTGTTCATCATGGAGAAAGGGCATAAACAACTATAAACAAACAAAAACACATGTCAATGCTTGATCAATCAACATTTGCGAAACATAATAATTACATAATACACTAACTAACTCACAAAGTCAGCACTGAGAATGTCTCCAATACCAAATAGGTCAGACCTCATATACGACGTGTAACTACTAAGGGTGTACTGATTTTGATTTTCGGGACGTCGTCTCCTAAAGTCAGCGAGAATATGTCCCTATCAACAATTTCTAATGCATCAAGCCATTGCACATTATTTCGACAAATATAATCATATCAAATAAATACAAGTGTACCGCGTATATGGCATTGAAATTAAGCCTCTTCACAACACCAGTCAACTTTCTCTGGTTGTGCATTATCATCGTTGACGCAAATAACACCACCTACGAAATCAAACACCGCACATTCTTCAACGAACAAAAAAACAAGATAACTAAACATTAACAAATGTAGCATTGAACTAGGTGTTTATGTACGTACGACGCCCAATCATACAAACACAAACTATCTAAGTCGTCTAAAACAGCACAAGGCATGTTTGCAACATATCTAGATTTCCTAGGCAAAATAAAGGTTACAAAACATACTAAAATGTACAACCTACAGACTACGTCAACATCTACTTCTTCATCGTTCACAATCAAGTGAAACATATCAATCAAATCTTGTTTGGTAGTGGTCTTCGGATTAAATACCTCACCAAAAGATCCAACTAGACACTCATCTAGAGGAACATCTAGACCACCCATACCTAAACCGGTTGTCATATATACATCTAAAGTAGTCAACGGAACAAGTTGTTCACAAACCCTAAAACTCACATTCCTAACCTACCATTCAACCATAAGCTTCAACAATTTCAAATTCACTTCCACAGGTTTTAAAATTTGTACGCACTAGTGAAACGGTGTCATCCTAATGCGCTCTACATGAGACTTTTTCAATAAACTATTCATTTCAATAACGGTTGTCGATTGTATCGATACACGCAGGCACTACTACAAATAATTTCAAAAAAATCATAAACACATTAAACCAAAACATCACCATACCAAAAAATACACAAAATTTACATTCAATATTACACTTGCTTTTGGGGATGCCATTGGACCTGCGCGAAAACAACATAGTATTTGGACATCATTAGGGTTTGCGAAACTTAATGTATAACGCCGAAAACAACATAATATAAGGTCCAGTTCCCACTTACCAAAATAAATGTAGTCGTTACACACCACCACACGAAGAGCAAAGCGACAAACACAACCACCACGAAGCACATAGAAATGACACTCCAAAAAAAAAACAACACTACAACACACGACACCACCACTGATGAACGCAAGGGAAAGGTCTTGGCGAGACGAGAGCGAAACGAGAGCGAGACGAGACCAAGACCAAGACGTCAGCGAGACGAGAAACCGAGATGAGAGACTGAGACGTGAGCGAGATAAGATCGAGAGGGCTTCAAGGCACACGGGGACACAAAGCAATGGTCGATTTGGGCGAGACGAGAGCGCGAGAGGGCAAGAACCTGTTTCATCAAAACCAGAGGCAACGAGAGAGAAAGAGAAAAGGAAACCGCGAAACTGAAAATATAACACTTCCATCTTTGCCTTTGCATCAGATTTAAAATCATTTCATTTTTTAAAATAAAAACACCCAATGACACTTTGGCACCTGTCTAGTGTCAAAGTAGTGTCAAAAAAGGTGTCTAAATATCATTTTGCATTAATATAATAAATTAATTTAAAAACATAAATTAAGTAACTTTTTATAATATAGAAACATATATTAATAGAATGTTAAGTTAATATAGTTTGCTTTATATTAGTCATTATTTTACTTGTTAATTTGTTATTTTATATATATATATATATATATATATATATATTAATAAAGTATTAATGATATAATTAGTAAAAAAAATTATCAATTGTATTCATAATTTAATTAGTCATCTAAAAGTATATAATAATAAAATATTTATTATTATTATGATTACTACTATGGCTCATAAATATTTTATTATTATTATTTACTTAACACTTTTTTTTTTTGTTTTTGCAAATCTTTTGTATGGGGAGTGGAAAATTGAATACGAACTTTATTCCCCTATATCAAATTTCGTTTTCAGTCTTTCAATTTGTTTTCTTTTCGTATGCACGACATTTCTGAAAAGAGAAAACACTCCTTATTATTTGAGCTTGTGTATTCCATAACATCATTTGAGCTTATGTATTCCATAATATTTTTTTTTTAATTATGCATGATCGAATGATAGTTAAACAATATGTTGATAACTTTTACCATCACAGAAAACAAAATAACTCAAATATTTGAACAAAATAATAGATAATTATAAATTATTTAATTATTACTTTCTACATAGTTAGCAGAGAACATTTTAATTTCAACAATACTGAAAATAATTTTATACTAAAATTTGAATTTATATAAATTTAATGTCAATTAATTAAATTAATGAATTGATTTAAATACATAAATTAACTGAGTAACCAAAAGGCAAATAGAATGATGAGAAAAAATTTACTGACCCGGCAAAAAGAACAGCAGAGGAGAATTATCCAATCGCCAAGCGCACTCCAACGGCGAAAACCACCGCGGCGGTCCACCGTCCGGTACGATCAACTCCTTCGATTGCTCCAAATATTCCTTCCAACCGTTCCTCCATAGCTTGTCGTTCTCTTTCTTCTCTTCTGCGCGCTTCATATCAGCCATCGTCGGCAGAACTCGCTCCACCGACGTCGCGTCCCGCGTAGTCATAATTGAGGTTCGGTTGGAGTACAGTTTTCCGACCGGCGACGGCGGATGACAGAGGAAGGGCGCAGCTGGAAAGAGACAGGCTGTGTTGGATGCCATGGCGGTGGAAGATTCGACTATATATATATATGAAAAAAGGTCGGAGGAAGTAATTAAGGTAACTGAAAAGCAAATTAGAAAATGAAGTTGGTGAGTTTAACAACAAATGAGGACTCGATTATTTATATACTCATTTGAAATCAAACATTTGATTAAAAATGCAAAAAATTAAAAATAGAAATGAAGTTATTTAATTAGGTAAAATGCAAAAATAATAATTAAATTATTATTAATGTTATTTATTTACCTTTTAAAACTATTTATTATTGTTTTATTAAAAGTAAAAGTATTTATGACATAATTAAATATGTAACTTAAGTATAAATAATATTATAAGTTATATATATACTTATTTTAAATAGCTATGAATTATTTAAATTTTAAAAATAGTAATTAAAATGTTAAAATTAAAAAAATAAAAGGTATATATAATTTTTCATAGATAAATAAGTTTTATTTATTGAAATTAAAATATTATATATTATGTAAATAATTTTTTTATCATGATTAATCATTTAAATTTATAAAAATAATTACTAAAATGATAAAAAATAAATAATTGTTTTATAATAAATAAGTTTTTGAATTAAAAAAATAATTATTAAAATTATAAATTGAAAAATAGATTTAATATTCAAAATTATTACTTAAATTTAGAGAAAAATAATTAAAAAGATAAAATTGAATAAAAAAACATGATATATCCATTTTATATATATTATAAATTACGTCTTTAGTGTCTCTTCCGCAGCCTCTCGTTCCTCCCATCTGCATATACAAACAAGACATAATTAATAATTATCCATTGTCTCTTTTGCTTATTTGTGCTGATTGAACGCCACCACAAAAATTATTTTTTCTGTATATGTTTTCTTTTTAAACTTTTAAAGATATTGATTAAAAATCATTAAGTAAAAGCTTATCAAATTATAGTTACTTTACCATCTAATTTCAAATTATTATCATGTTTGTTTTTATCACGTGAAGTTGTGTTCTTACCCGCAGATAATACGTATTTGGGAAATAATAGCTTTTTGCGTGGACTGTTTAAGAACAGAACACGTTGCCCCTCTAAAGTGCTGCATAAGATATACCATAAAATAAAATGTAAAACATGCGTACAACATGATTCAAACTCTTAGACTATCATGCAATGCAACCTTAACAACCACTAATCCAACTTTTAAACACAATAGGATTATTGAACATGATAGACATGATAGAACATTAATAAAAAAAAAATTATAACGAGTAAAATATATATATTATGAAAGATGGATTAATGTATAGTTATGATAGTCATAATAAGTCGTAGTAAAAAATATATTATAATAGGTTCAGTATACTGTGATGTATTTTTTTTGTCACTTACTATAATATATTTAGTCTATTATAACAAATTTTCAGTTATTTGTCATAATATATCCAATATATTATGACATAGTTCGATTTAACATAGTTATTTTCATTTATCATAATATCTCTCATGTATTATGATAGGTATTCGTTCACCTGTCATAATACATGTTAATTACAATTAACCTACTATGACATACATTGTAATGTACGTCATGAAAATTTGTTTTTTTTTTAAAATTACGTGCTTACATTTGACATCCAATCCTGTTTTTTCATCTTATCCAATCAATTTATAATCAATTTACCTGAAATCACATATTCAATTAAACAAAAAATGGAATTCATTTCATACATTAAATTGTCTAATAATATTTAATACATTATTTGCATATAAAACTATATATTCAATCCAAATATTACATTAACCTACATATACTACTAAATTGTAATCAAGTTTCTACAATTTACTAACACTTAAAATAAAAGAAGCTCACTTGGTTCTAATGTCTTCCATGTCTAGACCTTCCACTAAAGATGAATCATTAATGGAGTTAAAACAATAGTGTAATGAACAATTAGATAACTATTTAATCAGTTTTTTAATACCTTACTCCATGAATCAGTAATGTTTGTACAAATAATGGTGTGCATGTGTTTCATTGCGTAATACTCACACTCATAGCTGCCTAACTGCAAATTAAATACAAATAATCAAGATTCATTCAAATCGTGGACACACAAGATCAAATTATACTCTAGCTAGCCTTTGCACCATGTATCTTTGATCAATTTTGCTAAACCAACAAAAAAGCAAATTCCACAAAACCAACAAAAACAACCAATTCCACATATAAATAGCAATCACAAAACACAAAACAAAGGTCAACTTCCCTTATGTTAGGTGTCATTATTTGCATATTCTTCCTAGATACAGATGAAACACCTCGCAACCTTGAATGAGCTTCCAAAGACCTACAAAAGGTAGACATTCATTACATCATAATAATCATATAGGAAGGAAACAAAATACAAAGAAAACCTTATGCCTTTAATATATTTTTGATGGGCAATGTGTTAGCTTTCTTATGCAAGAAACATAAGAGAACTACAAGAGAACGATCAAGAACAATAACTAGCAATTACAAATGACCCCTACAAGTTCACTAGTGTAGAAAGGGCTTTAGAGGTTAGTTATTTTGTGCTTTTAACATCACATCCAGAACTGACGTCTATATGGGTGACGTTAATGGAACGTCGAACTCTGCAGCTCCGACGTCGTTATAAACGTCAGTTAAATGCCATGTCTGATGTCTATACAGACGTCGGACATGGCACTAACCGACATCTAAGGGCACTATAAAGACGTTAGACATGGCACTAACCGACGTCTAAGGACACAATAGACGTCGGATATGTCATTAATCAACGTCTACTTAGTACTCGTTGTGTTTTGATGCAGTTTTTCTCGTGTCTTTGGGTAGCGTTGTAGCACCTCCTCCCTTTGCTAGCTTCTTCGTAAGAAAAAATTGCGTCTTTTTGCATCTCTTATGGCATTTCAACCCAAAACCGAACCTGGGTCGTTGCCTAGTTCCATTCCAACAGCCAGAGAAAAAGAATACGGTGACATGGAAACTAGGCAAGGAACCAGGTTCGACTTCAGGTTGAAATGCCATAAGAGATCCAAAAGACGTAAGCTTTTCTATCGAGGAAGCTAGCAAAGGGAGAAGGTGCACTACGCTACCCAAAGACACGAGAAAAACCGCACCAAAACACAACGAAAACTCATTTTAATCGGTTCAAACGAAAGATAATACATCAAAGATTACTTTAATCAGAGTAAGCATAAGTTTAAACGGTTCAAAAGAGATAAAACACACCTGGAAATGCAATGCCGCAAAGAGAAAAGCGTAGGAAGACGATGAAGTGCGTGTAACTGCTAGTGCAATGTCTATTCTAGAATATACGTCGGGAACTTCACTAATGGGACGTCCATTCGATTTAAAAATTAATATTCGTGGTATATATAGACATCAGATGTAGGGGGAGTCGACGTCTATAATCGCATATAGACGTCGGTGTGGCAGGATCAGACATCTAGATGACGGAAAGAAATAACTTTTCACCTACCTTTCAGACATATAGACGTCGGTTAGGAGGGGCTCCGACGTCTATAACATAGTAGACATTAATGACCCTCCTAATCGATGTTTATATGCCCACTTATTTACAAAAATACCACCAGTCAATAATTTACGTTGGGTGTTTTCTGGTCCGACATCTATGGGGTGACGTTAAAGTCCAATTTTGCACTAGTGGTTGGAATAATATTAATTAAAAAGAACTTTTAAATTAACTACCAAGAATTCAAAAATTGTATACTTATTTATGCAAGGAAGGTGCTAAATAGACCTCTTTACTATGTTAATGAGTGAAAAAGAATGTTGAATCATACAAAATACTATTATTTGATAAATTAGAATGAAAAGTGGTGTTTCTAAATGAGAACCTATCATTTTTCTTTTTCCTCAATGGAACTTACTAAGGCATTTATCAATTCACTGAAAATTTTGATTTTGATTTTAACAAATAATAGTATGTGACCCCTATTAAAGCACAATTAAAACAAATATTTGATAAAAAAAAATATTAGCCTTTTTGAGAAATAACCAGACATATGGAATCAACTTATAAAAACAAGTAATGATAAATAGTCAATTAGTGTTAATCTTTCAAGAGAAGAGACTTTTTTATTTAATAATATTTTCATGTCAATTAGTAATAAGCAAAAATTAAACTACAATGGATTAATAAATTCTTAGTTGATCATGCTCTCAAAGAAGATATGCACTAAATAAGATTCAAGACATAACAATAATAAAATAACAACTTACCAAATTGGTGCTTAACTAGGGGATTATAAAGGTCAAAATTCTTTAAGGTATCCATCATTTAGCTGTCTCATTCAATACTTCCACCCATGTTGCTTTTGAAATCAAACATACTGAAAAATATTTCACACCCTATATTAACAAAATATGCATAAATTTATCTAACTACAGCACATCGGATGAGAGGGAAATAATAAATAAGAAATACAATTTTCAAATACTTGAGATCTGAAGTCAATGCAATGAGATTGAGTGTGGTTGTCTTAAGACACATGAACTTGGCTCTCAAAAGCTAAAATATAAATTAATCTAAATATACAAAGGGAGAAGGACAAGGAGAAGAACTTTAAATAGCAAAGTCCGGATGTAAGAACACACATTTCCACCACCATAGGTTAGATGGAGGGTTGAAAGCCTAAAGTACAAAAGAAGTTGTTGAGATTGTTGATAGGGGGAGCACTGGTTTAGCTGAACCTACAATCTCAGAGTTTCTGGTTTTTTATGATGACAACACATAATTAATAACACATGTGTATTATGTGTCACATGTTCATTGCCTTCGTGATTATGATTATACAGGAACATGTTTATGATGTTGTTGTGTTATTTGCATTTCACTATGATATATGTGAATTCATACTTGAATGCATAACACATATTTTTGAACTTTAAATAGTGTGGAAAAAAAACAGTTTTAAGTCAACTTCATTATGAAGTAAGTCGATTAAAAATCGTGTCTTTGCACAAACATTTTTAAAGTGTGTTGTGAGATTTTTTCAAAGAGAAAGATTTTCAAAACTATGCTTTGTTGAGATTGTTGAAAACACAATTTCTATGTCACTCTAGTTTTTGATGATGACAACACATTGCTTAATAACGCACATATGTTATTGCTAAATTACATGTTCTTATGCTGATTGACTGTTATATCTGTTGAACATGTTTATGTATTGTGTTACATGTTCCTATGTTGATTGACTGATATATCTGCTGAATATGTTTATATGCTTTATGTGTTATGTGCAATGCATCATTACATATGTTTTACTGCACATGTTTTAAAGCTGAAAACTACAAGCACTTTTATGAACTTATCACTGTGTGACAAAGTTATAGTGTAGTCGACTCCATTATTAATAGATTTGACTATGCTAAAATCTTTTTACAGATTTTGAGAATCAGTGCTCTGAGAAATTTTAAGAAAAGAATTTCAAAATGTTTTGCATGTTGAAGTCAACTTTGTGTGCTACACATTCGACTGTATTATTTGTCTGCTTTGAAATTCTGTTATGCTCTTGCACTCCAACGGCTATATTTTCAAAAGTTAGTTGAGCATTGATGTCTTGGTCAACTGTGTTAAATGTGCTTTTTTTTTTTGGTTTATTGTATGCTGTCAGTTTGACTGAACTGTTATAATTGTCATAATCCAGTCGACTGAATTAGTAGCATATTCGACTGTGAGACTATCTGAAAAACAGAAATCTATAAATAGGCTGAACACGAATCTGTTAAGAGACTTTTGATGATCTAACATTTTCATTTCTGTTTCAGATTGAATTCTCTGGTTGAGAGCTCCAAGAATTCTCCAAGAAGACCGTGGTGATCTTTCTTGAAAGATATTCAAAGGGAGAGTGACTGCGCACACATTGCTTGATCATATTCTGCACAAGAAAGGTGCTTCTAGTTTGATCACATTGAGGCTTGGCATCCTTGAAGACTGTTGCATTGATTCTGGCTTGGCATCCGTGAAGTCTGTTGGTTTTGGACTTGTTGTGATTACAGTGGATAGTTCACTTTGAGGATTGTTAAAAGTGGTTGTCAGATTGCAGAGGAGGGGATATCTTGCTGCAAGTCTTGCTGTTGTTGTTGCCTATATTTTGGTTTAGAGTTAGAGAGGAGATTTATATTTTTTACGTGGAGGTCTTATATAAATTCCTTGCTGTAAAAACCGCAATCATTATAATGCATTTGCTTCCTGGGTTGGAAGGACACTAGATGTAGGCATTGTTGGTTGAACCAGTATAAAAATTAGTGTTTGATTTTCTCTATCCCTACACTTTTACTTTACAGTCGACTTTACATTTAACGTAGTCAGTTACGTTTTTCCGCTGCTTACAAATTTTCATTACTTGCATTTCAAGAAAGTTTGAAAAGTTTCATACTTTGATTTCAAGATTGCAAAAAGAATTTGTTTTTTATAAAACACCAATTCACCCCCCCTCTTGGTGTAAAAACGAAACCTACATGTTTTCCAACATGCTTTATATTGTTACATAGTCGACTATATGCATATAGCATTCGACTAAGTCTGTTGTATTTTGAAATTTTGTTAATACTTGACTTAACTGTCTAACGGTCATATTTTTAATTTGGTTGACCAAACATTAAATGAGAATCAACTGCATCAATTGCGTATTCAATTAATTTCCTTGACTGTTACTAACTATTATAATTGTTTTGTTATATTCGACTGCATCAGTAGCTAAGTCGACTAAAATGCATCATAATTATAAAAAACTATAAATTAAGACGAGTTTAAATTTTGGAACAACTTTAATAAATCTGACATTATTTATGATACTTTCATATATTAGTGTTGTGTGTCGTAATGTGCACTAATAGTAATTGGTGTCGTAATGTGTTTTCACAAAAAGTGATTGTTTTACTGATGTAATCTTAATTCATAGTATCTATTATGATGTCCTATTTATTTACTGATGATGATAGATAAACGTTTCGAAAATAGAAAACTTCCATAACGCAGTGAGACCACGTGTCACAAAATCAAGATGCATAATATCTTTTATACCTTCTCAATTTTTTATATCGTTTTTCATATCTCATATCACTCCGGTCTTAAAGAGAATTTATCTCTAAAACTTTGAAAGCAACTTAAAAAAGGTGACTTTTTAATAAATCAACTGGAACAGACTTTCTAACATTTACCAAACTTTTAGCCATAATTCAAACTCTCTTAAGACGTTTTCCCGATACTAAAGTGGAATACTCTATTACATGTGTGTGGAGAATGACAAAAATAAAATAAAATCGCCAACTTGAATTCATTTTCACCTAAATTATTAATTTCATCTTTAAATGCATTACTTAATGCTAATAAATTTTTTAAAAAATCTAATTTACTTCTCATACATAGTTTTTTAATAAATCTCTGATATTATATCTTAATGATAAAAAATTTCTTATTTACTATTCAATTATACTTAAAAACGTATTTAACGAAAAATAGTTCCAATTTTTTTTTTCAAATGTACAACACTGTGGAGAGAGTGAAGATAAGTACCGAATTTTTTTTGTACTTATCTTTTTATTTTGGTACATGGTTGAAAGAATATTTTTCTAAAAAGAAAAAATAATATATTTTGTTGAATAGATCTGAGTTCATCGGATGGAGTAGTGGATCCTGAAATTGATGTTGAGATCCATCCACTACGACTAACAAAGTTTCCGTAGCGTGTTCTACCACTTCTGTTCTTAGTTTCTGCTGTTCTTAGGAAGGAAATTTCCATCGCACTTGCTGTTTTGTTCTCCCTTGTAAGTCTTTTCGTCCTTCAGCTTTCTTTGTTTTAACTGTTATTTTCTATAAAGTTATGCAACTATGATTTTGGAACCCCTAGCTGCAATTAATGTTAGCATAAAGAAGTATAAACAAATAACATAAACAGATAAGGTCAGATAAAAATCTCAAGTAAACAAAGTTTTTCGAAATAAAATGTTTGATTTGTCTCTTGGAAGAAAGAGAAGAGGTGATTCTGAAGAGACGGGTGTGGTTTTATTAATGTTAACGTCCTTATAACATGGTAGGCAATGTGGAGTGTAACACCCTAATTTTCAAAATGTTACGGTGTGAAATTTTTTTCAATGTTCTTCTATAAAACATTTATTAAGATAATCAAAGTTTATCAATTAAAATGTTAAAGATAATCATAAATGTTGCCTAGAAATTTCAAAATACTTTTTTTACATAAAAATGTCAAGTTTAAACATTTTTCAATAATAGAAGGTAGTAATAAATTTCCGAACCTAAATCTCAACTCTTAATTTGTCAGCTATTTCGATCTGGTCTTATCTGCAATGCTATCTACTTCCGTACAAGTAAGATCATCGTAGGTGGAAAACACAACCACAACATGCAAGAATGAGCAACCATAAATATCATAACACACAAAATACAATCATTTTAAACACATAATACTTTAATCATAAACATATTTCATCACAACATTAACCGCATAACCATATCATTCATGAACCGATTTAGTACGAATCACACGACATCCTCATTCCCACATCAAACAGCCAAAGAGAATATTTTTCCCGTATCACACAACCAAAGAGAACCTTTTTTCCGCATCACACAACCAAAAAAGTCATAACTAACAAACCATCATCTTCCCGCATCACACATCCGAAAAAGTCATCACTACCAAACCATTCTCTTCCCGCATCACAAGGCTGGAGAGAACCTCTTTGTTACCAATGAGGAGCATTGGTATCTTGAAGATATTATGGTTTTGATGATGCTACAAGATAAAGAACTTGAAGACTCTTGTTGTAATTATTATAAAATCATTTTCTAAATTAAATTGTAATAGGAATAAGTTTGTTGATGTAAAACACAAAGAAATATTCCTGTCTAGAGAAAGTTTGCGTAGACAATCGATTATTTGATGTAATAATCGATTATCACGAGCTTGAGAGGAAACGTAATGCTCACACAAATTATCGATTATTGGTCAGAATAATCGATTATTTCAGTCTGAGTCAGCATTGCCCAAGTCGTGCAGATAATCGATTATTCCTCAGGATAATCAATTATCACTTTTCGAAAAACCCATAACATACACAAATAATAGATTATAACTTTTAATAATCGATTAACACTAGCAGTTGGGAGTTGTCTTTTTAGATTCTGACCCTATGGGCTATATATACTCTTTACCAAACCCTTTAGAGGGTCAATCTAAGCCACTTGAAAATACAAATATGCTCTAAGGAAGTTTTCAAGTGTTAGTGTTGCTCATATCAAACCTTGTGAATAGGAGAAGCTCGCGCTTAGTGCGTCTAAGGTCGGAGCAGTTCTCTTCAAGCTGATTGAGCAGGTTCTTCCATTCGTTTGTCGAAGGAAGGTTCTTTCGTTCGTTTGTCTAAGGAAGGTGTTTTTTGTTCTTATTCTTAATTCATCTTATTGTAATCTGTAAAATATGCTTTCCATGATAAGTGCTACCCCTAATGGTGATATTTCTTTGCAAATGACAAAGAGTGGTGTTCTTAATGAGGAAATGAGAAGGAAGACACAGGGTACTTCATCTCATTCAGAAGTGCTTATTACAGAGAATAGGGGGAGAAGCCAGAAGAAAGAACAAAACAGTGGTAGAGATAAAAGCAGGAGCAAGTCCAAGTCTCGGTACAAGAATGTGGAGTGTCACTATTGTCACAAAACAGGACATATAAAGAAGAACTGTTTTTTGTGGAAGAAAGAGAACAAAGACAAAAAGGGTAAGCAAAGAGAAAAAGATAATGATAATGGTGATTGTGTTACTACTACTACATGTGGTGACCTTGTTTGTCTTCGTGATTATGACACTATTAATCTTGTATTTGATGAGAGCATGTGGATAATTGATAGTGGTGCTACACTGCATGTTACATCTAGGAAGGAGTTCTTCACATCTTATACACCTGGTGATTTTGGAGTATTGAAGATGGGTAATGATGGGGTGTCTAAGGTTATTGGTGTTGGTGATGTTCACTTGAAAACCAACATGGGGATGCAGTTGCTGCTTAGAGGAGTTAAACATGCTCCAGATGTTCGCTTTAACTTGATTTTTGTGCAGGTACTTGATGATGGTGGATATGATAACCACTTTAGTTCTGGAAAATGGAAGCTCACCAAAGGTAACTTGATTGTGGCTAAAGGGGAGAAAAACTTTAAGCTTTACTGGACAAAAGCTTTGGTTGCTAAAGACAGTATGAATGTCGTGTATATGAAGTCATCTTTGTGGCACAGAAGGCTTGGGCACATCAGTTAAAATGGGCTTAACTGCTTAGCTAAAAAGGATGTTCTCTCAGGATTGAAGAATGTAGAGTTGGAGAAATGTTCTCACTACATGACTGGTAAACAAACCAGAGTATCCTTCAAGAAGCATCCTCCGTCCAGGAAGTCAGAGTTGCTTGAATTGATGCATTCTTATGTTTGTGGCCCGTTGAAGGTAAAGTCTTTTAGTGGTGCACTTTATTTTGTTACTTGTATTGGTGATTGTTCAAGGAAGCTTTGGGTTTATGCACTACAGAGAAAGGACCAAGTGTTGGACAAGTTTAAAGAATTCCATGCTTTGGTTGAGAGGTAGTCAGGCAAGAAGCTGAAGCGCATTCGTACTGACAATGGTGGTGAGTATTGTGGACCATTTGATGCTTATTGTAGACAATATGGTATTGCACATGAGAAGTCTCCTCCCAAAACTCCTCAGTTGAATGGTTTAGCAGAGAGGATGGACAAGACTTTGATTGAAAGAGTTAGGTGTATGCTTTCTGAAGCAAAATTGCCTAAGCATTTCTAGGGTGAGGCATTGTTTACAGTAGTGCATGTTATTAATCTAAGTCCTGCAGTTGCTTTGAACTCTGAGGTGTCAGACAAGATTAGGTTTGGCAAGAATGTTACTTATGATCATTTGTGTGTCTTCGGTTGTAAAGCATTTGTTCATGTTCCAAAGGATGAAAGATCCAAGTTGTATGTGAAGACAAGGCAATGCATCTTCATTGGTTTTGGTCAAGATGAATTTGGCTACAAGTTGTATGACCTCATTGAAAAGAAAGTTATTAGAAGTTGTGATGTGCAATTCATGGAAGATCAAACCATTGAAGATATTGATAAGGTGCAGAAGTCTACTCCTAAGGAAGACGGTAATGTGACTGATGTTGATCCAATTCGNTTGNCTATTAATGNTTTGGATATTGATGTTCATGATGATGAACAAAATGGTGATATTGATAATTAGTAGGTTGGAGATAGCTTGGATGTTCCTATTGATAATGTTGATGAAGAGGAACATGATGAGAGTCTTGGTGATGTACTTGAGCTACCTGAAGCTC
The DNA here is from genome assembly GCF_000741045.1 of Vigna radiata var. radiata. Taxonomy (NCBI): domain Eukaryota; kingdom Viridiplantae; phylum Streptophyta; class Magnoliopsida; order Fabales; family Fabaceae; genus Vigna; species Vigna radiata. Next base: position 11,083,804 of record NC_028354.1, on the reverse strand, counting down.
AACCTAGAAGATCTGACAGGCCAAAACAACCTTCTAAGAAGTACTCTACCGATGAGTATGTGATGTTGACTGATGAGGGAGAACCTGAATGTTATGAGGAGGCCGTTGAAAGTGAAGAAAAGCAAAAGTGGTTGGATGCAATGCAGGATGAGATGAAATCTCTGCATGATAATCACACTTATGACTTGGTGAAGTTGCCTAAGGGTAAGAGAGCCTTAGAGAATAGGTGGATCTTCAGGGTGAAGCAAGAAAAAAATTCTACATCTACCAGATATAGAGCCAGATTAGTGGTGAAAGGCTTTAGACAAAGAAAAGGGTGTTGACTTTAATGAGATTTTTTCACCTGTGGTGAGGATGACATCTATCCAAACTGTATTAAGTTTAGCTGTTACTCTTGATTTGGAGGTTGAGCAGATGGATGTGAAAACAGTCTTCCTTCATTTAGAGGAAGAGATTTACATGAAGCAACCAGATAGTTTTCTTGTTAAAGGCAAGGAAGACTATGTGTGTAGGCTACGAAAAAGCTTATATGGTTTAAAGCAGGCTCCGAGGCAGTGGTATAAGAAGTTTGAGTCTGTTATGTGTGAGCAAGGCTACAAGAAGACTACTTCTGACCATTGTGTTTTTGTCAGAAAATTTTCTGAGAAGGATTTCGTTACATTGTTGTTATATGTTGATGACATGCTTATTGGAAAAGATGTTTCCAAAATTGACAGGTTGAAGAAGCAATTGGGTGAGTCATTTTCCATGAAAGACACGGGAGCTGCTAAGAAGATTCTCTGTGTAAGTATCACTCATGATAGAAAAGAGAAGAAACTTTGGCTATCACAGGATCACTACATTCAGAAGGTGCTGCAAAGATTCCAACTGGAGAATGCTAAGGTGTTAAGTACTCCTCTTGCTACTCATTTTATGTTGAGTGTTAAGCATAGTCCTTCAAATGAAGTTGAGAAGATAACTATGAGAAAAGTTCCTTATGCTTCTGCGGTGGGTAGTTTGATGTATGCAATGGTATGTACAAGGCCTGATATTGCACACGCTGGTGGTACAGTTAGCAGATTTCTGTCAAATCCAGGTAGAGAGCATTGGAATGCTGTGAAATGGATTTTGAGGTATCTTCGTGGTACTAGTGGTTTGAGGCCTTTTGGAGTGGTACCAAAAGCAAATCCGTGAGGGCTTGGCTCAAAGCGGACAATATCTTAGCAATGTGGAGACTTATGTGTATGTGTGAGTGTTGAACCCCTCCCTACAAGTTGTATTCGGTTACAACCTTTCTTTTTATGGTGCATTCGGTTACGAGTTCCTCGATTCGATTACACCACACATTATTCGGTTACAGCACGCTTGAGGCTTCCTCCACACTTCGTCCATGCTTCCTCCATCGGGTTTTGTTGATGTTATGATGTTGGTCCAGTTGGTGGCCGTGAAGAGCGGTGAGGACAACAGAGGTCCATGCAGTAGTAGGCGGACATGACGACGTCCATGTACCAGCGTCGATGGAGTGTGTGGAAGCAACCTCATGATGCAGACTGGATCATTGAAGCATGAGGATGAATAGATGCAACAACGTAACCATGAGGAGGAGTAGATGATGCGTGTGGTGGGCGTGGAGAACGTTGAGGACATGAACAGGTTCATGGAGGAGTAGTCCTTGCAGGAGCCCAACATGAGGACATCCATGGAGTAGAGCGGAGGATGCACAGTGTGTCGAAGCAGTCCGTGGCGATGAAGAAGAAGCACCGCAATGGTTGAAGCAGCACAAGTAGATGCCGCACCATAATATTTTTTTTTTTGTTTATGTTGCAAGTGAAGGAGTTGTGAACAAAGTAAATGTACGTGAGATGAAGATGAAATTAACCTGTAAATAACAAAAGCTAAAAATAGTACCTAATACAATTTGAACGATGAATTTGAAAATAATAAAAATATGATAATCAAAGTTAATATTTTCAAACATACAAGTTTATATATTAAATTTTAATATATAAATATTTAACAGCATTTAATATTATCTTAAAAACTAATTAAGACCGTTAGATAATATTAAATGGATCTTAAATTTAAATTTTAATAATTAAATAGTTAATGATAACAATAATAATTACAACAAATAATAAAAATAATAAATAATAAATAATAATAATAATAATTAATTTTTATTTTTTTTCTCTTTATATAATTATTTTTATAATTATATACAATATTAATAATTACAATTTTATCATATTTTTAAATTATAATTTTACTACATTTTATAAATTATTTTAAATAATTATTTTTAATTTTTTATTTTAATAAATATTTTTACAATTAAATATAACATTAAGAAATATCATTTTATATTATTTTAAATCTCTACTTATGAAACAAATTTTTTAAAACGGTCACATCAATGAAATCGTGCACTAATTCTCACAAACTTTATCTTTAAATTTACTCTTAATTACTTTCAAATTTACTCAAATAAACACACAAAAAAAATTTCTCTCAAATTTTCTTGAATCCACTCCATCACTCTCCACTCAATCATCTCCTCCGATCATTCCAAGTGAACAAAACGTGAACAAAACGGTGTAAATATATTTCATTGAAAAAATTAAAGACATACTTATTTTAAAATTAGAAAAGAAAATGACAGTGAGATTCGGCTGCCCTAGTAAGTGTAATTTTTTCCTATTTTTTTTCATAAAAGTTATAATTTTATTGTAGAGAGTATTTAAGCCGAAACAAAATATATTATTAAAAATACAACATTGATTTGTGAAAACACATAAGGCCTCACCCACAAGCTGACACGCAGCAGATAGCACATATAGTACTGTCTCACATCCAGAAGACTCTTCTTCCTCACTCTGTAAGCACCATTCCTCATTTTTCTTGTCATATACTTGTATTGATTTTCCCCTCTGTTATCAAATATGAATATAATAATCTTAGTCTTAATTTATCATTAATGTATATTATTATTATAAATACCAGAGTGTATATTCAGCTTCCTGATTCAGACTTTCATTTCTGCAGTGAGATTCACTGCTAAACACTTTTCCAATTAATCGTAGTATCCTATTCGCCTTTTCTAATAACCTGCCACTATGGGGGCCGCCGGAGCCTGTTCTATTCCTACTGTGCTCTTCAGCCCTCGGTCAGTTGGAAAACTGAACTCCAACCAGATCTTGACTGTGACTCCGCGCATCGCCCTATCGGCAGATCAGATTCTAGCATCTACAGCAGAAAGCCTCGGCGCGGTGGAGAAAGAGAAAGATAAGAAAGTTCTAGAAGAGAAGGAGAAGCGACGGATAAACTGTTGGAACGAATATTTGGAACAATCAAAGGAATTGATCAAACCAGATGGTGGACCACCACGGTGGTTTTCGCCGTTGGAATGCGCTTTCCGTTTGGACAATTCTCCTCTTCTGCTCTTTTTGCCAGGTCAGTACTTTTCTCTCTCTTAAATATTTTATTATTTTTTTTTTAGTATTTTTTTTCTCTTGGGTTTGAATTGTTTTTACTTGTCTGTTTGGTTTAATTAGATATGTTTTGCTTTTTGCCCCCTCACCTTTTAGTTGCGCTCCACTTTTTTAGTTTGTTTTTTTAAATCGCACATTTTGTCACGCTTGTGTGATACCGTCGCCGTGTTTTAGTTATGTGATTTTATAATTTTGGAAATGTAATTGGTAGAAATATTTTTTGTTGCAGAATATATTATATCCAAACAATTCACGTCCGGGATTTTAAAAATAATATTATTTCTTTAATTCATGAAAATGTTGTATTACATCAATTGAAATAAAATGAAATAAAATAAACGCTGTAACGATGATAAAACATATTTTTGCATGGAAATATAAATTATATATTCTTTTAAACACTGAAATAAACGCTATCCTGTTAGAAAAAAACAATTTTGTGTGAATAAATATACTTACATTCTTCTATATAATTTTTTAAGCCTAAAAATAAAATTATTATTTTCGATTTTTTAGGAATTGAAAAAGATATGGGAAGCAATATCTATTTGATGTTGAGTGTTTGGAATGGGTGAATAAACTAAGATGGTTGGTTACCTTTTTAGTTTTAACAAAAAAAAAAATTAAAGTTTGCAGTAATTACAATATTTATAAGCCTTTTATTATAATTATTTATTATTTTTAATTATATAGATTTTAATTTCATCGTTTTAAATTTAAAAGTTTAATTTACTTTTTCTAAACTATATATTTTATATTTTAATTTTTAACTATTATTTTTAAAATAATATTTAAATAATTAGGATGAATGTATTATTTTTTATTGTAAAAAGCTAAATTGAGTTAATTTATTTTTATTGTATTATAATATATAAAATAAATTATAAAAAGAAATCAATTTACTAATCTATCAATTTCCACTAATTTATCAACTTGTAGAAGGTTGATTCAGGTTATAAAATTTTTGTTTTACTAAATTTTGAGCTCAACCTGTGCAATTGGAATAAGCGGGGTAGTTTTTATAAAAATGAATTTAAGTTGACATACATGGTTGGGTATGTATATCTTATATACATTTTTTTAAACACACGAAAGGGATGATATTCTGACAGAAAATATCAATTAATTACTTTTTATATTTTGTAAAGATTATTGCTCACTTTAAAAGTTTGAATAAAAATTATATTTCAAAAGAAAAGGGTAAAAAATTAAAAAATATTAATTTTCTTTAAAAATACTGTCACTAGAATACTATGTTACCTTCAGGAAAAAACGACACAGATAGCACCTCCTACTACTATTCTAGATTTTCCTATTACGGATCTGTCCTCTTACACTTCTGGCAACACTATTCCAAAAGCATATTTATGGACTCTGAATTTTGGTAAACTCAACTTTACCATTTCCAAACACCCTCACGGCCACTAGTTCCATTATCCATTGTTGACCTCAGTGGCTTCGAAACACCATCACAAGTTCCACCACCCTAGCTGGAATAATTCTCTTCCAAGTTTTAGTTACTGGCACAACACAACCTTTCATGGAAGACATCGTTTTAAATAAAAATTGGAGTAAAAATTGGAGGGGTAAAACTAGAATCACACAATTTCTTTTTATAGATAATGTAGCTCCTTCCTATTTGTGATGCGGTTTTACTTTTCTGAGTAGCTGCTGCTATTCCTCTGTTTCATATAAAATAAAGGTAACATGATCTGACCAAGACTTCAAAAGACAGGACAAAAATAAATATAGCCTCGGAAGATGAAATCACATGTTCACTCTTCCTGAATTAAGTTAAAGGGGAATTAACTCCCTTTGATTACTTTTATGATGATTGAAAAACTTTACTTTAAGTAGGTTGAGTTATTGCATTTTAAAATACAAAAGATTTATATATTTTACAAAATTTTAAATTAGAAATGATAATTTCAAATGTCAAATGGACTATAAATAATTTTTATAATAAACCCAAAAGATTAAAGATTACATGAGAGAACACTGTATAATTTAAATTAAAAGAACATATCAACCCCTGACAGTACAGGTGGAGCTCATTTATATTTGAAAAATTATAAAATCTTGGAAAACTGTTTTCAAGATAAAAATACATCACTTTTAGCTTCTTTTATCTTACTAAAAATGACCACGTTAAGGCCTAAATTTCATGAGGTGGACCTAAGTAAGTGACGGACTCCTTGACATTAGGATGAAAGAAAAGAAAATATGATGAAAAATACTTGTGAAGATGCAACATGTGACCTGGTTTCTTTATTTATTTCTGATTTTGTGTAAACTGCTGCCTATGCTGCTTTTATCTCCACCTAATTGGAAATCATGTCGTCTTTTTGTCTGCACCAATAGTTTATTTTGGCTATTTCTTTTTAATTGAAAGTCTTGTGGTCAACGAAATTATAAAATTTACTGCAGTAACATGATTTCTTTCAGTTATACTGTTTACAACTTTTCCTTTCAAATAGTAAGGGAGGATTAACCTTGACATTTGAAATGTAGTTTACACTTCTCATTTATCTTAATTATATAAATTGTTTTGTCCTTAAATTATTGAAATTTCTTTCACTTTGTTCTCTAGCAAAAGAAAAAAATGGGAATTGAATTTGCATAGTATAAAAAGTTTGGATTAACTCTTGTAATAATAAATATAAGGGTGTAATTTTTCTATATATTTATAAAATCACTGTTAATAATTTATGAACATAATTTGAAGCTATTTAGTAAGTTTTAGTTTTTGTTTTGGAAAATTGTTATCGAACTGTGTATTTTATATTTAAAAATATTACTAAAATCACAGACATTGTTTATATTCAACTTCTAATATACAGCTTAAAAAAATTATTTAATTTTTTTGTAGTATGTAACTTATTTTCAATTTTCAATCTATGCTTCTATATCTAATTTAGCTCTTATTTTCCTTGCGTAATTATCTTTTGTTCTAGTCCTTCTCTCATGGTTTATTTTATTTTCACTTCAAGTCTTTGTGGGTGTAATACTGTATAGAATTTATGTCATCCATAGTAGAGATTATGATAATAAGCTATTAAGCTCTCAAACACCATTTTGAGTCATTCCAATAAAGTTTATTGGACCTATCAAGCTCTCCGTGTATGCATGTGTTACAAAAGCTAGTGCTTAATATTATAAGTTATTTATTGATTGCACTATGCTTCAGAAGAAATAATGTGTTTTGTGTTTTAATTTTTATCTATCAAACATCTAATAATTTATAATTATAGTTCTTATTTTTCAGATTGAGAACTGTCCTGATTTGATATTATATATATAATGAGATATAACTATTTTTTATGCACATTTTATGTCTATATCTTTTAATTATAATGTCCATGTGTTCATGTCATGATTTCATACAAGGTTACTCAAACTTGTGTAAAGCATTCCAATTTTTTCAGGGATCGATGGGGTGGGACTTGGACTTATTTCACATCATCAGAAGCTGGGAAGGTTTGTGTTCATTTAATGTTAAGGCCTAATTGCACGCACCAAATTGTGATTTTAGGAATGCACTTTTTAGGTGATAAGATGAATTTGAAGGAAAAGGTTATTAATTGATATGAGAGAAATACTCTTTTCGTTTCTTTTTCTTCAATGAAGGATTTTTGATATATGGTGCTTGCATATTCCGGTCGCGGATCGAACATCATTTACAGGTACACTGTTTTCCTCTGTACCTCATTATACTATTTCGTGCTCAAATTGAACTCTCTGGCTCTAACCATAAGTTTTTTCTGCTGTTTCTGCCGTACTTTCGGAAGATGCTTGAGAGTATGTTGGTTGTGTTGAGAATATGTTTCTTCTTATGTTTTCAGAAATTCTTTGAATGATGTATTATAATTTGTTATGTATACGTCCCTCTGGCAGACATTGTGAAAATAGTTGAGAGAACAGTTAAGTCAGAATATCAACGGTCACCTAACAGACCCATATATCTTGTTGGAGAATCTTTAGGAGCATGCGTTGCGCTGGCTGTTGCAGCTCGTAATCCTGATATTGATCTTGTACTAATTTTGGCAAACCCAGGTAGCTTTAATTAACGTAGATAAGGTTTATTCTCTTGGATTTTATTTTTCAGCACCATAAACATGAGTTCAAGAAGGATTTTAACTTTAGAGAATCTCTAGTAGCCGCTATGAACTACTATATTCACTGTTCTATAAGTACTAAAGATGGACAAAACTTGATCTCACCTTCCCCACCCAATTTGGCAGCTACTTCATTCAGCAGGTCAAACTTGCAACTTCTAACACCATTATTGGAAGCTTTACCTGATCCACTCTCCCCTGGCCTGCCGAACATTCTCAGATCGATGGCAGGTTTGTCTATCTTGTTATGAAGGCTGTGCTTTTTTTTCTTTCTTTATGCACTATTTTCCAATGATTAATGTCTTGAAATACTTGCGTCGTTGTGCAAGCCAACAGAATCTGTGTATCCTTATTTTAAGAAAATAAATCTTTTTTTGTGCAGCTTCTAAGAAAACTTTTGAAAAATACGCTATTTTTTCCCTCTGATAAAAGCTCCCCTAAACATGGACTACATGTAAGACAATGCACTATATATAAGATAATAAATGCTATAAGAAAAAGAAACTACTCTTGAAACAAAACCTGGTGCTGGGAACCTATGAAGGATTCCATTTGTAGGTTGTTTATATTACCAGACAGTTGTCTAAGTCTCAGCAGTGAGTAATTTTTGCTTAGTCAGTTATAGGTTTCTGGTTTCTTCAATGGTTCAAATCGTAAACATAATTCCATTCTTATGTTTTTCTCCTCGAATTTTTCAATGAGAAATATCAATGCGTTTCGTGTCAGTTACGTATAATTTCGTATTATTTCCATGTATCTTTTGTAGCATCTGTGTTCCGTTGTTTTATGTCCGACAATATTTTTGGTGGATCTGTTTACATTTTCGTCCTTGACCATATAAATGTTTCAGGTCTTTGAATCTTTGTCATTTCCCCCCTTCTACCCCTTTCATGATTTGATATTTAATTGGTGCCTAGTAAAACGGGATTTTCCCATTTTTGTTGCTCATGCTTATTTTCCCTGAATTTTCCTGAATGATAGTTCATTAGATAATTAAAATAATAAATCATCAGGTACTTGCATCAATTTCATAAGGTACTTATGTTATGTTTTCTAGTTATTGATCCTTACGTACTGAAAATATCTATTATAATTCATGGATCAAGACCGATATACTACCTTTCTTTTACCAAAGAAAGTGATGCCATTTTCCATTTATGTCATCAACATTTCTTGTAAAATTAGGTGAATCTCTGAAGAGGGTGTTGGATAATGTGGTCCAAGGGCTTCCTCTACAAAATACGACTGAAGAGCTAGTGAAGGATTTAACTACTTTCTCATTATCTTTGCCTGTAAGGTTCATTTGGTTTCGTTCGAAAAATAGAATTTTTTTTGGTGCTTTTTGTTTATGCTTTGAATAAGTAAGCAATATGAGAAAAAAAGGACAAATTGGCAATGCATGAGGCATATTCTAGAAGAAATATGAAATGAAAATTGGATAGCTTATTTTGTTTCTTTCTTGTAAACAAACTTCTTAAAAGTGGAATATGCTGGACTTTTGAAGGGCGTTGATTGACATGACTGAATTTTCTTTACTTTAGCCTCTTGCCGTTAAGGTTGGTTTTTGAGCTTTCTCATCATTTACCTTTAATATTGAAAATCTTTTATTGATTAATTCTCAGGTTCTTGCTGACATATTACCAAAAGAAACACTTGAGTGGAAACTACAGATGCTCAAGTCAGCTTCTGCTTACGCCCAATCACGCCTTTATGCTATCAAAGCTCAGACTTTGATTCTTTGCAGGTTCATTCTCTTTGCCATTGTGCATACTTTGACTGTGAAAACATGGAATAATAAGTGTTTCATTAATTTGGTTAAAAAAGTATTTCATTAACTTTTCAAATCCCACTGGAGGTGAATTATATCATACAGTTAGACTTCAATGTAGGAAATCTGTAAAGGGAACAATCTCAATCTATAAACCAGATCCTGATCAGTTGCTATGGGTTAACTTAGAGAACAAATGAAAGATAAAAGCTTAAATGGTCAAAATAAATGTTTTTATCTGAAAACAAAATTAAATTATCATGAACCTAGTTGGATTTCCCATTACTAATAGCAATTCTTTCTATCTAATTTGTGCTCTTGTTGAATTGAATAATGAATTTCCTGAGTGGATGGTAACTGTATGAAGTGAATTGAATTTGAATAATTAATCTCACCGAATTTCCTGACTGAATTGAATAATTAATCCCACTGAATATCTGATGTACCCAGCATATTTTCAAGTGTATGAAGTGAAACTTACTTTGTGATATGCCCTTCTAGTGGAAATGATCAGTTACTACCTAGTCATCTGGAAGGGGAAAGATTACTCAATTTACTGCCTAAAGCTAAATGCGAGCTTCGTAAATTTGATGACAGTGGCCATTTCCTATTCCTGGTATGGATTTCTCCATTTATACATTTCTTCAAGCCTGTGTGCTTGTCTTTGCATTCAGGCATGCATCAGGATTCTTTACATCTGGTGGGAGAAAAACGATATCAAACCCTAATATTTAACTGTGTCCACTGCTAGCAGGAAGGTAGCGTTGACCTGGTAACGATAATCAAGGGCACGTCATACTACCGCCGTGGCAAGTATCATGACTATGCATCAGATTTTATACCACCAACACCTGATGAAGCCAGAAAAATAATAGAATCGAACAGGTAAAAGCAAGAGGACTAATTTGATCATACAAACCATCAATTAAGAACCACAAGAGACTTAGTAGTATATATTGTAAAGATAGTAGATTGAAAGGAGAGCTCAGCCGTGATCCGTTGCTAGATAATTAGATATGTCTCTTTTTGTGAATATCAATAACTATATATGTGTATCTATCTCTATCTCTCTCTCTCCCCCCTCTATATATATATATATATATATATATATATATATATATATATATATATATATATATATATATATATATTGTTGTAATTAGAGAAGATTTTTTTAGAATCTTCCTAATTAGAGAAACTAGATATACAATTTTTTATTTTACTTTGTTTTCCTAGTTTCTCTATTTCCCTTTTTAGGAGAATTAGATTGTTACAAGTAGAGGATATGAGAATATATTTTCAATCAATTCTAAATAATAAATTTTAATATTATTTTCTACTTGGTATCAAGAGCTTCCGATCTTGGAACTCCATTCCGCTGCACAGTCGCCGCCGTCGCTGTCACCATCGCCGGTTGGGGTCTTTGATAGGGCAGAAAGGTGCGCCCAACTCCGACAACCACAACGCTAGAAGTCGCTCCGTCAGAGGAGCCGCCACGCGCCGTCACCGTTACCGGCGCCACCACAGACAGGGTCGCCGGAGTGCCCTGAGTCCATTCCTAGGGTCGGTGATGACTCGTTTGGGCTGTATTTGAGCAAATCTGAGTTTTAAGTTTTGCTCCTTATTTTCCGGCGAGACCCACTCGCCATCACCGCCACAAAAGAGTCGCCAGAGACTCCTGAGTCTGTTCCTAGGGTTTGTGACGACTCGTTTGACCTTTTCTTGAGTAGATCTGGTTGTTTAAGTTCTGCTCCTTTTTTCTCGGTGTGACCCATACACCGTCATCGTCTTGGAGACTCCCTCATTGCGTTCTACGGGATATCTGAAGTAAAAATTATTCCTTTGAAAGCAATGGATGAATCAATGAGTAAGTCCTCTGGATCATGCACTCTGTCCATAAAAGGTAAGATTTGCCTCAATACTGTTGATCATGTGTCTCAAGGTATTTGGATCCTTGATTCGGGTGCAACTGATCATATGACACCTTTTAGTGTGTCCTTCGACTCATATGGTAAAAGAAATAAAGAACAACTTATTACAGTTGCGAATGGTCAGGGTATACCTATATGCGACTACTCTGGGAATATAATTTTGGACTCATCTATTGTATTGAAGGATGTTTTACATGTTTCTCAATAAGCTAACAATCTTATCTCTGTGCAAAAACTCACAAAGGATTTAAATTGCTCAGTAACATTTTTTCCAACTTATTGTGTTTTTCAGGACCTTGCCACGGGGAAGACAATTTTAACTGCTAAGGAGCATAGTGGGTTGTATTTTTTAAAGTTTGATGACCAAAGCAATACGAAAATCATGAGTCAACAAGCAACATTTGAGACGTGGGCAAAATCCCAAATATGGTTACATCATCAAAGGCTTGGGCATCCTTCATTCAGTCTTATCAAGTCCTTATTTCCCCACTTGTTTACTAAAGAATCTGTTGAGTCTTTTAATTGTGATTTTTGTCAATTTTCAAAACACCATCGTTCATCTTATCCTATTAGTCATAAAAAGAGTATTTCTCCATTTGATTTAATTCATTCTGATGTTTGGGGTCTTGTCATAGATTCTATTTCTGGAGCTAGATGGTTTGTTACCTTTATTGACGATTGTACCCGTGTCACATGGACATACCTTATGAAAAATGAATTTGAAGTTTTTCAAATTTTTGTTAATTTTTTCCATCTTGTCCAAAATCAATTTGGAAAAAATATCAAAAGAATTAGGTCTGATAATGGTACTGAATATGTGAATCATGAATTTCTCAATTTTTTGTCTCATAATGGTATTGTTCATGAACTAACCTGTGTTAATACTCCTCAACAAAATGGGGTTACAAAAAGAAAGAATCGTCATCTTCTTGAAGTAACTAGAGCTCTTCTTTTTCAAATGTCTGTTCCAAAAAATTATTGGGGAGAAGCTGTGTTAACTGCCACATATCTCATCAACAGGTTACCCACTCGTATCTTAAATGGAATTAGTCCTATAGAGTCTCTATTGTCTTTTGTTCCTTCTTCTTCCCTAATAACGAGTCTACCTAGTCGAGTCTTTGGATGTGTTGTTTTTGTTCACTCTCATCATCCTAACCGTGGTAAATTAGATCCCAGAGCTCTTAAATGTGTCTTTATTGGGTATCCTTCTAATAAAAAAGGGTACAAATGTTATCATCCTCAGAGTCGTCGCGTCTTTATCACCATGGATGTCACCTTTCATGAAACACAATCCTTTTATGTCAGTCCACCACTTCAGGGGGAGAAAGCAGTCCACCACTTCAGGGGGAGAAAGCACTTGAAGTGGATGAACTCTCCTTCTTGTCATTAGCATGTTTGTCTTTGTAGGATGCCCAAGACCCGAGCAATGAAGGTATCATAGTCCACAGTGAGGAAGAAGAGGAAGAAGATAGATTTTTTAGCAAAAAATATGAAAGAAGAGAACAACCCACTTCAACTCTCGAGCAAGAAAAATTGTCTAATCCCGAGGTGAGGATCCCTGAAGATATCAATGAGGAGGAGGTAAGTATTATTGAGGATTTACCCATTGCATTGAGAAAGGGAAGAAGATCATGTGCTAAATATCCTATTTCTCAGTATGTTTGCACTAACAATCTCTCTGATAAGCACAGAAGTTTTATTGCTGCCATTGATGCCATAAAAATTCCTACCTCAATCCAAGAGGCCATGAAACTTGAACATTGGAATCAAGCCATGAAAGAAGAGATGAATGCATTAGAAAGAAATTCAACTTGGGAGATTGTTGATAAGCCAAGAGACAAGAAGGCAGTGGGGTGTAGATGGATATTCACAGTGAAACATAAGGCAGATGGGACAATAGAAAGATATAAAGCTAGATTGGTGGAAAAAGGATATACCCAAATATATGGGATTGACTATGAGGAGACATTTGCCCCAGTGGCAAAGATGAATACAGTTTGAGTTATTCTCGCTTTGGCTACCCATTTTGGATGGGACTTACACCAGCTAGATGTGAAGAATGTCTTTCTTCATGGAAATCTAGATGAGGAAGTGTACATGGAGATTCCCCCAGGTTTTGAAGTGAAAAATGAAAGAAACAAGGTATGCCTCCTGAAGAAAGCATTGTATGGTCTTAAGCAATCTCCTAGAGCATGGTTTGGAAGATTTACAAAAGCAATGGTATCCTTGGGATACAGACAAAGCCAAGGAGATCATACTCTATTCATAAAGCACTCTTCTACAGGTAAACTCACTCTATTACTTGTCTATGTAGATGATATGATTATTGCAGGAGATGATGAAACAGAAAAATTGGCATTAAAAGATAAATTGGCAGCTCAATTTGAAATGAAAGACCTAGGAAAACTCAAATATTTTCTTGGAATAGAGGTTGCCTACTCCAAGAAAGGAATTTTCATCTCCCAAAGGAAATATGTACTTGATCTCCTCAAAGAAACAGGAAAGCTGGGATGTAGAACTTCAACAGTTCCTATAGAACAGAATCACAAAATGGGATGTGAAGAAAGTGTTCCTGTAGAGAAGGCCCAATATCAGAGATTGGTAGGAAAATTGATTTATCTATCACACACAAGATCAGACATTGCTTATGCAGTTAGTGTTGTGAGCCAATTTATGCATGATCCAAGAGAGAGACACATGCAAGCAGTTGACAAAATTCTTCAATACTTGAAGTCAAGTCCAGGAAAGGGGCTATTATTCAAAAAGGAAGACACATTGACTATGAAGATATATACTGATGCTGACTATGCAGGTTCTATTACTGACAGAAAATCTACTTCAGGGTATTGTGTGTTTCTTGGAGATAGTCTGGTAACATGGAGAAGCAAAAAGCAAGATAGAGTTTCTCGTTCTAGTGCAGAAGCTGAATTTCGAGCTCTTGCTCAAGGAATGTGTGAAGGACTCTGGATGAAAATCATTTTGGATGATCTTAAAGTCAAAGTGGAGAACCCGATACAACTACACTGTGACAATAAGTCTGCCATGAGCATAGCCCATAATCCAGTACAGCATGATAGAACCAAACACATTGAGATTGACAGACATTTCATCAAAGATAATCTTGACAAAGGCTTTGTGATTACAATTCTTGTTCCTACACAACTTCAAATAGCAGATATTTTTACAAAAGGGCTTCCTCCGGGTAGATTTCAAGATCTTATAGGCAAGTTGGGAATGATTGATATTCATTTACCAACTTGAGGCGGAGTGTTGTAATTAGAGAAGATTTCTTTAGAATCTTTCTAATTAGAGAAAATAGATATACAATCTTTTATTTTATTTTGTTTTCCTAGTTTCTCTATTTCCCTTTTTAGGAGAATTAGATTGTTACAAATAGAGGATATGAGAATGTATTTTCAATCAATTCTAAATAATAAATTTTAATATTATTTTCTACTTCTATATATATATATATATTATCTGGCAATTTAGCTTTTCTCGGTTTGATTATCTGATTGTAGTGTAACCAAACTAGTTATAACCTTGACACGTTTCACTTTTAATGCTTCCAGTTTGTTTAACCTTGTCGCAAGTGCTGTAATGCTCTCAACCTTGGAGGACGGGACGATTGTAAAAGGCCTTGCTGGAATTCCCTTAGAGGGGCCTGTTTTGTTTGTTGGGTACCACATGCTCCTGGGATTAGAAAAAATTCCCCTGGTTTCTCGAATTTTTTTGGAAAGAAATATACTTATACGTGGGATAGCTCATCCCATGATGTTTATGAGATCTAAAACTGGAAAAATGCCAGAGATATCTTCTTATGACAACTTCAGAATTATGGGTGCTGTCCCTGTAGCACCAGCTAACTTCTTCAAGCTTTTTTCTTCTAAAGCCCATATGCTATTATATCCTGGAGGGATGCGCGAGGCTCTTCATAGGAAGGTAAAACCTTTTATCTTTCACATGGAACTAGGATTTACTCGTTTGACTACTTCTAAGGTCTTTAACTTGTTTATACCATCTGGGACATGAATGCAAAATACCAGGCCATATATTTTTAAAGGTGCATATGAAACTTGCACGAATTATCAGATGTCACTATATTCATTTAAGTAAAAAAAGAGAAAAGGGAAATTGAATGAAGTCTAGTGGATTGTTGACAAGCTGGAAAAGTATTTGTTTTCCATATACTCCAGGTTATTTCCACGTAAGCAAAAACACATACTTCCAAGTCTTACTTTCCCTATATCATCATAAAATTACTCCACTGGTTTTACTGTGAGGTGATATATAGTACTCTTCTAAGAGTCTTTATTCAAATGCTTGGCATTCATTTTCCCTATGTTGTATGACAAATGCGTTGTTCTGAGGTTGAATACCCGTGTTGAAGTATAAGAAGTTGGGCTATCTTTCAAGGTTCAAGCAAATGAGGCATTAAAAATGAAAGGATATGCGAATTTTATCATTCTCATGTCTGTTCCCATTTGGAAACAATTTTATGTGAGAAATAATCTCTTTTTTCAAGAGGCCTGCCATGAAGCTGCTAAAGGGGTGAAAATGTGATATATTTTGGTTTGGATATATTTGATAGGAATCTAAATGTGAATATAAGTCTCACTTTTATATATATATATATATATATATAAAAGGAAGATGATCCATAAACTTATTGTTTTAAGGTTTTAAGTTACAAGTAATATCGATTCTTTAATATGGTAGGCTCATGTCTCATTTTTATTGTCTCTTTTTGGTGAAGATTTAGGCTTGCTTTATCTGTGTTAATGCTTAGAAATATACCGACTTGTTTAAAGTCTCCAGCATTGTAATAATTCTCAGGGTGAAGAATACAAGTTATTCTGGCCTGAACAATCTGAGTTTGTCAGGATGGCGGCAAGATTTGGAGCCAAAATTGTACCATTTGGAGCAGTTGGAGAAGATGACCTTGGCCAAGTAAGTGTTGGTCTTTTTCTGAACCAATTCTTTTCCTTTACGAAGTGCTTAAAACTGCTTGCATCAGTGAAATCATGATCTACTGTTTTTTCAGGAAAACAAAATTCTACTGAACTTCTCATATCTACAAACTTCTCTCTGTAAAATTTAGGATTTAATCTTGGTTCACTCTGAGTCAAATTCGTTCTTTTCACTGTCATCCAAGTCTTACCATATCGCTAATGAATTTTAACTTTGCAAGTAGTTATTAGCATATACATCTCATGTTAATACCACTTCGCTAAAGGTTAGCTACGGACTAAAGTAAAAGAACACTATTATTCTTATGCATGAATGTGCACATCTTTAAATTTCATTTTCCCGTGATATGTGGATATGCCTTGGACCAGGAATTACCATAACACATCATGTCAAATTGGCCTTTACAGGTAGTATTTGATTATGATGACTTGGTGAAGATTCCGTACTTTAGGACTGAAATAGAAAGTCTCACAAGTGAGGTTACGCAATTGAGGTATCTTGTTTGTTGTGTGTTTTATTAAACACTGATACATTACATACATCCTCGTTGTCCTTTCCATCTGCTGTATATGTATACACATACGTTATTATATTAATATATCCCTTACAAATTGGAAATCTAGGGGTGATGTTGGTGGTGAGGTGGCAAATCAACAAGTGCATATGCCGTTGATTTTGCCTAAAGTTCCTGGGCGGTTCTACTATTATTTTGGGAAACCATTGGAAACGAAAGGTAGGCCTAGTTCATATTTACATCTCGTAATGTCCATGACATGCTTTTTACCTTTATTTATTTTTAATTAATGAGATATTATTTGACAGGGAGGAAACAAGAACTTAGAGATAAGGAGAAATCTCATGAGTTTTATTTACAAGTGAAATCCGAGGTAGAGAGATGTATTGCTTATTTGAAGTTGAAAAGAGAAAGCGATCCCTATAGAAGTATAGGACCTCGGCTGTTATACCAAGTTACTCATGGTTTTGAATCTGAAGTTCCAACATTTGAAATTTGATTGTCCTGCACCCATAAAAAGGTAATTTATAATTGGTTTAGACAGGGCATTGCATTCCTTGGGTTGGAAGCAAACTTTGTATATTGCCCAATAATTTATTACCAGTAGTTTCAGTCATTGTTTTCTGGCCATAAGGCACAATTCTCGGAGAAACATTGTAGTAGTACATTTTTTTGGAAGTTTAAATCAATAAGTGATAATTGCTAATAGCTAGTGATTGGGAAAGGATAACAACCAGTCAAGTTTTATTTAAAAGGCATTTTTCTTTTGTTTGTGTTGGCTACTAGCAATTGGGTTGAACAACAAAAAGCTCAACAGTCTTCAGTGGAAGTATGAGACAAAAAGTGAGCAAGGAAGAGTAAACAAAACTGGATGGAGCTCAGGTTCAAGAAGTCTTCAAGCCGATTTGCAGCAGCTTCTTTCCTGAATCTCCATGACTTTCTTCCTGCAACCCCCTCAGATTTATTTTCCATTGTCTCTGAATTGTACAATTTGAAAATCATTTTTTATTAGAAAAATAGTTTTTAAGTATAGAATTCAAAAGTCAAAAGTAACTTCTGGATCCAGAAGACCAAAATGACTTTTAGATCATAAAATTTGAATTTTTTTTTCTCAAAAACTTGATTTTTGAATTACATAATCTAAAAGTCCGTAGGCTTTTTGGATTCCACTATTTGAAATTCATTTTTCATTTCTAGATTGTGCAATCTAATTTTTTTTAAGAGAAAAAATTGACTTTCAGATTGTATAATCTACAAAGGGCAAAATGGACAAAATTTTATGGGTTGTAGCAAGAAAGATATGGTTGCATGTTTTCCACTTACACTTTTCCTTCCCATAATTTTTACTTATATCCTACTATTTTTAAAATGACCATTTGAGCTTTTGTCAAAGTAACTTAGATTATCTATTCTAGAAACCTTTCAAAATAAAGTTGTGATGAAGTTAGTAATGGGAGTAAGAAGAAAAAAAGTCTCCTCTTGCTTGTGAGCAGAATTATGGGCCCATTGGTTTGTAACAAGTAACTTTCTTCCTACACCTCAAACTTTATATATATATATATATATATATATATATATATATATTAAGTGGAATATTAGATTTTAAAATTTGATCAATAAATTTAATAAATTTAGAAATGTAATGAATTTAAAACTCATTGAATTTAAAAATTTGATTGAATTTTGAAATTTGATTACACATTCTTTTGATTTTAAAATTTGGTTAAGCTTTTTTATAGATTTTTAAATTTGGTACAATTTTATAAAAAAAAAAATTGAAATTTACTCATTTTGAATTTTTTTTAAAATTTGTTTTGGTTGTTTTGTTTTATTAATTTTTTGATTTTCATTATTTATTGAACAAGTAAAGTATTTTATGTTGATGTTAGTTGTTTACCGTCTAAGATGAAAGATTATTTTTTAAGTTTTATAGAATCATAAATTTTAGCTTCATGTCAGATTTATTTTTTTTATATATCAAATTTGCAAGAAAGATTGTAAAAATAACATTTTTTTCACAAGTGATGAATTAATTCAGAGGATTAGAGGAATTATTTTTTATCTTAATTTTGTTGTTCTCATTATATCTAGTACAAGAAAATATGATTATCCTTTCCAATTGAGAGAGAAACCAATTTATAATAGAGAGGGTATTGAAGGTAATGTGTGGATATCATAATCGTGAATTGTTACATACTTTAGTTGATCACCTTTTTGCTAAGAGGTTAAAATCCATTGAATACTCATTACTTGTTGATAGGACTAAAAGTAAAGTGAAGCTTGCAAACATTTCCTTACTTTCAAAGAAAATAATGAGTGTAATGTGATAATAATCAAACAAGTATATAATGTAAGATTCATTTACAAACTATCAATGAGAGGTTCGAGAACTGATTTACAGTAGTTGATGATGATGTTAGAATGTAATAAATGTATCAATGGAGTAGATTTGTAGATGAATTTGAGATGATAAGTGACTTCTTTTGAACAAATCCTAATCCAGTCAAATTGTTGAATACATTTAATATTTTTTTATTTGATGAATAACACCTTCAAAACCTACAAATATCAATTTCTATTACATAAGATAGTTGAAGTCACATCAAAATAGAGTTGCCTTTTTGAATGCATTTATATTATTGTCAAGTGAACGAAAAAATAATTTCACTTGGGCTAGAAAGGCTAAAAAGATCATTTATGACATTTGAGAATGATCTACAAGTCAAGGTTAGCGATTGACAATGTAAAGGTGGTATAGTATGTAGTGGAAAGATCGTGATATTTGAACTTATGAAAAAAAATATATCAATTAACAATAACATAGCTATGTCTAGTATAATCATCCACTTCTCCATATTAGCCTATAATTAATGAAAAAAAAAATCGTATGGAAAAAAAGGTAAGATACAATAAGTAAAGTATAAAGTATAGCAACACATACCCTTGATTTTGAGTAACCTTTAAGAGAAACCCTTAGCCTATAAATAGAGGTGTCTCATATAATGTATTCATCTATGGTGTTGAGTAATGTTATGTTGCCCATTTTTTGCCATACTACTCATCTTAGATCAAGATTAGAGCAACCCTAGAGGCCCCTCTAGTCACCTTTCTCTTTGAGTTGACGTAACCTCTCTTAGAGCCTTCAAACACAACATCACCACCATTTAACCACCATATGACTATGAGCTTCTAGCCTCACA
The DNA here is from genome assembly GCF_000741045.1 of Vigna radiata var. radiata. NCBI lineage: Eukaryota > Viridiplantae > Streptophyta > Magnoliopsida > Fabales > Fabaceae > Vigna > Vigna radiata. Next base: position 11,063,838 of record NC_028354.1, on the reverse strand, counting down.
AATACCATAACTTCCGCATTTCTAGCCCCTATCCTTGATGATCCACCACATTTTCGCACCATATATCTTCAAGGGACCATTCATAACATCCTTCTAGCTTTTCCCCCAATCTAGCCAAGGAGGTTGCTATCATCCACTTAATGCAAAAAATGTAGACATGAGGTGTATATTTGTAATTGTTTAGGGCTTGGCTTGAGCCATAACTTTTGGTGCTTGAGCGGTAGAGGATTTACTCTAGATCTTTTCAAACTGCCTTTCTATAGCTTCAACTTGAATTTTTTAAGGTTAAGTCGTAAAAGTGATGTTCCAAATCCTTCCAAAGGCGGTTACTTGAGGTTTCCCTCCAAAGTTGGTTTCCTTTATGACTTAACCCTTTCCATGACTTCAGTTGTGAGGTTTCCTCTCAAGGTGTGTTTCCTCTATGATTCATGCCTCGTGCTTTGTGCTACAACGCTTGAGATTACTTCTACGTGAATGATTCTTCATGGCTTAAGCTTAGGTCAAGGCTTAAGCTTAACAAAATCTATTTGGATAAGACTAATTCATTTGATTTTATATTTTTATAATAATATTTTATTTTTATTTAGTTTTTTTATTATTTTAAGAGTATGATTAATTGACTTTACTCCTCTCTTAGAAATTAGAACACTTGATTTTGATATCAAAGCTTAATTTGGCATATCATGAGATGATAATGAAAACAAATGAAATCAGAATAATCTAAGAGAAGATGATGAAAACAAATCAAAATTAAAAAATAAATATATGCTTAATGAACCATGTTTGGAAAACTTAAACTTGAAAGTAGTATAAAAAACTTACAAAACTTAAATTTGGAGAACACACTTCTAAAAATATCAAAACTCTTAGTACAACAACATTCATAAAATAAGCAAGTTTCATACATTTTTCACTTGTGGCTTTTCTCATCCATGAAAAGTATTATATAACCAACCATTCAAAAGTTACAACATTATTATTTTTTTTGGTTTAACTAGTAATTTGATTTCTATATATAGACATATAATGTTTTTTAGTCTTTATAATTGTTTTTTACTTAATTGAGTCTCTAGTTTTCCAAGGCTTAATGTAGTTTCTTTCTATTAACATCATTTGGAAATGACATATATATATATATATATATATATATATATATATATATATATATATATATATATATATATATATATATATATATATATATATCCAAATCAAAATCCATCACACCTCAAAATTTAGATTATTTTAATGCTCATATGATTTTAACACCCAATAGACGCATATTTAAATAGGTAATATTTTCAAACAACGTTAATATCAATTTAATGAAATGAGTCACATTGAAATTTTTTTTTTACTAAAATAAGAATTCAGTTGAGTCTTTTTTTTTTTAAATAAAAAAACATATTCAATTGAATAAAAAAATTATAAAGACTAAAATTAAAAACCAAATTATTAATTAAGTTTATTTTTTTACTTAAGCATTGGAAGAAGAAATTTGTGACAAAGTTTTTGAACAACTTTATAATTTGAACAATAATACACAGCAGAAAGTGTTATATCTTCATATGCTTAGTATACTTTTTATCAAAAGATGTAGTTAACTTTGTTTTTTCATTTTATGTCAACAATTTGCTTTGAACTAAATATTTCTTCACTATGTAGATATGAAATACTAATAATTTATCCTTCTAGAAACAAACATTTTTATTATCATAAACAAAATTTTAATCTGATTTTAAAGTTTTAATTCATTTTTCTTAGCGTAGAAAAAAGAAAATAAGATACAATATACATTTATCTAAACGTAATAAGAAGTGTAAATATAATTAGATCAAATTGGATCTTCACCAATTAAAACAAAAATCTTATTAAACCTCTACCTTATTATTGTACAATTGTTGAATAAAATTGAGGGACTTTGAAAATAGAGTGACTGTATTTGGTTTTCCTGTTTTAGCAATTTATGTTGTGAAGGCCACACAGTAACAGTTACACACAACCTTGACTCAATATCGCTCAATTTCATTGCTTCCTTGTGAGTCTCTCTCTCTCTCTCTTTACTGTAAAAGTTATAAACCTCTTTCTCCAAATCTCATTCTCTGCCTTTTTCTTCCTTTCCCAATTCCCATATGGCTGACGCCAAAGATTCCTCTATTCTCAACTCAAAATCCTCAACCACAATTTCACAACAACAACAACGTAAGACAACAAAAATCTTAATGGCTCAGAACATCCTCAGACTCCTACCCACTCTCCTCTCCGCAGCATCCGTCGCAATCACCGTCACCAACAGCCAAACCGTTTTCATCTTCGCTCTCCGTTTCGAAGCCCACTTCTACTATTCACCCTCCTTAAAGTAACTCCACACATTCTTTCATTTTTCTCACAAAGATTTCATCTTTTTCTTCTTTTCTATTACCCTCTGTCTTTTTATTTCTCTTCCTATCACAGATTTTTTGTTGCGGCGAATTCTGTGGTGGCTGCCATCTCCTTCCTCACACTCATAGCCAACTGTTTGATAAAACGTCAGCCGTCACCTAAATACAATTTCTTTATCCTCTTGCACGACATGGTAAGCTTATTTCTCACCCTTCTCTCCTAATACACTTACTTTATACACAATTCACAAACATGTTTTATTTTTAATTTACCGGTCAATATCAAAACATACAAAAGTTAATTTTTTTTCTTAATTTCTATAATGTTTATTTTTTTTATCATCGATATATTAGTAGTGTCTTTGGCTTTTTTTAAAATGTTATTTTGAAATCTGTTTAAATGATTTCATTTAAGATTGGTTAATATTTAAATAATCTTTTACATTTGACAACAGTACTTAAGTATTCTATGTAAACAAAAAAGTTTAAAATTTAATAAATCTGAATTACTTTTTCAAATTAACACATTTGAAAAAAATTATTTAAAATGAGATTAATTTCAATTAATATATATTTGAGTCTGTTAAAATTTATAAAACTCCATATACATAATTAGAGTAGAGTTGTTCAAGTTTGACATTGTGGTGAATAAGCAGTTTGTGTAGTACTACTACTGGAAAATTTTGTTTCAGCCAGTACTAAACATATATTCTATACCATGTGTAATCTTCATTCCATTTTAGTTAGAACTGAAGTTGTATTAGGAAAATCTTCATATCAACATAACATAACCTATGAGAACATTATGGAGAACATTATGCAGAAACGCGTGTTGTAGAGTCTGCACATTCGCACAATGCACCGTTGAGCGAAATTTTCAGGGCCACCTCGTTGCTTAATTCGCACCAAAATAATTGCGCTGAGCAAAATTTGTATGATAAATTAAGCATTTTTGATGTTTTTGACGTTTTGGAAATTTTGTGTTTGTGTATTTAAAATAGACAAATTACAAATTAATACGATGTTAAGTAGAATAAGATAGAAAGAGAAAAAGGGTTTATAAGTAATTGAGATTTGGTTGAAGAGAAATTGAAGTTGAGTTTTTGCAGGTGATGACGGTGGTGTTAATAGCTGGATGTGCAGCAGCAACATCCATAGGGTACGTGGGACAATTTGGAGAAAAGCATGTGGGTTGGCAGCCAATATGTGATCATGTCACAAAATTCTGCAGAAGAAATTTGGTTTCCCTTTTGCTTTCTTATTTTGCCTTCATTGCCTATTTTGCAGTCACTATTTTATCAGCCTACATCTCCCTTTTTTCTTCTCCCAACAAAACTTCACAAAATGAAGCACACCACACCACCTAGCTATTCTTATTTATTTTATATGTACCTCTCATCTTAACATAAATGGCCTCTATGCTTCTTCAACAACTTTTTATAAATGGCCCATCCTACACAAACTCCCTTATTATAGATATATATAACATTTCCTGCATTTATTTCTCTTTCAATCTCTTTCTACTACACAAGTTATATCATCTTCTTCCATAAATTTAGAACCATTTTATTATTTACTATTCAAATGGAAACTTTAATCAAATTATATACAACACTCTATATTAACTATTGTTCTTAATATATTTGTAAAAATTTTAAATCACATGTAATCTCTTTCTATGAAATGCACGTGATCCGGGAGACATATTCCTAGTTTCCACCTCTGTTTACTTCAATAATGATAATTGTTTGTCTTAAATGTTGTATAGTATTTTGGACATTAGCTATTAATTATTATAATTTTTTTGTCCTTTTCCTTGGTTTCAACGATTCCCATATTATCACAGATTAGTTCAAAAATAATTAATACTTTTTATCAACCAATTTGATACAAAGCAGACTGCAGCAACTAAACAAAAATAATACCCAAACAAATAAAAAAATGAAAATTCGAAATTAATCGTACTATGCTGAAAATCTATCGAATTTAAATTGAACTAAACTTCATAATATATTTAAGATTATTCAAGAATTAGTCACATGTTCATATATTTAGAAATTTATGAATTATTTATTTATTAAGTATTACATATATATTTATTCTTTGATAAATTATAAGATTATTTTTTCTAATTTATAATTTTAATGCATATTTTATGAGTTTGGTATGAGATAGTATGATATTTGACATTTTATTTAAATATATATAATATGATTATTTTAATATTATGACTTCATTTTTAACTAATATAGATGTTAAAAAAACTTCTTAACAATTTTTTTGTTAGACGTTTCGTACAATTTTTTATTAAAAGAAATAACAAGAAATTATATATTGTTGTGTTACTTGAATTAGTATTCTCAAAATAAGTTGGAACTTGTGAACTAACTTGACCCATCACAAATTCAGGTTGAGTTGGATTAAAAAAAAAATAAAATTTTAATATGGACTAATTTTGAATTCGATTCGCTAAGAACTCGACTTATCTGAGTTAAATCCGTGGTGAGCCAAGTTAGCTCACAAATCCACCTAATTTTTCTAACAAGTACTTTTTATTGAGTTATTCATATTATATAAACATAATAGGTCTGACTGACCTTCGGTGTCCCAACTCAATTTGATTCGATATTCGATTTGACCTAATTTTTTACTTAGCTTGACTTGACTCAATCTTTAGTTTGACCTAACTCAAGTTAGTTCGACCTTCGACCTGGGCCAACTTGGTAGACCATCAACTTGTTCTGAATTGACTTGGCTCGACCTTCCACCCAAGCTAACTCGACTTGACCTTCGAAACAACCATCTGCCCAAGGCAACTCGCCCGAATGGACTTAGCTCGACCTTTTACTTGTGTTGACTCGTCTTGGCATTTTACTCGAGCCTAATATGTTCAACCTTAGTCCTGTGTTGACTAAGCTAGACCTTCAGCCCTACCCGTCTCCACTTGACATTTGACTCAACTCGATTTGACTCGGCTTGACCTTCAACCTGGGTGGATTCATTAGGCCATCTCAACACGATCTTTGGTCCGACCCAACTTGACTTAACTCGACCTTTGGCCATATTCGACTCAGGTAGACTCGGCTTGAGGTTCCAATCGGATCTCAACCTTTGTTCTAGGCCAACTCGACTTGAACTTTAGCTTTGGTAAAGTCAACTAAATCTTCAGCTCATGTCGTCCTTTGGCCTAGGCAGACTCGACATTCGGTACAGATCGACTCTTCTCGACCTTCAACACAGACTAACTCAACTTGACCTCGTGGTCGAAGCCAACTTCATGTCCCACATCCTTTATTTTTCTCTACCTACTTCATCTCTTAGTGCTATATGAGCAACCTAAGGTCTCCTTTATACATACACCTTGAATACCTTCAAATTTGAATATAAAGAGTGTTTTGCATTCAATTGCATTACTTCTTTGAGATAGAATTATGTCTCTTAGTCTAAATTTGGATCTTATCTTGTGGAGAACAAGTGGTGATCCTCCTTGGCTTTTATCTTGGATCCTTTCAAGTGGCATGTCTTCCAAATCATAAGTTTCCTTTTCTTTCTCTCTTACATTTTTAGTCTTTTAATTCAATTTCTTAATTGTTATTGTACAGTTCTTAGGTTGATTTCTATCTAGGCATGTTCAAATTGAAGGGACAATAAGAAGAGCACGGGTTTCCTTATCATATGCTTAGACCGTCCAACAAGCACCATGAGGATAGTCCTTGTGGAAATCCAATGATGCATCTTCCTCTTCCAAAGCTTAAATTGCCTTCCTTTCATTGAGAAGAAGACCTTGACATTCTTTAGATTGGATAGCTAATGTAGATAATTTTTTTGCTTTTAATAGTATAGATGAAGTATTTCATGTAAAGTTAGTTTGTTTAGCTTTAGAAGGAGATGTCAAACAATGGCTAAATAGGAAAAATTCAACCATGGCCTAACCCGCGAGTACATGGGAACTTTTTAAGGACATTATAATCTAGCGCTTCGCACCTCCTCATACTTCAGGAAACTCTTCGTTAAGCTCCAATGGCTTAAGCAAGGTAGACGAAGTGTGAAGGAATATGCATGCGAGCTCGAAGTGCTCATACACCGTATTAATACAATTGAAAATGAACAAACAAAAATAACAAGGTTTATTAGTGGACTTCATAGAAACATCTGAGATTTAGTTACACTCCATGATGATGAGAAATTGGATGTGTGATTCGTAGAGTTATCAAAGTAGAAAAACAACTCTTGAGAAAATAAGTTTCTCACACTAAACTTTCAAACTCCTCAAGAGATGCATTATATAATTCCTCATCATCAAAGGAGCAAGACAAAGATGTTTTTAGGAAGCCTTCTAATAAATCTCCTCATCTTTCTTTTGCACATCATTGATTATGTTATTGATGAGTTAACATCTATCGTTGAGATTAAAGGTGGAATGTATTGAGATTGTGTTATAAGCCTTGTGATTGGTGAGCAATGCATGTTATTGAGAATATGTTTGGATTTGTGATGTAAATATGAAACTATGTTATTTCCTTGTACTGTGATCGATCATGGATGAACTTTTCGTACTGCGGTACGGTAATGATGTGTTGGACTCTCGTTTAGAGATAGTGATTCAAGTGTCATTACCCTCTGGGGGGATGTCAATGTATCGCCCAAAATGACTTCGGCTCGTGTGAGTATAGTGCTCGGTGGGTGCGCCTAACTAAAGTTTTTACTTGTAATTCCTTGAGAAGTCGGGGAGATAGGTCGGAAGTTGCGATGAAAGACAACTTGAATTGTGCTGTTTTGCAGAACAAGTTATGATGACGCAGTAGAAGGAAACGACATTGGTCATGAATGGATTGGTTGTGATGTTAATGTTGTGAAGAAATATGTTGTAGGGTTATATACTTTGTAGTTAATATGATTACTTATATTGTGTGTTATGATATTTCTGGTTGCTCACTCTTTGCATGTTTGTGGTTGTGGTTTCCACCTACAATTATCGTATTTGTACGGAAATAGATGGCATTGCAAATAAAACTGGATCGAAGTAGCTAACGTGAGAGTTGGAATCTTATATTTCGAGGATGATGATTTATTCTATTTAAAACTTTTCAAACTTGGTATCTTTATTGTAAAAGTGATTTATTCAGATTTCATTTTGAGCAGACAATGTTTATAATTATGTTTTGCTTCCGCATTTTTGTTTATTGAATAAAGTTTGGTGATCTAGAACGAATGCTTTATGGAAATCATATGTTTCAAAAGAAAATTTTTAAACTGTGACATTCCGAAAATTGGGGTGTTATAGCGATCCTCCTTGGTATCTATCTTGGATCCTTTCAAGTGGCATAGTTCCAAATCATAAGTTTCTCTTCTTTTTCTCTTACATTTTTAGTCTTTTAATTCCATTTCTTAACTGTTCTTATTAATTCTTAGACTTATTTTTATCTAGGCATGTTGTTTCATATCAGTTATTGACATTGATAGAGGGATTCTAGTATGCTAGATCCTCTTGTGTATTTTATGCAAATTACATCCAAACTATGGACCCTAATCATAAGCCACATCTCTATTGAAAAAAGAAATTTAGCCCAAATCTACGACATTTATAAGCAAACAAATTGAAAAAAAATTATATAATTACAAAATTGACAAATTCGTAGCATATATATTGGTTATATGTATACTCACTCATCTTGGTCTTCTCGAATTGTATGTACATCATTGACTAAAACATCATCTTTATTAATCATCATTGATGTAGATGAACACTTGTCCCTAATATCAACATTACACAATTAATATTTTTTAATAACCATTTATTTTTCTTTTGTGAAGAATAGCAAACCAATGTTTTGACATAAAGTCATTCACATAAAATAATTGGGATGCTTAATATGATAGAATAAATAGCTTGTTCTAGTATTTTTTTTAAGTAAATCAAGGTCATTCTTGATTCGTTAATATTCACACCAATCTTATTATCATCCCACTTACACTTAAAAATTGCAACATAAATCTTAGTGTGCACCATGAAGTCAAAAAAGGATAGAGGGAAAAAAACATCTCTAACTAGAATAATATAATAACAATCTCATCTTGAAGTTCATCGAACTTCAGAGGGTTAATAACTTTACTACAAACAAAAGAGGATAATTAACATAAGCAAGTCACACGATTTATAACATTTTTAGGTAAGATTTTATGAATAACCATGATGTGATAAGCTCTTACAAGCTATATGACTCAAGCAAAGGGAAGACTCCCAAATGGATGGTGGTTTGCGAAAGCTTGATGGTGGTGGAAATATGGTGTGCATATAGTGGTTTTTGTGATGAGATTATGGCTATTCCTCCAAGGTATGTGACTCAAGATGCTATGGTGGTGTTTGGATGTTCTCAAGAGAGGTTGAGTCAACTCTTAAGGAAGGGTGGCTAGAGGAAACCTAGAAGGAGAGATCTAGCCTTGGTGATCTAAGTTGAGTAGTATGACACAAATTTGGCAGCGTAACAATACATAATTCAAAGGTAATTTATATGAGGGAGACACCTCTATTTATAAGCTTAGGTAACCCTACATGTGCCTCCAAATTTTAAAAACAAAACCTGATATTCTAACTTGGAGACCAAGGTAAAATCCTCTCCACTAGAAGCATGACATATGACCATTATTAAGGATAAATCATCAACATTAGGAGTATAAAACATAACCACTACTAAGGAGAAATTTTCTCCATTATGAGCATATGACACATGTCATTAGTAAGAAGGAATCATGTTTTCAGTAATCATCTCCATTCTTTCTTCAAATATAATCTCTTTCTTCGAATATAATCTCTTACTATAGGAGGTGCATGCATGTATGCATGTTTGAGGTTGTTGGAGATTTTTACTTTTCTTTTTGTAACTTTGAACGTTGTATTTGATGGCTAAAAGATCCTTGAGGTGACCAAAAGTTCTTTGTTGTTTATTGATTCCTTACCTTCTTCAAATTCTAGTTCCTAGAATTATAAGAAAATTCCAAGTTATGAGAAGTTAATTTAACTTTAAATTTTAATTTGAGCTATAAGTGATTATATGATTATTTTTTTATGTTATGGAACTTTGCATGTGAAATATATAGAATGTAATTCATAAATTATTAATTGTTTGATAGGTCATAACATGGATATAATGTTTTAAGGTTCAGTCTTTAATTTATAAGAACAAAAAATTTTATTAATTTTTATGCATATATTTTATTAATTTTGAATTTAATTTTGGTAGTTCAATTTCTTTCTATTTAGCTTAATTAAGAGTGTAATATAATAAATTTTTGGGTTTAAATTTATGATTTAATTGTATTCATGACAAAAAAAAATTATATTTATCTATACTTAAAATTTATAGATAATGAGAAAAATTCGTAAATCAGAAATTATCTATGAATTATTGATAATACAAAATTTGTAGGTAATCAACATATATATAGGCAACTATCTACGAATTTTTGGTTGATGAAAAAAATGTTCTCTCAAGTAATACATATAAGTATCCATCCATAAGCACACAAAGGAATTGAAAATGGTAACTGAAACGAGTGAAGCACCAACATGGAGTTTCAACAAAGGTGTTCCTAAAGCGTCAACGAATTATTCCACCACACACCAAAATCAACACTCCAGTACTGTATTACTACATTATTTAATTTTAATGAATTACATCCAACCAAAATTAATATAACATAATTAAACAATGGATTATTTATAATTAATAATTAATTATCAGATAAATGTTTACTAACATCACATATCTCACACAAATATTTATTAATAACACAATATAATTAATAAATAATTATCACACAAATCACATATATCACACAAATATTTATTAATAACACGATATAATAATTAAATAATTATCACACAAACCAATTTACGTAATTAATACTTCATCTATTTATTAAGATATAAATAATGATATATAATTAATAAATATTTATTAAGAATTAAGTAAAAAATATTTGTCATCATACAAAATTAAATTAAGTAGTAACTATCATCATATTTAACTTGTTGAAAAATATAAATAACAAAAGAAACCAGCACCCAACAAAGACTACCATGAATCACAACTTCTCCATCGTATAGACTACTAAGAATCACCACTATGGTTGATGTCCATCACTTCACAGAAAGAAATTAAAAATAACACGTGAAATATTTCATAAACATCAAAGCTACAAGAGAAGACACAATATAATAATATGTATAGAAAACAGAATAAGCTCAATTTCAACTCTATAGTCTTGGTTTCAGTTCGTCAAGCTCAGTAACAAAAGTAGAAGCTCGTAAAACTTGACAAGCAAGTTTGGCAAGCTTGGTTTTTCTTCGAAAGCTCAACAAGCTTAGTTTGAATGGTTATTTAATTAAATACATAAAATCGATTCTCTCGCAAACATAATCGATTCCATGATTTCCATGTGAAAGAACAAAATCAATTATGTTGCATGTTCTGAGATCATAGAATCGATTCCAGTCTCATGATCATTTCACCAAATACACAAAGCCTATTCTCTCACAACCATAATCATTTTTTTCATTCCAATGAGTAAACATAATCAATTTTATTATTTATAAATGAACATAACTGATTCCACTTGCATTTTGTAACACCATGGAATTGAATCCATGTTATTTCATGAATATAACAACATGCACCATAATTGATTCCACCAATTTCCTTGGCATAGAATGGATTCATCCAAACACAAAATTGGTTCAATGGGTTTGGAATTTGTTCCATACAACCCCATAATGAATTCCATCTGTGTTTTCTCACCTGAAGAACCTTATATATGTGGACTAAGAAGAGTACACCTTTTCCTCTACGAACTACATCACTAGAAATCAACACAACTCTTTCTCCTCTTGCACCAAGATAACGAGACTCTCAAGTGGACGTTTGAAGGTTATTATTGAATGCAACACATATATACTCTCAATCATAACATTGATGGCGTTTTAAATTCATTTGGCACTGCCCCGTATATGGTTAAAGAGCTAGAGAATCTCACTGTGTGCACGGAATCTGCACTTTTTTTCACAGCTTTGCTTAGTGACTGTCTTTAGAGATGACATGGTAATTAATTTGCTGTGAAATTTGTTTTGTGAGGAAAGGTTGTATTCTTGAGTTGAGTTTAGAGTTATCTAAATATAATGATGTTGAGTGGTTACAATTTTAACAAAACACCCTACATATATAATTACTAAGGAGATGCACGAATTACCAAATGGTCACAAAGTGTGTAAATATTTTTTTTTTCTATTCTAGATTTTCCAAAGTCGTGTCACAAAGAATATTTACTAAAAAAGAAAAACATCTAAGCAAAACGTGAAAGAATAATTTACATTGTTTTTTTCGAAAGTTTAAATGCTTTATCGTAGGGACTTTTAAAGCATAAGTATTTGGAATTACTAGTAGACTCTTCCAACATTGAATAAAGTTAAAATATGAATGATATAAGTTTTCCACATTGAGATGGTAACGTTTCTAGCGAAATCGTCTAATCCAAAAAAGAGAAAATTACAGATGTAGCCACGCTACTTTACGTGTCTTATCAATGCTACTCATGCATATCTTCAAGGACAAGTTAGCTTTCATGGCTTGGTGATGCGTGAGGCTCCACCTTGACTGTAATATATTACAAAAATTGAAGTTGTGTAATGGGTAATTTGGTCAAGTCCAGATTAAATTGTAAAATGGACTTATGTTATTATATTAAAGCTTCTAGAAGAAATTTAGTTTAACTATTTTTTTATATTGCTATATACTATTTATTTTCTTTTCTACTTTTAAAATTGGCATTCAATTTTAATAAAATAAACATTTTCACATCGCTTATATTTTTAATGTATAGTATTTATTTTTGCTATATGTTTATAAAGTGGCTATTATACTTCGTTTTATTTTAAAATATCATATTAGCTAAAATTTAAACAAAAATTATGAAAATTTAAACAAATTTTAAAATGTAAAAAAATATATTTTTTAATAAACAAAATACCAATTTATGAATAAAATATGTTTTGATAATTGTAAATTCGTTCAACATCATTAAGTCAGGTATTATTTTTTTAAAAGGTTTATGTTGTGTTCTTTTGGATGGATTGGAGAGATGATTTGGAGAAATGATTTGAATGGATTTGAGTGATTTGAGGATAATTTTTTTGTTGTTTTTTTTTAGTGGACTTGTGGATAATTGAGAGTGGATTTGAGGGTAAAGTTTGTAAGAATTAGTGTAGGATTTCATTGATGTGATAAATTCAAAAAATTAGTTTAATTGGTAAAAATTAAATATTACCAAAATGCCCCTAACTATTAAAGTAATATAAAATGTTATTTTTTAATGTTATATTTAAATGTATAAATGTTAATAAAAAGAGGAAATTAATTAATAATAATTAAAATTAATTTTTAAAATATTAAAAAATTTATAATCTTGTAAAATAAATTTATTTTTAAATATAGTATTTGTTTGTAATATAATTTCTTACCAAATACTATGAATTTATTTGTCTACGAAAATGAGATTCATTAATTTTAAACAAACATATAATTAAACGGAGTTATTATATTACATGATCTAAAAAAAGTACCAACATAATAACATACAATTATATTATTAATAGTTCATGATGACCTTGCTTCATTGAGGTATCGTTGCAATGTATTTAAACGATATTGTTGCGGCATCCCTATTAGACGTCTTGCATGGGATGAATGCGAAGATAAAAAGACAAAGCATTGTCTGAATAAATTATGATCTTCAATGTTCATAATCTGTAATAAGTTTTCAATTTCTTTTGTTGTTGGATTAGATGGTTCAATCCTATTTAACAGGGAATTTCGACGCTCCATGGCGTGTATTTGTCGTTCAAGAGCAATAGATAGTCTTCTTCCTTGATTAATTATTTCTTGCAGTTCATCTATGATTCGAGAACCCATCTAATTTGCATTTAATTTCATTGACCAATAAATAAAAGTATGAAAATTGATGTAAAAGATAATAACATTCAAAAATAGGTAATGTAAGTTATCAAACAAATAAGTCAGTTTAACACACTTAAGTCATGTAATGCATTCTCAGAATAGTAATGAACTTAATCATCTAAATGATGAAGAATTAAATTAACATTGTGATTAAGATGAGAAAATTTCCGATTCATGTCAAGGGATAGGTTTGCCAAGTTATCTTCAATACGTTGAACCCACACTTGCATTTGTTCCATACCCTGCATTCTGTGTTGCAAGTCTAGTACCCCCTCCCACATTTGGGTCATCATATTAGGATTTGAAATATCTGGAGGAGGTTGCACAGGGTTGTGATGATGTTGTGGTTGGTCTTCTTCTTCATCATCGCCATCATCGTGTTGTCAAACACCGTTCACATTAACAATATTCAATCTCTTCAAAGAATTAATTGAGAAATGATGTATGGTCCCAATATGACTGTTGGCATCGACATCAACATGTACTCCACAATATTGCATTATTTGGGTGATGAGGACACCATATGGTAGGGGTGTCTCACTGACCTTGCATTTAAGCATATGTTGCATGATGTGATGAGGCCAATTGAGAGCTACATTATTTTTAAGCACCCATATCATAAAGATATCCTCTTGCAATAACTTTGCAAAATTTGCAGGTCGTGGAGTCAGCATGTGCACAATGACATAATGCAGAAGTCTACCATTAATATTCAAACACCCAACTGTTTTAAGATGTTGACCCTGCATTTCTGGTCTAACCATAGTAGCTAATGTCATCTCCCGATCATACGGAAAGTCATCTGGGATATTTGAAAAAGACAATTTTTTTCCCTCATATTTCATATTAGCAACATTCAACCAATCAACAGGTTTCAATCTAATTCTTCTTTTGTTCACCTCACTCATCAAATATCCATTTCCAGAAATCTTCATATTTGAATAAAAAACTTTGACTAAATCTGGATAAAAGGGTCCCTGCAATGTAAGAAATTCGACTACCCCTTGATATATAAGATGATGTTGGAAAGTAACCCTAAACCAACAAATGATTCGAAATTCATTATCTTTGGAAGAACAATATTCTTAGTGTAGAAATCAGCTGCATAGTTTTCCATTTGATGGCTGAGTGAAGAAACAATGCTGATATAATTGTTCTTCAACAAATGGTCTGAAATTAGCTACATCTTCTGCCTCATTACGGGTTTCTTTTCCCTTGCGACTTTTTATAGGCCTTTTGGTTGATGAAGAGGCCATTTAAGAATTTCTTCAACAAAACAATAATGTGTAGAATAACAATATAAGTGATAACAAATTATTGAATATTAAAAATGAGAACAACCAAAGTCAAACCATTACATAATAACCATAACCATAATTTCAAATAGTCATACATCCAAATTAAGAAGTCATAATTAATTCGAAGTACATGGCATAATAAATAACTAATAGAAGTAGTCAGATAAGACATCCTAACAATCACCGCCCGAGATCATTTTACATAATTTATTCCACCGCTTGTGCGGTGGAAGTCCCATCAACCTCTTAACACATTTGGGCTTTTCACATAAGAAGTCGTATCATTGCTCGAGCAAAGATTCATCAGATACGTTCATACCACTCAGCATATCATAAATGTCAGCTTTTGTATATGTGTAGTTTGCGGTGCGACATAGTATTTCATTCCTTTCTTTCATTGTTGAGACTTGTTCTACGACTGCATTAGAAATTACACCAAAATGAACATTTGATGAGCTAAGGACATTAGTGAAACCATCCAGGCTAGTCGTTAACTTCTCAAATTGAGAATCAACGACATCCACCATAGGTGCCTTCCTTTTGGAGCCTCTTGAGGATGAAGTCCCACCAGATGGGACAGAAGTCACAGATTGAGTCGTAACTGGATTATATTCATCCACAAAGGGAGGAGGTGATGGTAGAGTTGGGTCTCTATACCCCATCCAGTCAGGCTGTTCTGGAGTGTATTCAATATTGTGATTCAGATCAACACTAACACGAGCCGCATCTCGTTGTCGACGTATTTGACGAGCGGTCCGAACACCACTCCCAGTAGCTCGATCAACCGCCCATAACTCCACTATTAAATCGTAATGGCGGATACTATTCACTCTCCACTTTGCGGCACTTGGCTTCGACTACACAATATACATTACAAATATATTGGTTCATATTATGTGTTATAAAATTTGACAAAATATGAGTATTTATTTTAAAATACCGAAATGAGGTCCATCCAAACTTCGTCCTCGGCATCAAATCTCATAGTAATGGGGTTCCAAGCAAAACCGTTTAATCCAGAAAAGAGGCCATGTACCTCACGTCATTTATCTTTCAGGAATTTCTTACGATTTTTAACATTATTTTTTCGTAATGGCGACATACCTAGAGCCATGAAGATGATCAAATATGTTATTATATACTTGGAATGTCCAGCTTCCGTCAATCCTATTACTGATTCGTGATTCCTCAATCATAGAGTGTAAAAGACGTGTGTCCATGTCCTCTGTCCACTTCATGAACTCTCTAGTAGGAGCAGAGGACTCAATGGCGGTTGCCTTACCTCTATTCATTTTATACCTACTTGATAAACAAAATAGTAAGAAGTTAAGATTAAACATCCAAAATGTAATGTTCTTGTCATACTCATAACATCAAATAGTCATACAAACACAATAAAATACAATAACTAAGAGTTCTGATAATCTCGCCACATATGATATGTTATGGCATCCCTAATACTACTACCCATCCTATGATCCTCTTCCCTAACTTGAGATGATGAAACATTATGTTCTTCTCTTTCATTCAACTCATTATCAACTTCATCAAGTAATGAGTCATCATTATCCACGCTACGAAGGAAGTTGTGTAAGATACAACATGCTAAGATAATCTCTGTCATCGTCTCTAATTCATAGTGTGGTTCAGTGCCACTTGTAATGATAGGGAATCGTTTTTTCAACGCACCAAAAGTTCTTTCAATTACATTTCTCAACGATGAATGTCGACGATTAAACAACTCCTATGCATTTTGTGGTCCTCTGCGTGTATATTCCTTAAGGTGATATCTGACGCCTCTATATGGAGTTAAAATTGTGCTTTTCAACATAAATTCAGCATCACCAAGGTAGTATTTTCCTACAATTTTGCACATGTACAACTATTTAGTCACTACTCACATATATAGGTATTTAGTCATCAACACCGCAATGTAGACACTAACCTTGGGGGATAACCAACAGATCATCTCGATCAAGAGCATTTTTTAAAATTCTTGAATCAGATGCAGTGCCTTCCCACCCAGTAAGAACGTATGTGAATTTCATGTCAAAATCACACGCCGCAAACACATTTTGAGTTGGCCAATCTTTTCTTCCCCGAAATCTCGGAGCATCAGATCTTGGCACCTTTACACGAACATGAGTATCGTCTATTGCCCTTAAACAATCCTAAACATACAAATAAGAAGACATCATAAAACTCCAAATTTGTTATCATCTTTTCATCAAAGAACATCTACATATATTTTTAAATGAGTACCTTAAAGTACGAGTAAAATCGATTGTTGTTCAAGATATATGGATGAACCTCATTTCCTGAGGGTTGAATTAGAAATTCAGATTCCAAACTTATAATTGCATCCAAGACATTGTGAAAGTGTCTACTAACCGTTGAACCCGATCGATGAAAGAAAAATGCCACACTTTGATTCTTAACATTATGGCCAATTATATCACTAGTGGAAAAACGCTGTTTAACGTCATCTCATAGACGTCTGTTAGAGGATCATCGACGTCATATGATGACCGGTGGCATTACCGTAAATAAGATGGTAACCCAGACGTCGGTTACACGGTAAAGCGACGTCTCATATATAGCACACGTCAGCTCTGCCCTAACCCGACATCCAATGTAATGACGTAGGCGAGAAGACAAACTTCTCCTACGCCATTGACGTCGGTTGTGATGGGGGGTTTAATAGGTTCGGATGTCCCTATATTTGGGGGTTTGTTTCAATTGGGTCCTCCAATTTTGGAAGTGATCAATTAGGTCCCTAATTTGGTCAATTTGATTCAATAAAAGCCTTTCAGTTAAATGCACTTGACGCCATGAAGTATTTGAACATGTGGTAAGCTGAGGCTTTTAGGTGGCACTGTTTCAAGTGTATAGGTGGATTATAACATTTTAAAATTATTCGCAAAATATATTAATAAATGAAAAAATAATTAGAAATTATTAAAGATATGAAATTATTAAACATATTAGAACAATGTTTCCTATTTTGGGGTCATAGGTCCTATCTGCAAAATTGGAGAAATCTACGAAGTTAGGGTTCTCGTTGTTGGGTTCGTGATTGTGCTTACATTTGGTGAGCATCGTTTTTGTCAACCACATCCATAGTTTATATCAGGAGTTGCAGCAACAGCTGAAAATGGAATTTCAACCCTCTCTTTCACTAGGCATCGAGCTTCCCCATTTTCCCACACCATTATTTTCCCAGGTGGACACTGAATTCTTGGTCTCTCACCCCCATTTTTAGTTGTAGATCTTTCCACATTTTCTACTTTGTGATGCCAGCCTTGCACGCTGAAACAAGTTCCTAACTTAGGCCCGAAACCAGACAAACTTAATATTGATACCATGTCAACTACCGTGAGCATTGTTTTGGCTGCAAAAGTTATAAAAAATCCCAATCCTTTTCTCGAATTTTTAGCCCCATTTTCAATGAGATTCTGATCTTTTTCATGGAGATTCTTCTTGGCCTCAATCATTGTATCAAACGTCATTAACCCATTGCGACCATACTTGTTCATGGAAGGAATCTGCGAGAGATATTTTGTGTCCATAGACATAGAGTATCAACCCTAATTTCTCTAATTTCCTCAATTCGCAGATTTCCTCTCTGTTGCAGCACGACTTTCCTGACATTGTTCTGGTTTAGTCATTTATAATTATAATTCAAAAATTTATTTAAAATGTTATAATCCACCTATACACCTGAAACAGTGCCACCTGGAAGTCTCAGCTTGCCACATGTTCAAATACTTCAAGACGTCAAGTGCATTTAACGGAAAGGCTTTTATTGAATCAAATTGACCAAATTAGGGATCTAATTGATCACTTTCAAAATTGGAGGATCCAATTGAAACAAACCCCCAAATATAGGGACCTTTGAACCTATTAAACCGATCGGGTGCCGACGTCTACTTGACTGCAATTAATGTTGTTCACCTGATTCCTAGGCGCTTAGACGTCAGGTAGACAAAAACTGACGTCTATGGCCTATCCGGAAGGCGGGAAGACAAAATTTTCTGCAAAATAGACGTCACATTTTTAGGTGTGTGACGTCTATGTGCCTATAATTAATTATGTTCATCAAACTCTAAGGCACTTCGACGTCCGACAGCAGAGACCCGACGTCGGCGCCCCTTCACAACTGTCGTCTACTTCCATGACAGGAAATGAAACGTCAATCGGTTCAGTGCCCTATACGTCGGCTCCCCTGGTGGCCGACGTCTAATGGGCATTCGAAAAGTCAGTTTAGATGTTATCTTGGACTCGAATTAGTTCGATAACCGACGTCTAGGTGACTATAGACGTCGGTCTCTGAAGCAACCGACGCCCATTTCATTTTAAATAAACTGCAGACTCTTCGCGGCATTGCAGTTTCTGATATCATCGTCTTCCTCCTATCCTTTTTCTCTCTTGCGGCTCCTCCCCTTTTTCTCTCTTGTGGCATTGCATCTCAGGTGCGTGTTTTTTTATGGTTACGGTTTAAACATTGTTCAATCTTTCATCGATTATCTTCTGGTTCAACTGATTAAAATTTGTTTTCCTTGTGTTGTGTTTTAGTGCAGTTTTGTTCATCTCTTGGGGTAACGCAGTACCACATTCTTCCTTTGCTAGCTGCCTCCCAGAAAATGCGACGTCTTTTGGATTTCTCGTGGCGTTTCGACCCAAAAACGACCCTGGGTCGTTGCCTAGTTATCGTTTCACCGTAATTTTTCCCTCTTGCAGTTGGAAATGGAACTAAGTAAAGACCCAGGTTCGGTTTTGGGTCGAAATGCCATGAGAAATTCAAAAGAGGCAAGCTTTTTTTTCGGAGGAAACTAGCAAAGAAAGAATGTGCTATTGGGCTGTCCAAAGACAGGAACAAAACTGCACTAAAACACAACATCTATATTAGACGTCGATTAATGCATACACCGACGTCTAATAGTGACATTAGACGACGATTAGTGACATGTTCGAAGTCTTTATGTGCTCTTAGACGTCGGTTATTTCTTTATCCGACGTCTATATATTGCCTTTAGCTGTCGGATTACGCCTGCATAACCGTTTAGTGATGTCCGACATGGCACTAACTGACGCCTATATAGACGTCTGCTGTGTAGGATGTGCGACGTCCCATTGACGTCACTGGTATTGACGTCGGTTGTGTAGGATGTGGGACCGAATGGTGTCCTTAACTAACCCAATTGATCTTACTCTTTCACAAAGATTAATAAATGCCTTTGGACCCATCCTAATAATTTCGCGGCACAGATTAATGTGCACAAGATATGACATTAATTTCTCCCTACGATGATCTCTGTCTGGTAGGAAATTGCTTACACTACTCAAATTACTCGAGTACATTTTCAAGATCCTCAACGCGTGTGTAACAATGCATAACATTGTTAGCGCAGCCAAAGCAGTGGTTATTTGTAAGTGTTGACGTATAATTGAGATAATATTGAAGTCTAAGCCAAGCACATCATCATCTATATCTTCACGGTCCAAATATGATAAATCTAATTCTTCATCCATCTATATTTATTTAACCAAATACATACAATTTAACAACTTCATACACACAACTCAAATAAACAATATCATTAAATTCATATATTCATATAACCATATAAGAATAACAAATATTCATGCATTCATATAATAATTCAACAAATTACATTAATTCATATAATTATATAATCATATCCTAATTAAGAATATTCATACATTCATATAATAATTAAACAAAATACATTAATTCATATATTTATATTATCATATCCTAATTGAAAATATTCATGCATTCATATAATAATCAAACAAAATAAATCACATGCATGCATATTAATTAAATATAATAATATAATACATACATGTTGAAGACACTTATAAAGGTATTGAATCAAGATTTGTTGCAAGATTCAATACGCACTCTGAAAAACCACTCTTGCTTTTCTGGCTTAAATTTCAACAACAAAAGCAATCTAGATTGAAGGTAGTTTGCTCCAAAGCTTGATAGTTACAATCAATTTGTGGCCAAGGAAATTGCAGGAGAAACTAGTTTAGATTGTGAAGGGCATCTTCTTCGTCTGCACCAATAAGGTTTTGTTCTCTTCTTGCTAACATAAGGAATTAAAAATACCATTTACATAGACGGATAATCAAGTGCAATTAATCCAGCATCACCAATAAATATACATGAAGTCAATAGTCTGTCTGAAGAAAAAAGAAACAAAGACAATCAAAATGCTTTTCATACCAATATATGTCTAAAACTTCCTGCTTGGAAAATCACCACGTCCAGAAAACACGAGAAACGATCAAATTACCAAATGCACTGTTACACAGAAACCTGAAACACATAGAACTGGTTAGGTTGCTGCTGAAAAAAAAGAAGCAAATGTTATACAATCCCTGTTACTCTCGGGCTCCTCCTTCATGTACAGGTTCATGGAACCCATTTGCGACCAACCCTACAACGGAAAACATTGGAAGAGGTTGGCCTAAAACCTCCACTCAACCGTCCCCATTAACCTCTCCTCCACCGCACAAACCTTCGTCTTCTTCTCCATGGAAGACATCTCCCACCTCTCCCTCCTCCCTTCCTCCACTGCACTTTCTGTCTGGGTCTCTATGCTGCCATTCTCCTCAACCTGAACCCACCATTGCTTTCATACGTTTCACAGTGACGCGAGGAAGAAGATGACCGCATCACCCATGCACGGAGTCAAAGACAGTTATGCTAACCCACTTGTTGCGACGAACCAAGGAATCAAGGCGTCCCAATATGAAGGCAACCGGAAAGAAGACACAACTGCCATGCAAAGAACCGGATACGAAGCAAATACGTGTGGTGGATCCGGATACAAGAGGATTGTATCTGGATATGGTTCCTTCGAAAAAAATGGAAAACGTGTATCCAGATACGCTGTTTACTAGAATCAGATACATCAACATGTCTTCTGCTTTTTGGTTCGTCTTCTTCATCCCGCTTGCCTCCTCATCATCAAGCTTCATCTTCCTTATCTCCTCCACGACAACCAGACGTCTTCAACCTGTAACAACCACTTAAATGTGTGCAAGAAACATTACCTCACATGAAAGATCTCCACAACTCCTACTCTCCACAACTGGTACTCTTTAGCACACAGAAACAACTCTTCGCGCAAAGCTCGTCTTCGTCTTTGTAAACACAGTTTGAGAAACTTCCTTCTCTCTATAAACACACTCCAAACTTATAGCTTAACACCGTCTTATTAATGTTGTTCATAGTTAGACCTTCTTTTTCAAATTCAAATAAGAATCTCTCCTTTGTAGTGAATGGTTGTGTCAACTAGAGAATCTCGCCAGCTACTTACAGTGCAATGAGCTACGAATTTGGCCAGCTACTTACAGTGCAACGAGCTGCAAAAGCAACCTGCAAAAGTCCATGGCCGTGACAGTGAAAACTGGAAATTCACATGGGCAATGAACAGTAGAACCCGTGAAACCACAGTGCATGCGTATTTTATATTACGTTTTAGTGGGTCTTGGGAATCGATTCTTTAAACTTAAGAATCCAATACACTTTTACGTTCATATTATCCTTTTTTTATATTATGGAGTGTTGGACATTTCCTTTTATTTTTATTAATGATACGGGGTATATAAGTCATTGTATCTTAATTCATCGCAAATCTCTTCAAAACGGAGAGATGGGTTGAACAGTGAAATCAGCGCAAATCAGCTCATTTCTATCGTTGCAAATCATTGCAAATCACCGCAAACGAGCAAGGTTCATCTCGCAATTCCATCCGCATTAATTCCTGTAAATAGGAAATCACCTCCAAACGAACAGGGTGTTAATTTTGTGTTGAATTTTTTTTTCCATAAGTTAAAGGAAGATTATATATATATATATATATATATATATATATATATATATATATATATATATATATAAACTACCATTGACTGTTAAGTAATGTAAGACTTTTAAATGTATCAAGACAATTATCATAATTGAAGTTAGGAGACTTGAGTGACCTAACCTCCTGTACAATACATCAATTTTCTAATCATCATAAGCTTGTTTAACAACATCTTGTATAAGTCTAGTAACTTGAAAAAAGTTTAAGAATTTCATTTACTTTTTTTAAGATCTAAGAATCACTATTAAACTTAAGGATGTTTACCATTGGAAACAAATTTAACTAATAGGATTACATAAGTGCAAAAGCACTTACCCACCGGGCGAACAATAATATGAACTCAAGACATTGAATAGAAAATGAAAATGTAAATGATAATAGAACATGAATTTTACACAAAGAAGGAAGTAAAGATAAGAACGAAAAATAACTTATGGGTTGATGGTAGTGTTGGGTACAAACAAAGTCTCACATCGGATAAAATAAGAGATGGACATGAGTTTATATACACATAAGATATCTCTATTGGCAAGCGACCTTTTGGAGTGGTACCACAAGCAAATATGTGAGGGTTTAACCCAAAGCAGACAATATCTTACTATTAGGAATGGATAGTGTTAAGAAACGGCGACCCACACAACTAATTTTACTCTTTAATCCATTGTGGGTGATTTTCATTAAGCCTTGGCAACCTTTAAATAGGTGCGAATCGGGCCTTGGGCCAAGTACA
Organism: Vigna radiata var. radiata; assembly: GCF_000741045.1. Taxonomy (NCBI): domain Eukaryota; kingdom Viridiplantae; phylum Streptophyta; class Magnoliopsida; order Fabales; family Fabaceae; genus Vigna; species Vigna radiata. The sequence goes on along the minus strand of NC_028354.1, from coordinate 11,040,513 downwards.
AATAATAAAAAATGACAATAAAATATCAACTCATTTATTCTTCTCCTCATTCTTCTTAAAATCTGCTCCCAGGATTGTCTACGGTCTTGAGTGTTCCGAACTTCTCCCCTTCAGGTGAAACTTTTCCTGAAGCACTTGAAACTAGTGGCTAAAATCTCCGCTGCCGGTGCGCCTCCATAACCTTATCAAAGTTTTCAACCATGAGCTTTGATAGGACCTTCAACTCCTCGATGACGCACACAAAACTCTCGAAATCATCTGTCAATGATTTCAAACTCTTCTCCACAACTCGGCTGGCAGGCAGTGACTCTCCATTTTTGCCGAGTTGATCTGCCACCTTCTCCTTCAAATTTTCAAACTCCCCTTCTCAGAGTTTGAAGTCGATCTTGATTAACACAGTTATCCCATGTACGCATCTTTTGATGATGTATCTTTTGTTATCTTCTCACCACAAAAAAAAAATGTTGGGTCTGCTTTGTGGGTTCTCGTTTCCGACATCCCAAACTTCTACCATAGTTGACTCACTTTGCCAACTGAACCAGGAAAACACTGTTTGCAAGATTAGCCATCTCTTACTCTCCCTTTCTCTTTTTTATTTTGGACACTCAGACTCTTCTCGCTCTATTTATTTTCTCTCGGTATTTGACTCTCCCTTCTCTCACTTTTTTTTTCTCGGTATTTGACTCTTCCTTCTCTCTCTTTTTTTCGGTACTCAAAGCATAAAGGCTTTGATACCATTTTGTTAAAAAACGGTGAGCCACAAAAATAATTTTACTCTTCAATCCATTGTGGGTGATTTTTATTAAACATTGGCAACCTTTAAATAGGTACAAATCCAGTCTTAGGCCAAGTACAAATAATAAAAACTTTAAAATAAAATATCAACTCACTTAAAATCAAAACCACCTATATCTATTTTATCTCAATCAAAATCAAACCAAATATTACTAAACCCAAAAATAATAAAATAATAAATCTCTAAAACTTAAATTTACCTAACAGATAGTGTCTACCCTCAACCCGACCCATCGGATAAAACTCTACCCGTACGGGCACCTGTTTAGAAAATACCCGCAGATACCCATAAAAAAAATATTTTATACATTTTTAAAATAAGATTACAAAAAATATATATAGTATAATATAAATTAAAATTTAATTAACCTAATAAAATATAATTTAAATTAATTTTTAATTAAAAAATATATAAATTAATTCTTTTATTATTTTTTGCGGGTAACGGATACTCACGAGTCGGGTAGTATACTATTTGTACCCAACCCGTTTAGTAACGGGTATTAAAATACCTGTTAACTGCGGGTAGTAAATATTCGCGGATAGTAACTGCCCGTCGCGGATTTTACTCGCGGATACCGTGCTCACAGATTTTTTTGCCATCCCTACTTACCAGTGTGGAGATCTGTGTGTGTGTGTGCGCGTTGAACCTCCCTACAGGTAGATGTCACACCACTTGGAGAATATCCAAGATAAGAGTATCCTTGATCCAAGGATTAAAGACAAAACTTAAATAAGAAAAGAACTTTCTTTTTGATAGAAGTCTAGAAACTCTTTTATTCAATATTTCAAAGTTGTTTACAAAGACAAGTGATGGCTATTTGTAGCCTATGGCCTTTGAAGTTTTAAATTAAATGTAACTCATGTGATTAAAAATCAAATCTAAATTCTATATCTAATACTCTAATGTGTTTCTTGAAAATTAACTAGTCAAAGGAGGGAAATTTTAAATTTTAAAAAAAAAATATATCTATATCAATTGTTAAGATAAGATTTATGCTTTTGCTTTATGTCAAATGAGAGTTGGGTTCCCACATTGGGTAGAAATTGTTGGTAAAAGAAGAAGATAATGGAGATCATTCTTCAAGAATAAATTTTAAAGATGATGAAAGCAACTCCTAGAACTTAAAGTAATAACAAAATATATTAGAAGACTTGTATTTTGTTTATGTAATTGATTGAGCCTTTGTAATAAGTCATGTATTAGTGAATAAATTATTTGTAGGACTTAGCTTAGAGAATATATTATTTGTAATTATTTGGAGGACTTGTATTTGTACACAAATATTACTCAAAAAATATTTTATTTATCGTGCAATAAAATAACATTAAGCATGAAATGAATATGAATTTGACACATAAGAAACTTAATAAAAGATTAAAACAGAATGAACAAAAGTACTTAAACATAATATGAATATTCATGGAAGTCTATCCTGAAAGCTCTTTTACTTTTCATTGCTTTTTTTTATTGGTCAGAACATACATCACCTCATTCCTCAACATTAAACCAAGAATTGGCACTAGAAACAAATTTAAACTCAGAAATTAAAAACACATTAAAACTACAACAAAATTAAAGTGCACATGACCTATGACATGACTGAAATTGGATTTAGAAAGAAAATAACTCAATCAACTAGAATGCACTGATTAATATATAAAACCACACTAACTCAATGCACAAACTGACTCAAAGCATAGCTTATACTCATACATAAACACAATACCTAATTGACCAAATGGAACTCAATGAAACAGTAAAAACACTTGATACATAACAAAATACAACAAGAAATGAATTCCACAACATAGAGTAACAAAACACTTATCTCAAGCAGCTGGAAGGCAACATGAGCTCTGATTACCACATGAAATCCTTAATACTCAGTTTAAAGACAAGCTCTTCGTTTTAGACAACAAATGAAATGGAAGACTTGAATGAATAGGTCATGATGAAGCGGTGTTCAGTGATTTTAATGTGGAATGAGGCTGAGGAAGTTTGGAGATAAGATAACCTCTAACGTAACTAAAATGAGCATAATGTTGAATGCTTAGAATGGAAGAAGCGGCTCAGTGGATGATTGGAGAAATTTGAAACAAATGAAGTTGGTGCACATTATGGTGCGATGTTGGAGATAAAGTACTAAACTAGGTGCCTAGCTAGGGAGAGAGACTAGAGGGAACTCTCATACTCTCTCACAGTGACTTTCAAGAAACGAAAATACTCTAGAGTTATCTGAACATAGTTTCTTCTCATTTATTTCAAAAGTCTCTTACAAAGAAGGGGAAAGGTTGAATTTATAAGGTGATTCAACCCTCTCCATGGTGTTGGATATGATCTTGATCATTACGCTCAAGTTGTGGATCAAATGCCACGTAAATACACATGTTTTCAATGCCTAGATCATAGGAAAACGAGCTCCACGTGAAGTTAATGAAGTAGGACGCTCTCGTTGAGCACAAAGTAGTTGCCATTGAGCACTAGGTTAACAACTTGAAGGAAAGAAGTTGTTGGACGTATGCCTCTCATTGAGCTTCATGAACACGTTGTTGGGCAAACATGGGTGACCTAGGTGCATTGATTTTGGTCTTCTTTGATCCCCTAATGATAGGTTTTGGTATCCAAGTTGTTGATGGATTTTCTGATTTTTGTTGAGTGATTCTCCCCTTGATAGGACCAAGGCTTGACCCTTATTCAATCAATACCATAACTCTAAAACCATTTTGTGATGCATGATGGGGAGCAATAAATGGGAAATATACATGAAATGGGTCATGAGTAAGCTATATAAGAGAATATGATGTCACTCTCAACACAACCTTAAGATAATAAATTTATCAATATTTCAACTTATATATTAACCATTTCTGTTAGAGTCATAACACGAAATATTTAACATTAACAAAAATCAAGATGGAAAGGGGTGAATTGGTTTGTTTAATAAAATTTATATGTTGAAATTTTATTCAAAATTTATCCTTCAATTAAAACCCTTTTTCTTATTCTAATAACCTCAATAAAATAGAGTAAGAAGTAGAAAACTCATAGACATAATGGCATTTTCTTTGAATCATACAAGGAATGAAATACTTTCGTTGAGTCACACAAAGGATGAACAATTTATCATAGCAACAACAACACTTAATCATACAAGAACCCACTTGGTGAAAGTTATCGCTCTACCCACATTAGGAGTCACAACCCTAAACCTTTGAATGGAAAAGTCATCTCGAATTAAGTCTCCCCAAAATATATAGATTTCTTATTCGAAAATAGGTCAAGAATTTGAAGAGTCAAATCACAACTAAATTTTCTAAAAACATTTATTTCGTTACGGTAATCGATTACCAACAATGGTAGTCGATTATCATAAAGACTCTTTAAAAAACTTGATTTTAATTAGTTAATTGATTATTATTAGTGATAATTGATTATCACGTAGCTTTTTGGATTTTCTAAATTGGAAATACACTTTTGAAATTAAAAAGATGTCTAATCATCCATTTCACCCTAGATTGAGTACTTTTGAGAAATCCAATGCTTTGAAACAAACTTCCCAAGAGCTTAAAGAACTCGATCTAAGGCGAAAAGAATAAATGCATTTTGGCAAGAAGAAAATAGGACTAAGGATGAATCGCAGTATAAAGCTAAAAGAGACATTCCTTTATTTGGTAAAGATATAAGTCCATTATCATACTTAAATTGGGAAAGGAAAGTGGATAAAGTGCATCAATTCATTGCTAGGTATAGTAAATCCTATATCTTTAGCCTAAGCATTGCTAGTTTTAAGGGAGATGCAAGTAAATGGTGGAGCGAAAGGCAAGATAGTGTTAAGAGAGGTAGAAAACTCCACATTCAACATTGGTGAGATTTAAAAGCTTCCATGCGAAGAAAGTTTGTTCCTCTTTCATTTGAGAGAAACCATGAACTTATGAGAGAATTCATTAAAGAAGGAAAAACATTCATTCAAGGTCTAGATGGGTTCTTTCATAGGGAAGCTAAGTTTGAAGAAAAATTTAAAAGGCTCTTGGATGAGAAAAGAAAAAGAGAGATTAGAATGAGGGAAAAGGAAGAGAGAAAAGAAGAGCAAGAGAGAATAGAAAAGAAAGAAAAAGAAATTAAAGAAGAGCAAGAGAGAAGAGGCAAAGAAGAAAAAGAAAAAAAAAAGAGAAAAGGAAATAGTTTAAAAGAAAACCAAAAGAGGGGGAAGAAATTTTGATCAAGGAGGAAGTGCTACTGAGGGCAACTTTCGCTCCTACAATTACAAATGAACTAAGATTTTAAGGGGAGGTTTCTAATCCTTTAATTTTTCTTCAATAATCATTAAGTTTTCAAATTTTAACTTCTCTTTTGATCAAGTTGTCATTCCATCCTTCATTTTGTTACACTTTCCAAAAATATGGCAACCCAAATCTTAAGTTATTGTTACCCTTATGGTTACAATTAACTCAAGACAAAAACAAAGGATCTTATGAGTTAGGACTTCTAGTTCTTCTCAAAATTATAAATCAAAATATGAGGAGTCTTTATTCTAAAGATGATTTCCTATATAAATTGTCTATTAGAACAATATTAATTAGAGTTATGTTTAATACTTATTGCATATTAATATTTGATCTAAGAGGGATGAATATGGACCTCAAAAGAAATAAAGTTATTCTCACATGGCCTGCAACAAAGACTATGAGGAGCTTTTTTCACAATAAATCCATATATCCTCATAATCAAGATGACGTGTCAGATTTTAGGTCAAATCTTTCCCAAGACTCCTAGAGTTACAAATAGTACAATTGACTATATTTTTTAACTTCATTGAGTTAAACAAAGAAGTATTTTAAATCACTTATGATTCTACATAAACCAACAAAGTATTTTTTATGAAAATACGTACAAATGATAACTCTCATAAAGAGGATGTACTTTTAATACAAAGAATATCTAAAAAATTGTAACAAAGATTTTTCTTTCAAAAAAGTGTTAAACCATGTAAAGGAGAGATAATGTTAACCGTGTAAGAGCAATAATAATTCTTGATTCTTCTTGTCTTATCTTCATGTTATCCTCTTTATAAACGCTTCTTCGAAAGAGATATGCTACTCAGAGCATTACCTTTCACATAAGTGTATAACATTTTTGGTACAAAGTCAGATGTTATGCTGCTTTTCTAGATACAATTGTGTTGGTTGTATGGATACATCAAACAGAAGGCATTAAGGAAACATTCCCATCATGTCTTTCTAACTCTTAACGTTCTTCTAAACAAATGCAGAACTTTTGAATAAAGCTTTGTCCTTTATGATCTACACAAAAACAGAGAAAACAACACCAAAGACAAGAGGTACTATTTGTACAAAAATTTATTCTTTTAGCGTTTAGCTTTATACATGCACTATAGCATTTAACAAACTTTATTTTTAGAGTAACGCTATACGTTTAGGATGTTAACACATATATAGCGTTTAGTGTATTATCTTTGACGATTTCTCTTCGTTAGACATATTTTGTGAAACACTTTTGTTAAACTTCAAACAAGGCTTTTTAGACTATCTTGTCTTAACAATTTGTAGGATTCTAGATAGGTTTTTACCTTAACATAACCTTAATAGCAGCCCAATAACCCTTTAACTTTGCTTAGCATAGTAATCCTTAAATTATCCTTTAATACTACTTTGGTTATACCTGATCGGTTAAGGGTGTCAATGCTTGATCGACTTATTTTCAGTAGAGAGTATGTACACTTACTCTATTATAAATAAAAAAAATTCTAAAATCCACTTAACGAATTTCAAATTATGAAAATATTCTAGTAGCTTTTGTTTTATAAGAATATTTGTTAATTTGACCAACAAATTTCCAATTATTGTTAGAGATTATTTTCTCTCTCTTTATTTTTATTTGTTGAATTTCACAATAAAAATCTACTACCATTTGATATAGGAATATAAATTGTTTTCATAAAATAAAAGCTAAATTGTGATTCTAATTTTGGAAACCCAGATGAAAGAAATATAAGGAAAGTAGCTGCATAGAATGTCCCTTTTTATTTTGAAAATCGCCAGAAATGTGCTGATTATCGAAGGATTTTTACCGAAGGCTTCTAGGATGTCGGTAAATTTGAGATACCGAAGGATTTAGCGAAGACCATGTAAGATGGTTATTACCGAAGGCTTTTGTCTTTCGGTATTGGGCAACGAATTTACCGAAGGCTTTGGACCGTCCGTAAGCGTCACGGTGATATATGAAATATCAATTGGGTTTTCCCTCTGTAAATTTCACTTCTTCGAGCCAACTATCTTTCTTCGTTCCCCTATCCACTTGAGTCTGAGAACATTGTTTCTGCTTTGTTGCCAATCACCATTGTCTTCCTTCTTCGATTGGGGGTGGTGAGGTTGCGTCAAGGTGGTTTGGTGGTCTGAGAATGACGCGAGGCTCAGCGGTGCGTTTCAATCATCTTTGTTAGGGGTTAAGTTTACGATTGAGGGGTTTCGTTGACGGCTTACATCGAGAAGAAGGGACGAGTGTATGGTGCAGGACAACTTGCTGCAAACTATACAGCATCGAGAGGAGGTACTCTGAAGCACCAACCTTCTTCTTCCACTACTACTGTTGACGAGACCGTTGTCCGCCTCACGCAGGCATTGGAGCGATGTGACCAGGAGACCACTGATTTGAGAGCAGAGTTTACAAACTTTAAGGCCCTGGTCATGAGTTTCTTGCCTCAAAGTGCACAGGATCAGCTCCAGCCTTCACCAGTCCAGCCTTCATCAGTCCAGCCCTCATCAGTCCAGCTCACACCAGTCCAGCCCTCACCAGTCCAGCCCACACCAGTCGAGCTATCTGTGGAGGAGCAAGATGATGAATATCAATCTGAAGACTATGTCAAATTTTAGTTTGATTTTGTTATTCATCATAGTTGTTAGAACATAGTACTGATTTTGCTACATTAGGATCACTAGTACATTTGGATGTTATTAGTACATTATGATTTGGTACATTATCTTTGCTTAGAAATGGATGATTTTTCTACATTATGATATTCTTAGAACATAATGTACTTTATGCTTTTTCATGAATGAATGGATGATTTTGGGATGCATAATATGTAGGTCTGTTTGTGGTTTGAAACTTTTATGCAGGTTTGTCTGTGTTGTGAACATTTTATGCAAGTATGTGTAGTTGGATAAGAAAGACAAATATCACCCATATCCCTGTGGATCAAACCGAAGGCTTTACCGTGGACTTTCACCCTTCGGTAATTACCGAAGGCTCTTTGCCCTTCGGTAATTACAAAAGGCTTTTGCCCTTCGGTAATTACCGAATGCTTTTAGCCCACGGTTATTACCGAGGGGTTTTTCCCTTCGGTAATTACCGAAGGCTTATGGTCCTTTGTAATTATCGAAGGGTAAAAGTCCTCGATAATGATTAGGGACAAAGGTTTTTCTGACAGCTTTTTAACCGTCGGTAGGCTCTCGGTAAGTGTTGTTTACCGACGGTTTTTGGTGTTTTCCGAGAGATTCTGGTCGCCGGTAATGCCCTTCATTTCTGAGATTTTGTGGCTTTGAAAGTGACTGAAAACATTAAAAATATTCCACGTCACATGTTCTGCTATGAGAGCTCAAGAAGAGTCAAAGGACCACATAAAGCTCAAAGTGCTATTTGATGTGAATAGCACTTTCATAAGAAATAAAAATGTGGTATTAAATAACTTGATGAGGAAAGCTTATATGATTTTTTGGAGGCCTTCAAGAGCGTATATGTAAGTTTTCTTCATCATCAAATAAGTGAACAATTCTTTATCAAATATTTCTATGATTGATGCAACAACTGGAAGGATATGTATAAATAAAACCACTACCTTGATCACCAACTTACAACAATTCACCATGAGTGAAATACAACTATGCGAAGCATTTTTTTAAGTTAGGACTAAAGCCACAACCTACTGAACAATATATGTAGTAAAACAACTTCCAATCAAGTGTGTCTATATGTGGGTTACGTACTTCAACCTTCAATGGAAAATTCACAACTTTTGAAATCAAGGTGTTGATTTGCCCACTAACAAGTACCACTTCATAATTAGTTTTTTTTTTTTATGACGAAATACGTTAGGAAATTTCTGACCTTAATCTTCTTTATTATAATTACGAATGTATTAGACTTTAATTATATATAACGAATAGTAACCTTGATATATGTATGACAATGTTAGCACGTATAGAAGAGTTTTAACATTCAAGAAGGTATTGAACTTGTGATAGAAAAAAAAAAGATCATTTAAGTTCATCAATCAGTTGGATTCTCATCACTGTCTATAAGGTGCTCCTTCAATGGCTGTCCTAGAGATTCCCAGTTTCTACTATCCCATGCTGGATCAATTTCAGGCAGTTCATAGTCATCTGGACGTAATGATAATTGGAACTCAGGAAGATCTGGCAATGATTGGAGACCCCTGCATCATTAACAAAGTTCCAATCATCATAATTATGAAATCTAAAGGAAATTTGGAGTTTAATTGATAAATCAAGACAGTAAAACACATGATTTTGAAACAAAGAAAGCTCCTTACTTCTCTTGCTCCCAGAGGTAGCCATACATCTGAGACTTCCTTGATGCAACTTCAGGAATTTTCTGGTGTAAGAATTTCATAGCACCCCAGAGTGGAGGAACCCTTGACAGAGAGATGCATATTTGTTATTTAAGATAAAGGGATGTGACAAAAGAAGCATCCAGACAAGACTCAAAGATCAATACCAACCTTGTAACTGGAGCTGCAAGGCAAAAGCTTAAGCTGGCCTTCTTGCTTTCAGCCAGAAGCTCTTCTGCAGCAAGAAAACAAGACACAGCACCAATGGAACTGTTTGGTTCATTACCCTTGTCAAGGATCAGACCATGGTAGTAGTAGGCTGCAGCCTGACAACACAATAAAAAAAAATATAAGTTATGGATTATATACATTATAGCTTATATTATTGGTTGTCACCTACACATGAAAAGGTGTCAGCATAGCTGATGTCAAAGTTCATAACGATCATGAACTTCTTTTTTACTATATAAATTATGTTTAATGTGGTACGAAGACTTTTATACTTCTACCAGAGTATGATGTTACAAGCAATTTTACAAAGTGACAACTTTTAGTTACATGAAAACTCATGATTAGATGATAGGATAAAAAATCTTTACAATATGTCAAAGATTTATTTTTGGTGAAAAATCTTTACTAACCTTGGCTTCAAGGAATTTCCATTTGATGAATCGGAGATGCTTTCTTCCACTCCCTTGGTTGGTGTCGCATCCTAACAAGCAGTGATAAGCCTGCTCAAGAAAGTGAAACATTTATACTTGAGAAAAACAAATCCCCATAATGATAAAATGAAGTATTAGGGATAATAATTTCCTTTCAACAGATATTATGTTTTCGTGAACTTACAAAATATATTGCAGTCATAAAGTTAGTGATTTAAAGCAGTAATGCTGAATAGATATTCAACAGATTGAATAAAAACCTGACTAAAGTATATCAGCTGTTCACATGCCAATCTCCTCTTCACAGACAAAGTTGCCTTCTGACATTCCACAGCAAGACCAAGTTGAATCTCAGTTCCCTAAATAATCATCAAGATGAACTATTATACCCAATCTGAAGGGGATTGTGTATTAAACTATTTTACTGAAGTCAACTTCCCTTATAATCTATTCAAATCAACATAAGTTTTTAGTGACTTGCCCACACAGATACTCTTAATACATTTGAGTGTTTAATTAAGTTGTTTACTCAAATCGTACCCTATCAGAATTTAATGCCTGCACTTGTAATTCTAGAGATACTGATCAAGGAGTACCTGGCCAAGTGTTTGAATAGCAATAGCCTCCAACACACCCTCCTGTAAGTCGTGGGGAAAAGTATTCCTGGATTTTGTTTGAATGTACTTTACTATAGGGTGTTCAGTTCTGCTCCAAAACTAGTTTCACAAACTTAAAATCTATTCAGAAAAGTACCTGATTTCAGGAGGTATCCGAGTAAGAATATCCCTTAAACAGAACTCCAGGTATCCTGAGGCCTTCAGCAACAAATCAATTGCTTCCCTCTTGCTATCTGACAATATAAAACATATGCATGATCAATGATTGTTCAACTTGTGGATGGTTTAATAGGATCTAACTTCATGTTTCACTAGTACGCCAAAGTTTATGTATTGACACAAAACCTGAAGATACAACCCTGAATCCAGAGCCTGACGAGTTCTTTGGAATCATCATTGAGTCAGCCTCAGACAGTGTGAGCATAGCCATAAGGTGCACTGCAGACAGCACCTCAAACCAGGTATTTGCTACACTGCTATCCTGCCAAGTAGATTTTACCATGTTAAAGAAACTAAAATTACCAATAATAAAAGTGAAGAAGAATGAGTTTGATGATGGCCATACTTGTTTCCCATCTTCTAAATGTTTCCATTTGAAATCTATTAGTCCTTCGAGACCATACTCTGTTAACAAATGAAAATCACTCAGCCCATTTTCACAAATGCTGAGAAACAATATTCATTCCATTAAAAGTTTGAAAGGGTTTCGGAAAGGGGATTTGAGAAACCTTTCTTTGTAAGTCCAATCAGAAGAGACAAGTACTCATTCAAAGCTCGCCGCAATTCAGTTATAGCTGACCCACCTGCACAGTTAAAACTTCAGATCAGCATGACATTTTCACACTTCTATTCATTCTACAATAAATCTATAATTTCTTTATGAATGTTATTAATTGAAGAAATACAGTATACATAACATGAGTTCTGAATTTTGCCCACTTATTGTGTTATATAGTGAAAACATCCAGGTTTAAAACCTAGTGTTTATGATCCAATTCTAGTATATTTCAAGAAACAAGTAAAACAAATACACAAAAAAAAGATACTTATCAAGTGAAGAAGCAAAGACACACCAGTATCCTCTGCTACCAACACTATCTGATTCCTTAGTGAGGTCAATTTATCAGCAAGATCCCGTGGAATTACACCCTTAAGCACCCTTTGAAGATCAGAGTGCACCGGAATTCTTGTTGATGGAACAAACACCACCACTTCAGGAAAGTTTGTCTTTTTTTTCCTATACACAGAGTAAGTGCACCCCATCCTTTCAAGCAAAGCATCCTACACAAACCAAACATTCATTTCCACAGCCTGATTCCATCACAGTGGCAGTGTTATGAAGAAACTAAGCATTAATGATGACATAACTTGATGAGATAATAAAGCATGGTTGGCACATTTTTTAACAGCATAAAAGTACTGGAATTCAACTCTGCCGAAGTGGGTTGGGAATGAAGAAACATCATCTAACCACAGTTTTCATCATGACCATAGTTGGGTAGCAAACAGAAGGTTAATAATAATAAAAGAAAAAAAAAAAAAAAACAGTTGTATGATCTACATGTGTGGGACAGAAATGACAGTTAATCCTGGTGGATTCAGACATGATTGTTGAAGAATATTAAAATGAAAATGGGTGGAGAAAAGACAGAGAGAAAGAGAAGCTGAGGAATTAAGTTATGAGAAGAATAAAAGGGTTATTAAAAGAGAGAGAAAGTTTGGAAGAACTTACTGGATACAGAGAGGAAAGAAGGAAGGAAGATTCTTGGAGAGGCAGAACATGTTAATATGGTATCTGAGTGAATTGGAAGCTCAAGAACCGAGACATGTCTCACATGGCCATGGCGTAGAAGTCTCTGCTTCTTTCAAAGGACCACGTTCACTTGTATTTTTTTTAGGTTCCATTAAACGCTTAACTTGTAGGATGTGTAGTAGACTCAGGTGTTACTATATACTTACGCAATAATTTTTTTTTTATAACGTTTTAACGTAATTTATAATTTATCATGTATCATTTATGTGATTGGTCCATAATGATATTTATGATTATTATTATTATTAATTGTGAAGTAATTTTAGATCGTAATGACACATAGATGATATTCAAATGTTGTCAAATAAATATTGTCTAAGTATCATTATCCTTTTTATAATTACACGCACCTGTATTTTAGTGTAACAACACTTTACCTATCAATGTCTCCATCAAAAATTGGATTTTATATCTATAATAGAGTAGATACTAAGTTTCTTATATTTGAACTTGTTGAGTGTTTCTCACATTAATTGTGAATAAATGTTATAAATGTCTCTTTAAGAAATAAAGATAGAAGAGTTATAATTTATAAATTTCGATGGTTGGGATGAGATATTGGTTTGTGGCTGGATATTGTACATGCAATAAAAGATAAAAGAATATTTATATAACTATAAATTTGACTGTATTTAAAAGTGATTTATCTTTACTTACTATGTTTGAAGATGAACTAACTTTAGCATAACTTTTCCTAATTAGTATTATTTAGTCTACGAATATGATTGTTTTAGATGGATCGAATCTGAAGAGAAATTATATTGCAATTTCCGTCGTAGGTTAGATATGGAAGGGGAAGTATTGGCACGTGGATTGAGGAGGAAGGACGAAGTGGGCCCCAGTATAGACCCCTTCTGTTAAATGTAGATGCTCGCACGTGCATACAGAAAAGAATGCATCGCAAAGTTTGCACAAGAAACAACGTTTTCACAACCAATCGATTTGTTTGATGATATAAGTTCTTCCTCAAACATTTTAAAGAGTTGTCTATAAGTGCTTATATTTTGTTTAGTTTAGATTATGTTTGTGAAAGGTAAAGAGAAATAAGATAAAAACAAGTATGAATTATGCACTAGAAAAAAGACATTATATGATAGATGAAATGGTCTATTTTATATGTATCATGTAGTTATAGTTATAGTAAAAGTGAAAAATATGTCCTAAGTTTAACTTCGTGATGTACTTCTGATAAGTTTAACTTCGTGATGTACTTCTGATTACTTGTTATAGAAAATTCAACTTACTATTATATTTTTTTATTATTTGTTATAATACGTTCAACTTACTATGACGTACTTTTCATTACTGTCATAATATATTAAGTTATTATAATACACTTTTGACTAGTTGTAATAATATATTAAGTTAAACTAAACATTAATTTTTTTTCATAGACACAAAAACTAAACTATATTAAGAAACTCAAATTTGAGTTTCTTAATTTGGTTAGATTTTTGTGTCTATGAGAAAAAGTTAATGTTTAAAATAATACAAAGCAGATTTTACACTATACTACTTTCATAATAGGTTTTCAATATAATTTTAATTTTATTATAGTATCTACCATATTATGACACATAATTTGTTAATGGTCATAATAAAAAACTATTATGACAAATCTTATCATACATGTCGAGATAGATTTCGAACATAGTTTTAACTTTGTTACCGCATCTAATTATTGTGAAAAGTCATGTTTTACTTGTCAGTGTTACTTTTATTATAAAAATGTCACCGTTTAACATGATAGGTGAATTTCACCTGTCATAATAAATTTTTCATTTCTATTAATGATAATAATCACTCTTGATAATTTTTTAGACACAAAAGTGTGTGATAGTATTTTTCCTGTACAAAACATATAATAGTAAAGAAAAAAAATAGAATCAATAAAATATCAAGTGAAAGAAATATTGAATTCAAATTTGTTAAATATCCGTATTAATGAATTAAGTTTTCTAATAAACACTGATAATTAATAAAAGTCAAAGAAATTTTAGAAATAAAATTAACTTTTAAAATAAATATTATTAAATATATTTTAATATGAATATCGTACAATCATATATATATATATATATATATATATATATATATATATATATATATATATATATATATATGAATAAACGTTAATTGTCTTTTCAAAATACTAAATATTAAGAAATGATATTGCAACCAATAAGTTGAATTCATTAAAATATTTTACTTTCTAACACTAAATTATTTGTCCACATGACTAAGTTATACAATATTAAATAAAATTAAATGAAATAATAATTATTTTTGTATTTATTCAATTAAAATTATAGTTTAAAATATATGAATATATATTAGTATTTTATATTTATTTCAATAAGTTTATTATATATATATATATATATATATATATATATATATATGAACAAATTTTAGTTATTGAGATTTAGTATATAAATTATAAAAATGTAAAATTTATGATTAAACTTTTATATTATTGACAGTTTTAATTCTGGTTAAATATATTTTGGATTAAATATGTTTTTAGTCTCTATATTTCGGGGCGATTTTGGTTTTAGTCCATTTTCAAATTAAGATACAATTTAGTCCTTCAAATTTAGAAAACTCTGGTTTTAGTCCTTTTTACTAAATTTTTTTAACTTTATTTGTTGTTTCAAACGCGTTTCTCAGTTAACATTGAAGCAAAAATGTGTCAAAGAGGGTAAACAATCCAAATGCTATAATGAAACATACTTGAAACAGCAAATAAAGTTAAAAAAATTTGGTAAAAAAGACTAAAACCAGAGTTTTCTAAGATTGAAAGACTAAATTGTACCTTAACCAAAATCACCCCAAAATATAGAGACTAAAAATATATTTAACTCATATATTTTTTATAATTACGAAAACCGTAAAAAAAATAGTACCGATAGTTTTTCTTTAAATATTGTTATTTGTGAGGGTTTTTAAAATTGTCGCTATTTGATGGAATTTTACAAAATTGTCGCTACTTACTGAAGTTTCTAAAATGGTCGCTACTTACTAGGGTTTCAAAATCATTGCTACTTAGTGAGATTTCCAAAACCATCGTTAGTTAGTGAAATTTTCAAAACTGTCACTGTTTACTAGAGTTTCCAAAATTGTCGCTGCTTAATAAGGTTTCCAAAGTCGTAGGAATTGGAAATCATATTTTTTTTGTATTATCCAAATTATTTTATTATCATAGAAAAGCTTAAATAATAAAACATACAATAAAATAATTTGAAATTGAAATTAAATATTATTATATAAAATAAACTATAAACATTGTTCAATACAATTAATTGTTCAACATAAGAAATAATATTGTCAAAATAATAATTAATAAAAAAAATATGTTCAACAATAATCATTAATTTTCTTATTCTTCATTATCTTCACCATTATGGAAAGCAACAATACTCAAACGCCTTTCTATTCTTAAAACTGCTTTCAAACATTAACAAATGAATTGCCTTTTATTCATTATTAACAACTTGCAACTTGTAATTTGTTGCATTTAAAGAGTAAAGGACCTCTTAACTATCATCAACTTGCATAGTATCTAGTTTATGCTCCTAGTTTTGTGAGCAGCTCTTTACTTATAAATCATATTGTAGAGCGTAATATTCTTTTGGAACAGAATTACCAGCAATATTAAGTTCTTCAATATAGTTGTCCTTTGATAAAAGAATAAGTATAAATAGGGATAGCTATAAAAAACGAATTAACCACACAAAATTCAATGACTAACTGCAAGAGCCTCAATTATATGAAGGATTCTAGTAAGCCCTAGTTGACACTTTCTAAGAACCAAAACAATCACAATCATCTCTAAATTATCACTAAAACGGTCACAACTATACTTTTATATCAATAAATTGAAAACTGGTAGGTAATGAAATAGTATGGGAAGCCACTTTCTATTGACTGTTGTAGAAATACACAAATAAAACTAGTATTGGAACATTCACTACAATGATATTAGCAATAGAGATATAAAGTACTCGAAAAATGATATTAGCAATAGAGATATAAAGTACTCGAAAAACACTAGAATGTAAATACTGCAACGTTTTGTTAAGAACTTCCTTTGTGAAAAAGATCGTTTAGCTTAGAAGATTCTTGTATTTAGAAATAAAGTGAAACTGTAGGTTTTCACAAGAATATCATTTAGGTAAGAGAAGACACAATGGCACAAAAGATTTTATACTGATTCGCTCCAATTGAGCTACGTCCAGTCTCCTCCGCAGAGGGTTCCACTATAATCTTCACACGATTACAAAGGAGTATTAGCACCACTCCTGGTACTCGCAACATTGCCAAGATTTCCTTTGAGTATTTGGACCACTCTTGGTACTCAGCAACCCGCTGAGATTTCTTGAGTATTCACACCACTCCTGGTACTCAGTAACCCGCCGAGATTTCCTTGAGTATTAGCACCACACTTGGTACTCAACAACGTTAGCCGAAATTTTCTTTGAGTATTCGAACCACTCTTGGTACTTAGCAACCTTGTCGAGATTCCTCAACTCAAAAAGAGTTCACTTGTAAGTATTTTGATTCTCTTCAAAATTTCAATCAATGATTGTTTACAAGTAGTTTAGACTATTTAAAGCAGTCAAATACTTGCATGTGTTTCTCTCTTCTCTCTTACAGTAGTAAGCAATATGACAATTAAGCTTGAGAGTATCTTTCTTTCTTTTTCTCTTCTCTTTTCTTTAGCTCAGATGTATTATTTTTCTTGAGCTCTTTCTCTTCTTCTTTTCAGTATGAATATATCGTTGTAAGCTTTTCTTTTCTATCCTCTGAAGTTATCCTCTTGATTTTCTTCTTGAGAGATCTTCTATTTATAGGCTTCATGGATATTTCTCCGTTAGACTAAGCTTGTAGCCTTGATACTCATGATTTCTCTTTCTTCTTTGCACAATAGTTGTTGGGTAAGTAAACTTGTCAGAGGAGACATGTTTTTTCAGTCATTTGCTTAAAGTAGGTTGTATGATATTTTTTAGACTTTGCTTCAAGTGAGGAACATTCTGTGAATATCTATCTCCTTTGTCTCTAACGTCCACTTATTGATATTTGATCTATAACATTGTGGATGCGTGTAGAAATTTTATCTGCAAGATTAGATTAAACTGTGCATGCAACATATATGTCTTTTCTTTTCACTTTTGTTTTTTTTTTTTTGAATGTTGAGTGATCAGGTCCGTACCCGAATCAAATTTAATGTTCAATTAAAGTGCAGTATAAACTAGGAAGTGACTCCTAGGTCGTCTCTCAAGGACCAAACTTTGGTTCAGGCAATGGGTCAAACACGTGGTGTGGGTGGTTTATAGACAGTTTTGTGACTTGAATTTAACTAAATTAAAACACGAATTCAACATAGATTTAAAACAGGTTACAATCTAGATCGATTGCAATGTTTCCAATCACGGATTAACAACAATTAAGCGTTACTCTCACCCCTAATCTAACACAAATTAATCAACTAAGCGAAGTTTAATCCGATCTTCAAAAACGTGAATTAAGCAAACACATTGCACGAACTCAATCAAATCTACACCCATAGTCCAATTAACTAAGCAAAAATCAAACACCAATTAGGCAACTAAGCGTACACCTAATTGCAAGCACAAACCCGAATTGATATCATGCAAGGCAAGAACAACACCATCAATTACAATCCAGAAATCTCAAGTAAGCATTGCAATAACCTCAATTACCAACTGCACAGAATTATACTTCCATTAAAATAGAATTCAAACAACAAAATGAAATGGAAATAAAGCTCATAAAACGTGATAGTAGCAGCAAACAAAATCGAAAATTGAATTGGAATAGAAAGCACAAAACACAAACTAAAATGGGTAAAACAAAATTGTATATAGAAACAGAATTAGAAACGTAAATGGAAGCAAGAAACAAAATTGAAATTGCACTTAAAAAATGGAATTGATTCGATACAAGAAAGAGGAAATTTAAAGCAAAAGTGAGAAGAGGAGAAAGAGAAGTTCCCAATTCTGATTTTGGGATTTATATACCCTAAATTACAATTTTGCCCTTCTAATGGGCTTCTACAAAATATCCCCAAAAATAGACCCAAAGCTAACCTAAAAACGAAACTAAAAAGAAATGTTGATGTGAAAAATAATAAAGGATGTGGCAACCCTTTTTACTTCCCAATAATAATTCCAAAATTGTCCTACAAATAATAATTGGAATAATTAGGCCGAAATAATTCAAATTAATTAACATAAGAATTATTAGTCAAATTAAGCTCAAATAGTGAAAATGAGACAATAATTGAGAATTAAACATAATTCACTAATACAATTTGGTGCGGAAAGTTAAGTGAATAATACAAAATAGTGATTCATCAACTACAGATAAAACAAATGAATGAGGGAACCTTTATCTCCCAAACCAAATATTGTAGGGAAGTCCTTAAGAAATTTGGAATGGACACTTCTAAAGAAGTTAACACCCCTATAACAACTTCATGTTATTTAGATAAAGATAAATCTAGGGTAGAAGTAAACCAAACCATGTTTAAAGGTATGATAGGATCTTTACTCTACCTTACAGCCAGTAGACCTAATATTATGCAGAGTGTATGTGTTTGTGCTAGGTACCAAGCCAATCCTAAAGAGTCTCACCTAATAGTTGTTAAGAGAATTCTGAATTATTTTAAAGGAATTACTTCTTTTGGATTATGGTATCCTTATGATGCAACACCTAGTCTAATAAGACATTCGAATGCTGATTATGGGAACTGTAAAATTGATAAAAAAAAAGTACTAGTGGAACCTGTCATTTTCTACTATGCTCTTTGGTGTCTTTAAAATAATCATTTTATCTTTGTAAAAGTGACTTTTAAATTATATTTTTCAGAAATTTTCAGAACAAGTTTGTGATTTTTCTTTTAAACTTTAGAATTTGATATTCATAACAAAATTTTAAGAATAAAATTTCCAAAATAAGATTTACAGTACAAAATCTTTAAAATAAAATATTTATAATGAAAACAAATATTTTAACACAGATTTTTTATAATATTTGTATACATATAATTTTTTTACTTATTTATTATTTATTTGTTCTTATTTTGCCATATTTTAAATCTAATAAAAAAAATAACACTATCAAAATGTATATTGTAAAAAAATTTGTGTTAAAATACCATTTTGTATGTAATACTTTTTGGAATAAATTTTTCAAATTGAACTTTCCAAAACCAACTTTCTAAATCACGTTACATATATTTTGAAATAAACTTTTTGGAATGAGACATGAACTTTCTCTCTTCTTCTGCAACAGAGAACAGAGGTAAACACTAATGGCACTGGGGTGACAATGACAACAACAATTGTGACACAGTGAAATGATACAAGATATTTTAGTCTTTTTCTGTTAGTAAGAAAAATGCACTTAATAAAAAAAAATGATATTTTAACACCATTTTTTCACACTATTTTGACATTGCATACGTGTTAAAATGTGATTGGACGATTTCAAATTAAAAAAGTTGAGACAAAGTATATTTGAAAGAGAAAAACCAAAGTTTGTTTTTTTAATTTGAAATCGTCTAACCACATTTTGACACGTGTACAGTGTCAAAATGATGTGAAAAAATGGTGTTAAATTTTCCTTAATAAAATAAGGGTGCAAGAGAAAAACTGTATAGATTAATGTACAATACTCCGTACGAATATCTAATGGAAAAAAAATTGTTTGATGCGACCTTTATTTCTAAGTCTATTTGAGAAGAATTCAATTCAGTTGTCTCTTCTTTTTTTCTAAGCTGTGCATTAAGGGAACAGAAACGAGAGAAGAGATTATTACGTGAGATTTTGACGTGGAAAGAGATTGAGAAATGTCTTGAATCAATCACTAAACAAATTTTAACAGGATTTACTGTCGGTGTATCACTATCGCCCTCTAATGTGACAAATAAAAATTGAAATAAAACATCTACCAAAAATGATTCAAATCAATCAACCAATCAATGCTCAGGGAGTTTATGAAAATTAGAATATATCCATATTTCTCTGATAGTGTAACTTATGTATACACACAATAGCATTGAACTAGGATGAGGTTTCTGAAAAGGCACTCATCCTGCTTGAACATCACTTGCCTTCACAAATCTCCCTCTCACCCTCTTTCTGGTATCAGCCCTGGCCTTTCTTGATTCATAGCGAATGTGTTTATCGTACCTGCGCAAAGTATGATGCACCAACTTCAAACTAAAGATCAAACTAATACCATGTTCGCTTGCATGTATATCTAGATAGGTAACTTTTATCCATTGTCAATCAAAAATGAATCATGGTGCAATTGACTTTTAGAGTAATTATTAAAGTCATGAAACTTAACATGTATATCAATTTAGATGATAAAAATCATTAGACGGTTAATACATACACTATTTCCTTCATATAACAATTGAATATACCTTCGAGATTTCTTCTTTTCCTTGTAGCGTAACATTGCATTACCTCTATTCTTAGCCAACTCTTCCACGCTAACCCTGGCTTTTAAGGTGCTAACATTTGCATTCCCACCCACAAGATGCTCCATGACTACCACATTGTTTGTGTCACTATACGGTATTGATTCTAACAATTTGGACTCTGATGATAACCCACCTCTGGCTTTCTTGTTGCTTTCTTCTTTCTTCTTTGCGTGGCTTGATGATGACTGATCCGATTGGTTCTGCAATTTTTGTAAGCATAAATAGTTTGTTATTTACTGGTTCCCCACAGATAAAGGTCAAACCAAGCATGAAATGGAAATATCTGACGAAATGAATGAGAAAGGCAAAATCATAATGGGACTTTACTGCAATCATTGCGTAACAGTTTATAACACAATAAATTGTAGAAAGCACCCATGTGAAACATGGAAATAGTGGTTATTACATACTATCATATACTCTACGCATCATCTGGCACTTGGGAATGAGAAGTATGATTCCATCTGCGGATTTTAAATGATATGGATGCAGCTGTTAAAGTTTAAATACAGACAAATAAAGTTGGAAGACTCTGCATCTTTAGCAATTAAATCTTTCCGTCCTCTATTGTCCTTCCCCATGTGAAGTCTGTACACTAAATCAAAGCTATGAAGGCCCACAGTTTTGTCAGTACGTTCAGAGTTTAAAACTACTAACCCATTTCTACTGCAAATTTCTTTTTCAACATTGATTTCTTTCAAAAATGAAATCCACAGGTTCATAACAATTAAGGTGGGTCAGAACGTAACACATTTCTCAAAATGATTGGAAGACAGAGAACTCTATAGAGCATTTGCATACTCCATCAACCTCCTTAGAAAGCCCGAATCAACTGCATCACCCATTCAAAACCATTTCATCACTCTCACAATCAGTTGCAATTAAATGACTGTCATATTACAATAACAGCAGACTATAACTTCTTGAACAAGCCTGTAATTTGTAAATTGCATGTATTAAATCAGAAAGCTCCGTTGACCCACGCGAGAAAGTTTTATAATCTGGTGGCAAACTCCATTAACTTGCAATACATCAAGCTCAAAAACACACAAGGCAAAAATTGGAAATCATTCAGTACAAGTAATGGCTTACATTTCTTGATAGAATATCATCACCAGTGGTCGAGTAATTCATATTGTGCACATCCTGAAATGATTTTGGAACTTCTAGACCATCAAATGTCACCACTCCTGGTTCATCACAACCTCTTGATTTCTGTAATTCAAAATCCCACACCTGCATATGAGAACAAAAAAATAATCACGAACTGTGGCATACACGTCCAAGCCAACTCTTCCATATTTAAAATTTTAAACGTGCCGGATTTTGATTGAACCAGCACGTCATAATAAATTCAACTGATACAGTGTTACATAAAACGGACAAAACTACGGGACAAAGATAAGAACTCAGAGGTTTTTTTAAAGTGTGCCTAATTAGCTTATTTACCAGAAAATAACATTTTTGTTCAGTTGTTTGAAAATAAAACAATTATTCATCAATAAATCGCAAACCGGAATGATGTCAATGTGAAAAGGAAGCCATTTGTACTCACTAAGATTTCCTCAATCATGTGAAAAGAAAAGAACAGTAAGATAGTTACCAAAATGACAATGCAAGATGGCATAAAATTAAAGGACAAACAATGCAACCTTCTTCTACCTCGAACTAGAAGCCAGCAATTATGCCACATTGCAATTTGTGTAATCAAATTTGCAAAAAAAAAAAAGAGAGAAAAAATAAAAAAACTAAGCTATTAATTTGATTATAAAATGTAACCAAGTTTCCCATCGGAATATTCATTAGAATTAAGATTTAAACTAAAAGACCATTAAATAATATGAAACAACTACGTCTCAAGTCACCCATAACTCAGTGATTGCGTAAAAATGGCTTCAAATTCTGTTTCATGACCAAAATTAGTCACCAGCAAGCCGAAATAATTAATTTATTGTTGTAAATATAAGCTAAATATCAACCGTTATTCTAAGATTACCTTTTAAGCAGTTAAAAAAATAAACATTTTTTCTTACCAAGATGAATCATAATTCATGATCCACCGTATCCCAAAGCTTAGATGAAGCATAACTATGCACTCGTTTATTACATCTAAAAGAGATAATTCCCTTATAAAATTCGTAGCTTATAGTGAATGACTATCACTTGAGTTATTGGAAACTCCCTTGCGTTCAATGCACCCTGTTAATATAATGTGTTTGAATACACATTTTTATTCTTTTCATTTTGTAGAATTTGGAAGGTAAATTGGAAACCTGAGGAGGCTGATAGTTGGGATCAAAATTCCAGAGAAGATCTCCAACTTGGGCTCCGTAACCGTTATCGTTAGTTTTGGCGGCATCGAATTCAGATTGGGAATCAGGCATCCCGAGCAAGGACGTGAACGGCGTCTGCTGCAGCAACATCTCGTCGACGACGTCATTTTCAGACTCCAACCTGAATTCCTCAGTCTCGGAACGCGCAAACTCGTTCTCGTTCCTGGTGCGCGCGACTTCGAGGACCTGCTGGTAGACCTCGTCGCGGCAGTTGGCGTGGCGCAGGCGGAGATCAAGGCCAAGGGCGGTGGCAATCTGGTGGAGGGAGGGGCAGCCAGAGAGGCCAAGGAGGCGGTGGCGGTGGTGGAGGGAGGCCGGGGCGTGGGCGTGAGCGTCGAGGTCGCAGGCGTGGCAGAGGATGAGATTGTGGGCAGAGCAGCGGACGGTGGCGGTGTCGGTGTTGCAGGTGTCGCAAATCTGGAAGCGGACGTGCTTTAGGGAGAGAGCGTTAGCGGTGTGGACGTGGTGGTCGCAGAGGAGACAGAGTTTGGCAGAGTCGGGTCGGCAGAAGAGTAAGGCGGGTTTGGTGTGACAGTAATCGCAGGGCAACATGGTTGGTTAGTGAGAGAGAAAGGTTGTGTTGTGTTGTGTTAGCGATGGGAGATGCACATGATAAGCATGGGGAAGGTGGAGACGCAATCTGGTGGGGACAGGAAGGAGGTGGAATGGAAAGATATTTGGTCACTTTTTTGGCTTAGCCTGTGTTATTTGCTGTGTGTGTGAGTGTAAGTGAGTAAGAGTGAGACTCAGTGACTGTGTTTCATGCATGTGCGTCCTCCACCTCTTTTTGCACCTCCTTTCCTCTGCAAACTTCCCTCTTTCCGACAAACCTCTCTCGGGGCCGCCGTTGCTCTTCTTCTGCACTGGGCCGGCCCAACCCACTTCATTTCTTCCCTTCAAATCACTATTTTACTTTCGATGGTATTATATCGGAAACTTTTTAAACAAAGACATCTGTTCATAAATATTATATTTAAAGTTGTTTTTCTTTTATAATTAACTATATAATATTTAAGAGTCATCAGATGATTGAAATTTTCAAATCTAAATCATAATTATATAAATTTATATTATTTTTACTCCAATGGCTCATTCTCAAATCTAAACTCATATTGTTTGAGTTCAGGTGTGCTTTATTTCATTGAATTTAGATAGGAGCTAAAAATAAATATTTTTTTTAATTTTGAAAAATTATAATGAAAGTATGTTCAAACTAAATTATGTGAACCAAGTTCAACTTAACAAAAAAAAAGTTGAGTTCATCAAGTGAGTCACGAAATATCTCAATTTAGAGTGTGACAGATAAAGTATATAATGTTGAAACTTAATTAATTAAATAAAAACCTTTTCAAAACTCTTGTATTTTAATAAAAATAAAATCGTATTTATTGAATAAAAAGAAAATTAAGGGTCTAAACCTTCAAATAAATTTTAAAAAAAACATTATATTATGACATAAACATAAATCTTTCAATAAATTCAAAAACTCTCTAGCACTCTATTAAACTCGTCATTTACACATTAATTAGAACATTTGTAGAATCATTTGTTCTCCTATAACAATATGAATTATATGATCATCACACAAACACAAATAAATAAAGGTGAACTAACCAAATAAACGTCATAACAACTACATATCATAATCATGATTATCAAGTAAATTTCATGCTTCTACCATTTCAACCATAATCAATCATACTATACAAACAATTTTTCCAATCCATATTCCATCTCAAACATCTCATCCCAACACCATCAATCATTATAAACCTATGTCCTCTTCCACACTCAAAACACTTGACCTGTTCACCAAAACAAGACATGTTACCAAAACAAGGCTTGTTCATCGAAACAAGACTCTCTTGTTCACTAAAACAAAACTTTCTCGTTCACCAAAACACAACTTACTCACCAAAGTAGGACTTTCTCAAGTCATCCATCAATAAGTACATAAAAATACACAGGATCCACAATGATATTGCAATCAACCCAACAACATGGCATACCACATAATCATCATGGACATCAATCACAACACCTCAAACATCAAACCACAAGTTTGAGTAACACCTACAATAAACCACACAACTCAACATTCACTCCAAACAACTCGACACTTATTCAAAACATCTTGGAAACCCAAAAAACCATTAAATGCAGCTTGAAAATCACACGTGGAAACCCAGAAACCCTAAAACGCAGCTCAACCAGAACAAAAACATACCTAAGTTCACCCAGATCAACCTGACAATGCATAGAAAACATTATATCAATCAAATTAACTACACTCAATAACTCGACACATGGAGTTCACCTCATGTTAATTCATAAAACAACTCAGCCTAGCATAAAACAACATGACATCCTATTTAAGCAACCTGATAACCCCAAAGAACATGTTACAATAACTCATTCATACCTCGGTACAACATGGCATCACTCATACACAACTTAGTTGCATATAGGAATGACTGGCAATGCAAGATAAAACCTCCTATAAAATATCTTTCTCTTATACGTTATTTCCTTAAAACAACTTTTCATACACAACGATATTTCGTTTATTGCTTATTGTTAAACTTCAATATCCGAGTTGCTTAAACAATCTATTCTTAAACGATCTTGTCTTAACAAGTTAAACGGTCTGTTATAGTTGTTAGGCAATTGTGTTTTTCAATAAAGCATTTTAAGAAAATGTATTAAATAGAGAAGATAATAACATAAGTATTTTTATATTAGTTCACTTAACTTGAGCTACGTCTAGTCTCCCTCAAGAGCTCTTGAGAGGTACCAATAATCTTATCCAAGAGTACAACTGAGTACAAATCACTCATAGTATCCACCAAGTATTTTAATCACTCTTAGTACCCCTAGTCAATGTTGACTAGTATGAGTATTATAAACCTCTCATGGTTCCCTTAGTCAATCTTGACTAGTTCGAGTATTATAAATCACTTTGAGTTTCCCTACTCAATCTTGAATACTCTGAGTTAACCTACTCCAAGTTTTCAAGTATTATAACCACTCCTGGTTTGCAAGTGTTTTCTTACAAGTTAGAAGCAACACTCTCAGAGATTATATATGAATCATACAAAGTGTTTCTAAATTCTTGTAGCCGCTCTCTCTCTCTCTTTGACCGAAAGCTTTGAACGATGTGAGCTTGGAGTAGAGTGTTTGTTCTCTAATTGCTCTCTTGTTTTCTAATTGATCTCTAATATAAGCGTTAGATGTTATGAGCTTAAAAATAAGCCTTTTGAGTAGATATTCAATGATAACTCTTTTGTGTTTTTCTCCCAATGGAAGCTTTTGATGTTAAGATCTTTGAAGATGGAGCAACAAGGTAAATATGCAAAGATAACTCTATTTTATTTTCTTCTCTTTTCCTTACCCATCTCTCTTGTTCTTCACATTCTCTTTTTTCGCTCTAGCTTTTGCACTCTTTCATCCCCCATTTTTCTTTTCTATGAGAAATCTATATATAAACTCCATGAGAGATGATCGTTAGACATAAAGTTGACTTCTAGGCAAGCTTTATAGACTTTTTAGGTAGCTTGCTCATACTCAGGTCGACGTTGTGGAGTAATAATGGTTTTTCGCACTAATGGCTTGTATGATCTTTTTGAGCAAGAAGCTTTGAGAAAACATTTTACGAATGTCTTCTTTTCTTACAACGTCTTTATGATCTCTGTGCAGAGCTTCCGAATAAAGCTTGGTATTGTCATCTCTTGCACAGAAAAAGAGAATAAGGCATGGAAGCACAAAAGTATTTTTTTCGTACAATATTAATTGTTTTAACCGTTGATGATCGCTAAGCACATTATGAGTTCAAGACATTCTTGCATATGTCAACATCATTTAATTGCAAATCGATGTATTTGATAAGTTCTCTAAACGCTTGTTTCATAGAGTTGTCTATAAACTGGTTTATGTATGGGCAAGTTTATCATTTAGGCGCTTTATCATTTGATTAAGTGTATGTCTTGCATTTCATAAACTAATTGTTAGATAGAGTAACTTCAATCATTTCATTCATTGTAATATTTAGTGTTTCAAATAAACGACATTTTCTACATTCGATATTATCTTTTAGTATATCTAATCATTTAGAGTTATCTTCTATAAGCAATATTTCTTTAAGTATTGTTTGATAAACTTCAAAACATGAATTGTTAGACAATCTAGTTTTTTTAAATGATTTTGTCTCAATAAAACTATGAAGATATATTCACGAAATCAAGATTGAACAATATAAACTAAGTTTTTCATCGATTGTTCTTTTCTTTAAGTTTATTTTCTTCTCTAATTTTGATTTTACTTTACAATTTTTTTAATCTTGAACTCCAAAATAATTTATCCAGAAAAAAATATTAAAGATTGAATATAAAAAATTAGAGAAAAGAAAAATAAATTTGAAGCAGAGAACTATTTATACACAAATAAATTTGTATTTTTTATCTTAATTTCAAGAAAGAAAAATGAAAATAAAAAGAAAGAGAAAAACTAAAATTCTAAAAACGTTGCAAATGATTTCTTTTTTTCTAATGCTAGCATAATTAAGCCTTATATGGCTATGAAAACCGAAGCAACCTATAATAATGGACTCAAATAATGTTTAAAAGTCTAATGATAAAAGATAAATAAAATACAATCAATGTTAAACATAATTATAAATTTGCAAACAAAATATGTGTGTTATTATCTATCACATTTGCTTATCCAAAAAAATGTCTCAATCAAATCAATTTAAAAATATATTAAATTTTTTTTAAAAGAAGTAAAGATAAGATATAAATAAATATTTTTTCAAGAAGTTAAATCAAAGTTTTCTAATTTATTAGATATTCTTGAAAAACCAATTTATTAGATCTAAAACAAAAATAGAGATATATTGGCCGTTAACATTTATTTAAGTGGTTATAATATATGCATTGTAAATTTTAATTTGAACTTATTTTTATATTTAAAAATATTTATTTATTATAAATTTTAACTATAATTTCATAAAGATAAAAGATACTTGATGAAATATTAAAATATTGAAAAAAGTAATAATAAATCCAAACCAACCCTAGTGTTCCAATCCAAAGCCCATTTGCCTTGCCCAGATCACAAAACACAACCAAACCACATAAAATAAGATTCCCACGTTGTCCTCTGTTTCTCTCTGTGTCTCTCTCTTCATTCGCATTGACTCTATCTCCCTCTCCAATCTACTGTGCTAATGGCGGATCCAATCTCGAAGACTCTGATAGCGTTTGCGCTTCTAGCTTCTTTGTTGCTGTGTTCACACGCTTCCTCTGACGTTCCCTTCATCGTCGCTCACAAGAAGGCCTCCCTCAACAGACTCAAGTCTGGTGCGGAAAGGGTCTCTGTTTCCATCGACATCTACAACCAAGGAACCTCGTACGCCCCGATCTACCACCAATTTTCCTTTTTACCAATTTTTAATTTTCATTGTGTGAGATCCCAATTGCCCCTTTCATGCATGCGCTCGTTCATGCCTGGATTAGAGTTTATGGAATTTTAATTTCGTGAATATTTGTTCGATCGTCTCTGTGCTACTTGGCTGCTGACGAATTTTTGTAAAAATTAGATATTTTAGCTGGATCTTGGGGTATGGTAATTTAAGGAGAAGGGTTATGTATGATCAGCTTAGATGAAGCATTGTGTGAATTTTGGAGACCTTTTATTTATAAGGAATTTTTTAAGTATATGGGATACTCCACTTTTGCATGTATTGAGTTTGTAAGTGGAAGGAAGAGTCATTTTGCTCTTATGGTTTTTATCTGATTGTTGACGAAATGGGGAATTCCTGTACACTTTGATTATGCTTAATTTGATGAAAAAAAAAATCTGCTATTTGGTGGTTTGATTAGGGTTTTGAGGGTTTTCAGTGGAGCTATCTGTAATTTTATGAGCTTGTGTTCTCAAAATGAGTTGAAGTGCATGCTGTATTGCTTAGTGTGCGATGGATATGACGGCACCTTTCAATTTGAGGTCAAAGAATGTGAATGAACACTGAAATAGTGGTGAGAATGAACGCTAAAATGTGAAATCAAACACACCGTTAGTCTTCTGCCTTGACGTGCAGTTTCTTGTATTTTATAGGATTGGGTTTAGTGTCTGTCGTGGACAATGGTAGGTTAGTAGAAAATGGTGTCAATCCATGAGATGGGTCATGTTTAGCATGTTTATTTAAAATGGACCTTGTTGTAAATTGCAATTCCTTGTCCTCTCGTTGAGTTGTTGAATTTAGGATTCTCTTAATGAATAACATATTTTATGGTATCTATTTGTAATCTATGTTTGCTGCTGAATTTTACTTATCTGTTTTATTCTGCTGTTTCAAAGGACGGCATATGATGTGAGTTTAACGGACGATAGCTGGCCAAGTGATGCCTTTGAATTAGTTACCGGCACCACTTCAAAGTCATGGGAAAGGCTTGATGCGTGAGTTTCCTATGTATTTTCTGTCACTTCTTTTATTACTTGAGTTTACCTCCTCTTGATTTTGCTCTGCTGCTTCTTTTTTCCATATTCTTTTTACTAATGAAATACGCACAATTCAGTGGTGGCATCCTTTCTCACACATTTGAGTTGGAGGCAAAATCCAAGGGGTTATTTGCCGGTGAACCAGCTGTCATAAAGTTCCGCGTTCCCACAAAGGCTGCTTTGCAGGTTAGTATATGTTGTAATTGTTTTCTATTTTTATTTTTTTGAAAGAAACATTTTTCTTATTGTAATCTTTTTTGCTATTAGGAGGCCTATTCAACTCCCATATTGCCTTTAGATGTTCTTGCTGATAGACCACCCGAGAAGAAGTTTGAATGGGTATGTTTCCTATATTCTTGAACTTCGCAAGTACATGAATCAATATCAATTGCTTCTGTTGACTGATCTGTTACTTTTGTTTTCGAACTCTATGACATGGTTGGACCGCTGGTATCTCAGGCTAAGGTATGGACACTTATCTTAATCTCTCTATAATTGCAGTTCAAAATTATGCAAAGGACATTAGTTAGCACGAGCTAGTTTGGTAGTTCATTTTGCATGTTACTGGCCAGGCATGATGACTGATTCGATCAATTGTATCCAACTAAACACAGAATAAAGTTTATCTGCTTTTGGCTTGTTGCTTAGTTGTGCATTTGTCTCCCTGGATTATGCAGTCTTTAATATATTTTCAATGAAATTCACCTCAATAACTTTCTTGAATGATAAATGTTAGAAAACAATGCAATCTTTTAAGTTATAGCTTAATGTGGAACTGTTATTGTCCACAGAGGTTGCTGGCTAAGTATGGATCTCTAATCTCAGTGGTCACCATCGTGGTGCTGTTTGTATACTTGGTAGCTACTCCATCAAAATCCAGCACAAAAGGAAGCAAGAAGAAGCGTTAATGGTTGGCAAATTAGTGCATTTGCAATCAGACACTTGGGAGGCTAGATCATGATATTCTGACTGCGGTCAGTTTTTACCTGGTTGTTAGACTTTTTTGATGAATGGTTAAATGAGTTAGTGAGAGAAGAACAACTTAATTTCTTGACGGCATAGCCTAAACAGATGTTTTTGGTTCTCACTGAACGGAATGTACTTTAAGCTAGCTAAAGTGTTTAAATTACCTGATCTCCTACCTATTTTGCTTTAAACTTTATATTCTGATGACCTTTTCAAGTTCAATTTTCATGGTAAATTACTTGGCCCTTTACCAAATCTAGGTCATGGTAAAATTGTAGGTCTTTATGCTTACTCCTTTCAAGATAGCTGAGTTTTGATTATATAATGATCCAAGTATAAACACCATTAAAATGAGGTATGAGTGTGACAGAGACCTTGTGACTTTATTTACACTCTTGTTACGTATTGTTTGAACTCTGAATTTTGGTTTTTGCTATTTTGCAAAGGGTTTACATATTCTCTGATCTGACAAGGTTAAAAAAAATTCTGATGTTTTTCCTACACTTAACCTATATGATTGTCTTTGAGTCTGTTGACTGCACAGTAAATCTTGATGTAAGAAAACTTGAAATAAACGCTGTGTTGCAAATATTATTTCATGAAAAAGCATCCATTTTTCTTGGAGACTGATACTCACTGAAGCATTTTGATTGTGGAACACAAGTTTTTGATTGAGTACTTTTTACCCCACTATCCATTTCACGAAGCAGGGCTAAAACTTAGATTCAATTGACAGAGTATACAATTAACTGGTGGAAAAATGTAAGTTAAATCGATCATACAAGTTTACAATGGCTGAGAAGCATATTTTGGTATTGAACAATTACATTTCGTATCATCTTTTCGCCAATTAGAATAAATCATAATGCCACAAGAACTTAGAGTTACCCTTATGGTGGGTTTTGGTAGGAATAAAGTGCGAAAACATCGAAATCCAAAGAGGGATCTATTGTTCTTTTCCTCGTGATGAGGTTAAAGAAAGCAAAGAAAGACATGATACTAGCCTAACATAATGAATATTATAATGTTTTTTTAACGTTGTCCTCGATAAAAAATTTCCCATAAATAGGATATGAAACTATTTTTTTGGTTTTAAAATTATAAAAATAAAGAAATTTTTAAAATATATTAATAATAAATAAAACAATATTTTATTTATTTATCTTTAATTGAAAGTTTTCTCTTTTTTACTCATTTTCATTATTTTCTATTTTGGTAACTTTTATTTCATTTTTTATACCAAAGTGAGAGATCCGGTTTTAATTTTTATTTAAAAAATAATAAGAGTTAAAATTTTATTTCATGTTAAATATATCAATTGGAAGTTGAACTATTTAGTTATTCATTTTTAAAACTTTACTATTTC
Source organism: Vigna radiata var. radiata (assembly GCF_000741045.1). Classification (NCBI taxonomy): domain Eukaryota; kingdom Viridiplantae; phylum Streptophyta; class Magnoliopsida; order Fabales; family Fabaceae; genus Vigna; species Vigna radiata. Next base: position 11,008,360 of record NC_028354.1, on the reverse strand, counting down.
TCTAAATTATTTTTTCTAAACCTTTTCTGATTCTTTTCAAAGATTTTAGAGTTGATTTTCATCTTTTTTATTGGATAGCACTAGTGAGAAAAAAATGTCTGATTAAAGACTTTTATCAACAAATAATTCTTTTATCAAGTTCATTTTTTCTCTACAATACATTTTCAAGCTTTTATGTGTTTAGATTGAAGTTTGGACTCAAGCATTGTGAGATGAGATGTTTCATCAAAATCGTCACTTGATTTTGTTGTTTTATTGTTTTAGGTGTTTCCTAGATGTTGGAAGTTCTTAGAAGGAATTTATCAACTCTAGTTAACCTTAAAATTTGTAGATTGGAAGGTTAAAGTAAGTTGAGGTTGTACCAAATTGAGTTAGATTTTGGAATTTGTTGTGTAGTTTATCAGTGAAAAAATAATATTGGTTTTAAGTGTACAAATTGATTAGTTTATGAAAATTTGCGATTTTTCTAATGTTGACCGGATAGTATTGGTGATCATTGACTTGAATTCTATATAATTGTATTCTTCTGGATTATGATTGATTTAATGTTGTCTTTGGGTTTGAAGTAGTAATTTTTAACTTCTGTAATGTTGTACAAGTTTTTAATTGTTTTTGGAGAGTTAAATAAGGTTTTAAACTTGCTCATGTTGCTGTAATTAATAAAATATGTTTTTGTTGATATGTGGTATGATGTTGTTGTTTCATTTCTCTATCAGAGGAGTTGAGTATATGTTGTAGCATTATAGTTAAAAATATTCTCTATGTTTTTTCAATCTAAGTTTGCCCATGATAGCTAGAGTTATTGAGATGATGGTCGTAACTTTACAACATCAAAGTGTCACTACAATACAACAACATTAAATCATTTTGTATCCCTTTAAACTACTTTGTATCTATTAAAATATGCTAGTATGACAATATAGACATTTGATGTAGTTCCTCCTCAAACATCTTTTAAGCTTGGGAAAATTTATGAACATAAATATCTTAAGTTCATTACGAGGCAGAATTATACTAAGTTAGCATAAATATCCTAAGTTCAATAGGAGGTGGAACTAGAACAAGTTGGTAAATGGATTTTTGTAACAAATTAGGCAAATTTGCTTGAAATATTAGGCAAAAAATTTACGAAATACGAAAATTTGCTGTATTGCATTATTATATTTTACAGAGCACTGAACTTCCCCAGATATGGGCGTAGTTAACTAAAAATGTAGGATCACATCAGAGGGGAAAAAAAGAGAAGATGCAAGATGCAGGTGTATTATGAAATATATATAGCAGCATATACTCATACAAAAATTTACAATAAAGTATTCGTCCAATGCACTACAAAAAATTTTAAACACGAAAATAATTCAATACAAGAAATCACTGAAAGTTCTTTCCATTTTCTCCAGAACCAGTGGCTGGCACAGCCACTCCCGGCACTACAAACTGTGACATACCTTCTGAGAGGTTCTTCACTGCTTTGTCAAAATTTACAAAACCCATGAACCAAAAATCATGTCCATCCACAGTAACAATCTGAATGTACTTTTCTGATGGGTTCTCTCTCATGATCACTGGGTTGACTGTTCCAACCTTCGCCAGAGGCACCATTACCTGTCACGCAGTAACAATTTCATGTCATTTCATGAATTTTGTCTTTCATCAAATCAACATCAAGTATTCCACCAGAGATAACATTTACCACATTTTACAATTTTTAAGATAAACTATCATTTTTAAAGTTTAACTGAGTCTTGAAGGAATCAAAACCAGTGTTGATCAAATATTGAGAGAACTAAATCACATAATACCCTTCATGTAGTTTACTCTCTCCCTCTTTCTCTCTGCAAAGATGAACAAATCTTTGATTAAAATAAGTACCTTGTAGTAGGTCCAAGTTTCCTGGCCAGAGGGTGCGGTGAAACACAATGGGCGATCACTGCAAAAGGCTACATGAATATTGGACAGGTAAAGGGTTCCTGCAACAGGACCTGTTGAAGTTGAAAGATAACAAGCAAAGCTCTTCTTCAGCTTCTCATTTGGATAGGTTGAGAATGTTTGCTTGTAAAGGGACTCAAATCCACCCTCTGATATTGCTTTCACAGTCAGATTCATCTTTCCCAGTGCAGCCGAAGAAACTGATGGACCAGTTTTAACTGCAAATAACAGTAGCAGACTAACAATCACGTCAAATGAAAAAAAATAAAAATAGAACAATTTAACTACCTTTGCTTTTCTTAAGGCCTAGTCCTCTGAAACATTAATTTTTAAGTTTGTTTGTTCTTAAGAATATACAATACAAGTTTGGTTTCCTTTAAGATGGATCCCAAGTAGAACCTACTTTCAGTGTTCCATCTTTCTCATTTGGAACGTGGAAGATTCTATCTTTCACATCAACGAGAGATTAATTTGGATCTCTGAATCACAATGAAAAGTCCACACAAGGTGTACTTTATAACTTTTTACAGTTTAGTAGGATTTTGAGATGTTCTCATTACTAAAGGAATCAAAGTCTTCTAGAGACAAAATCTATAATAGATTTTTCACAACAAAAAGATAAAAACATTAGTAAAAACAAAAGATTCCCTATGTTTGAATTAATTAATTTGGATAAAATCAAATAGGGTGGAAAAACTCACGGTTGTGCCAGACGTTGTGGGCAGTGGCTTCAGCCTTTTTGCTCCAGGTATCGAACATGTGAAGGATGGACTCCATGGGACTGTTGCTGGGTTTCTCCACAGGGCTGTGTTGGACGTACGGATGTTGTTGGTAGTATTGAACTGGCAGAGGTTGTCCGCCGGAACCACCGCTCTGTAAAGCTGCTTTTTTGTTATCTGGGTGGCTGCTGGGAACAGCTGGGGTGCCCATTATATGAGTTCCCCAATTCTCGGTGCTAACGCTTGGAGGAGAAGACGATGAAGATGATGCCACACCTTGTGCTTCTGGAACCGGCTGGTTCTTCTGGGTGGTGTTGTCGCTGTTGGTGTTCATGTTGTTTTTATGTTCAAGAGAAAGATGAATGGAAATGAGTTTTTGGGTTGGTTCAGAATAATATATACATAGGAGGTATCGTATGAGTAGTTGTTGAGTTTGGAAGGAAAAGTTTTACGCGCTTACGCTTTCGAGAAAGATAGTAGTCCCACACCGCCATCGAAACCGTGGGAAAGAAAGCTTAGTAATTAAGATGTTAATCAAAGTGAACATACGTGGACCAACTTTGTAGGGTCTACTTGGCATATTCTATGTGGGTCTTATATCTTTTCCTAGGGATCATTGCTCTTTCAAACACTTTCTTTTCTTCTACCTTCTTTAAGCTTCTACTCGTTGAATAGTATTTAGACACGATCCACATGTTAAAATTTGATTGGTGTAAGTGAAAATTATTTTTTAAATAAGAATGATGTAACAATGGAGTTTGGATAAAGTTTCAAATTTTGGGATTATTTTTTCTTTTCAGATTTTAAATCTGAAAAAGTTTCGAAAGAATCTGAAAGCGCGAAACTTAGAGAGAGTTTCTCCTTCACCCAGTTTATCTATAGCTGTCGTCGGAGTGTTTGTCGATCGTGCTCGAAATCTAAAGAGAATCTCCTCTTCCTTCTATCCAACCATCCATTGTCGTCAGAGTGTCGTCGGAGGAACAACTAAAGTGAGAATGGCAAATCTTAGAGGAATAACTATCAAGTGGCGAAATACATCTTGGTTGACCTCTTTTATACTTCTAATCTCCTTCTCTATTTCTATGGGTGGGTTGTTGTAGCTTCCCTCCACATTAGGTTCTTAAGATTCTTTATAGGGAATTTCTTCCTAAAATTGGCATATAAATGTCTTACACAAAATTTGTGAGCAACTCCAAGAAGTACATCTTGTACAACTGGTAACAATCCCTGTCAATGAGTCAGCAATATATTAGATGATATTGATTTCAAAATATGGATATGAGATAAAAGACAATAAAATATAATGCAATTAATTACCTTCTGTCGATCGGATCAATGTAAGTGAAGAACACACCTCAGGTCCACCTAAGTCTTCAATGAGTAGCTCCATGAACCATGTCCAAGTCTCCTTATTCTCCACCTCTACGATGGCATATGCAAGTGGCAACATTTGATCGTTTGCATCTCGACCAACAGTAGTTAACAACTCACCACGATGTTTGCCTTTCAAAAAGACTCCATCAAGACTAATGATTGATCTGCATGAGACAAAGCTATATTTGCATGCCTTGAGGCATGCGCAAAACCTCTTGAATATTGGTTTCCATCATTTTCCTCAATTTTGACCTTGATAATGGACCCTAGATTTCTTGCTAATAGCTCATTAGCATAATCATAAATTCTATTATATTGCATAGCGAAGGACCCTTCCACTTCGTTTGAAGTATAGGCTTTCACCCTGTAAGCCATATTTTTATATATTCCTATGTTCCATTTCCTACTAATTTTATCTCTAATATCAACTTCCTTAACATTTGGATTTTCTCTAACTATTTTTTTTTCTAATATTTTACTTAGCCATTTTGCATTCAATAGGCCCAACTTGTGCTCCCTATTGCATGTGTGCTTGACCATAGTCCTCAATTGCCATGTATCTATTGCCTCCACGTAACCAAAATATGTCATCCAAGGACATTGTCCTTTTGTTCCCACACATTTATGCCTTATTCTTTTCTTATCATTTTTAAAAAATTTGATATTTCTTCCATTCTCTAGTGCATAGGTTTTGATGGCATCCAAGATGTGTTGCTTGTGTCCAAAATATGTTCTTACTTCTCATTTGAAATCAACCATACTTTTAGGCATACTAAATGTAGCAAAATTCCTATAACCCTCCTCACCATTACTTTATTCATCACTGATATTAGGAGAAATTAAGTCCCCGGATTCCCATTCATCATTGAACAAACTGCTACCACTAATTTCATGTTTTTCCAAATCTGACTCAAAAATAGCACTCCAATATGACCTCTCAATTCTGAGTAAAACATATTCAACTTCAACCTCCATATTACCATAACTTTCACTTTCTCTAAAGTCACACTGGACATTTATGTTAACTAACACATCCATACTATTCACCTCACCATTATCATCATCATCATCTGATTTACTCCATTCACAAACTTGTACTTCTATGACCTCCAACTCTTCTACTTCTATTCTGTCAGCCTCACAATCATCTAATTTTATCCTATCACCCTCAACATCTTCTACTTTTAACCTCTCACCCTCACCATCATGTGCCTCTCTCCTCTCAGCCTCACCATGACTATCATCAACTTCTATTCTCTCACCCACAACATCATCTGCTTATGTCCTCTATACATGACCTTCATTAACTTCTTTTCTCTCACCCTCAACATCATTTGTTTCTATTATCTCAGCCTGACCATCATCAACTTTTATCCTCTCACCGTCAGCACCTACTACCTCATCCAACTGTTGTGTTACACCACCGTCTCCCAAGGATTGGCTACGACATACACCACCATTTGTGGCCTAACCAAACTGTTCAGTTACACCACCATCCTCTCATCCAACACTGCACCCTCACCACCCTCATGCATCATTGGTTCAACTTCCTCACGACCTTCATCAACATTATATTCAATCATGTGAATGACATCAGGTTGAAACATAATGTGCACAACATATAAATGAACCTGATCATTTAACCTAGCTAAATTCACCATATGTATGGCTCCTATGTCATCACACAAGGCTTCTAGCCTATCATCTAATACAAAACCACATCCAACAAAGAACCATAAATCCTTAAATTCATCATACCCCAAGTCCTTTTACTACACTCACTAAAACAAAGTAACTCCACAAGTCAGGGTCAAAATACATAGTATCAGTTTCTCCTTCATACTTGAGGCACCCTTTGTTCACAAACTTTCCCCCATGGTGAATAACAACCTCTATATCATCCTCCATCACAAAAAACACAATCAACAATATTTTTCACCTATAAATAACCGTAAAACGAAAAAAAAACACTTATATTAAAACGAATACCAAGTGATAATGACAGAAGAAAGGAACTTTAACTATGGGGACATGGGGGACCATAACCGCAATATGCATACAACACATTTTCGGACAACCCCAACCCCGCATTTAAAAATCATGGCCAGATAACTACAAAAAGCGTCGAATATTAAATTCAAATCTATCTTAACTACAAATACTAACCTTCCACGAAATTCCACTCCAACTACTTGCGATACACGTCCAAGGACTTTGCGATTCACCTCGAACCTCCATATACCAACAATTACTCCAATCACGAAGCTCCAAAGCCCTAACTAAGCAAATATCGTCTCCACTAACAACTTCGTGCAACGTCCAAGAAGAACACTCTGGTTCAGATTTTTAATTCCAATTTCAATTTCAATGAACCCTAATTCTTAATCACATTATAAATTTCACAAATCCCTAATTTTAAAATGTTTAATGTTATCAAATTTCACGTATAAAACTCTGTGAATGCCAAGAATAAAAAAACTTACCACGTCAACGTCCTAAGTCATAAAAAACTTAACCTCGTTAAATCAATTTAACGGAAGGGACCCAATTGAGTCAATTTTTCACTTTTAAGAACTCAATTAGAGAATAAATTAATAAAGAAATTTAACTGGAAAAAATCAACATAAATAGAAACTGCGAAAGTGATTTAACCAATTGATAAAAATTTATAAAAAAAATAATTATTAATTTCTTTTTCATTCCTAATACCCTCCTAGATAAGTTTGAATAGAATAATTCTGTATTTAAATGTTATTCTTCATAATGTTCTTTTAGGGTGTGTTTGCTTCCGTGAAATACACTGTTCAAGAGAAAAAGTGAGAGATGATTTGCGAGATTGATTATGTTCGTTACAGTTGATTTGCGATGATTTACAACGATAGAATTACGATGATTTGCGAGAGATGTGTTCTTTTTTAATTCCTCGCTATCTTGGTGCGATTTGCACTGATTTTCAACAAAATGTCATTTCTGCCCTCCTAATTTTCTCACAAACTGGTGCTTCTTCGAAATGACGTTGAAGTCGAAAGAATCAACACCTTTTGATAGTTTTACCATTTTATTATATAAAATGTCATTTGTATTCAAAGGCAAGGTATTTTTCCAAATGGAAAAGTTTTTGCAATTAAATTAAATTTTTAAAATCATTGTTTAATTTAGGTTAATGATTTATTTCTTCATAAATATTAAATTTTACTTCAATAGAAAAAACACATCACTTTGTAGCAAATTAGATTAAAAATATATTATATTTTAAAAGAATTATTTCAATTTGCTAAATTAATATTTTTTATATTTTTAAAATTAATTTTAATAATTATATTTTTTTCTTTTTATAAACATTTTTAAAATTAAATGTAACATTAATAAATAACATTGTATATTGGTAATTTTTAATTTCTACCAATTAAACTAAATTTTTACATCTGTCATATCAATCAAATCCTACACTAATTTTCACAAACTTTATTTCCAAATTCACTCTCAATTACTCACAAATCCACGAAAAAAACAACAACAAAAATTATCCTCAAATCTACTCAGATCTATTCAAATCATCTCCCCAAATCATCTCTCCCAAATTCTTATAACCGAAGAAAGCCTTAATTATCAACTATAATAAATGTAGAAAAATATTTTATTTCCTAAATATCAATTGTAGTTTTATTTTAAAATAATAATAGTAAGAAGAGTTGGAAAACTAACCTTTAAGTTAGGTAGAATATTTATTAACAAAAGAGAATGGTCATATCTGTGAATCAGTTGACTGTTTACGTGGCAAGCTAAGATTGGAACAGCGTGACGAACAACGCTGTCCCTTCAACAAAACAGATACATTTGGTTTTTCTCCTCGTCGTTCAAATTCCCGCTCTCACCCAAAAAAAAAAAAAAAGTGTCCTTGATTGCAATTCCCCAAATAATGGCTAATTACCAAAGAGACCCCTATTATCCTCCTCCGGGTAAATTATTCAATTCAATTAAATTAAACTAAACCCTTTCTTTTGCCGAAACTGTTCTGTTAATTCTCTTTCAATTTAATCAACGTAGGCTACGCCCTTCCTTTTCCGCCACCGAGTTATGCATCAGCGCCGCCGCCGCCGCCTCCGGCAGGGTATGAGCCGTTCATGCCACCGCCTCCGCAGTACCAAGGTTACCAAAGCTATTTGAATCAACAGTACCCTCCGCCACCTCCTTCGCATTACCATTGCCACCACGTACAGTATCATGACGATGATACCCCCGGTTTTACTTCCTTCTTGGAAGGCTGGTACAATTCTCTCTCCTTCTCTCGAATTTTAATTTTATTTTCCTTATTGTTTGTGGGTTTTTTGTTTTTCTCTAAAAAGAAAAATGTCAAGCTCAGAGGTGTTGCTTTCTAATTCAGATATGCATTTCTACAACGTTGAGTGTACAGAAATAAAGCGATTATCAATTTTCATGATGTGTTTAACATTTTTATATTAATTTCTTCTTCCTGTTTTAAATGTTAACCTATGGATTAGGATCGTATAATTTTGTTTTAGGAAATTGGTGTAGAAATTGGATATTGGGATCTGAGTTCAATGAAGAAAGGGATTTGAAAGATTTAAATTTTCCTGCTTGATTTATAGTTTTTACAATGTCAACTAGTTGTTGATTAATATGGCATTAATTTTACAAAAGTTACTAAAATCAACAAATTTATCATAATATATAATTAGATGATTATTTAAGAGTACTCTGTTAGTACGTTCTAGTTGAATCGGAAAGGAAAATGTCTCTGAATTAACAATAAAAGCAACATTGCTGAACCAAAGGAAAACATCCTAACAAACAGAGAATGTTTTACACAATGCAAACAGATAGATGGCACAGGGCTCCTGTGTTTTACCACAATGAGTAGAGACCCTTGTGAATTTTATAGAAAATTTGTTACTGTTACAAGATCACCTTTCAAGTAACATCTTTGTTCCTTCCATTTTTCCTTCATCTTTTCTTTCTGCACGATGAGTTAATGATGCAGAAGTAGAAATCAATCGTTGCTTTTTTTTATCAATGATAACCTTTTAGGTGGAGTATACCTATAAGGTTTCGGTTTCATATACTTCCTGAAGAAAAGGGAATCTCAATATTATAACTATGCAGACAAGCTGCCAAATGTTTACACACTGATGGTCTGTTTATAAAATCAACATAGAAAAACGTCATAACAAGATAACCCTGTTCTATACTGGAGTAGTTTAATCCAGTTCAACATAGGATAAACTATCTAAATAAAAATAATCACAAGTTAAAAAAAAAAAAAAAACCCTAACTTCAAAATCAGATCCTAGACTAAAATTGTAAAACCACTCTCTTACTCAAAGTTGAATGATAACCAAACACATGTTATACATTTTTCCCGCAATACTGTTCCTAGAAATCTCATGCTCAGGAAAGTAATTTAGTTGGGAATGAAAGATGAATGATTCCTTATTCCAAACTATGCTTTAGGCTAATGTTTAGGTTCAAAGCAAATGGAACATAGTCACATTAAAACTTACAGTCTAGCGGTGCACACTAACAGTCACTTCATAATTATTTCTATTCAATGCAAGCTATGTCTAACATTGGCATTCTAATCATAGATATGAGTAGCTAAGGACTTAGTAGAATGTGAAGGAACACCACTCAGCAGGCTAAGGCTAAGGCTAATAATTAAGAGTAATATAGAGAGAGTGTATGTACACTAGGAGATATACCTTTCTGACTGTTAGGATATTAGATAGAGCATCTGTTGATGGTTTGAGGTGTAAAGTTAATCACAGAAAATGCAGGGGGCGTATTCTTTTGTGTGGTTTGAACAGATAACCGAGCGCATTGCTCAGTTGTTGCAACTTGTAAGTTCATAAAGGTAAACCAGTGTAGGAAGCTTTTCTACTTCCTTTGTGTTCTGGTATTCAGTAACAGATGTCCTTTTTCGTTGTTCTCTCGTTTCCTGCATCATAATTACACTCTCTCCCTTACACGGTATATACCAATGGAGTCTACATCAGTAAGGAAAGCAACCCCGTTGATCACTTGAAACAGTTTCTAGTATGTTCTGATTTATTGATTTCTTTACAAATAAGACAATTCTACGTATAAATTGTTGGGAAGTCTTATATCTGCTTGTCTCCATTCTTGAGATGCGGCTTTTATTTTTGTTCCAATTTGTTTTGTGATCTGACATAAATCATCGTAAAACTCATTAGTTAGAAACAATGACACATGTACTATACTTGCCCATGGAATTCATGTACTATACTTTACAAATAAGACAATTCTACGTATAAATTGTTGGGAAGTCTTATATCTGCCTGTCTCCATTCTTGAGATGCGGCTTTTATGTTTGTTCCAATTTGTTTTGTGATCTGACATAAATCATCGTAAAACTCATTAGTTAGAAACAATGACACATGTACTATACTTGCCCATGGAATTCATATATTTTCATGTATAATTCACTTCACATCACCATCAAATAACTTTTTAGAGGTCTTAATGTGACAAGTCTTTTGTTGTATAAATTTTTTGACAGTTCTTTAAAACTGCTTATGACTTGAGACCAAAAGTATTCTGGAAATGTAAAACAAAATCCTTTGGATAACCATGTCCCGGCTACACCTGTTGGTCAGAATGGTTAACCTGGAGTCAAATCTGTGGTTCAAGAATTATATCAAGTAAATATTGAATTCTGGAAGAAAAACGACAACAAATAGAATAACTAGAGTCAGTTTCTCTTTAATCATTGAAGTCAACTTCCAGCTGTTGTATCACTTCATTAATTTCACATTGCACTATAACAATTAGATTAAAATATGATCTAAGGTCAAAATTTTCTTAGAAGTTACATTATGTTGATGAGCTTAACCTCTTTTTTTCTTTTGAATGCAAGTCTCATACTTCTTTTTATTCAATAATAAAGCTTAATACTTGAGCATTTGTCAAATTTATTAATCCGAAGCCAAGTTTTGAAGTGGCAACAGCCAAGTTATTTTTATTTTATAATCCAAAGCCAAGCTTTTGTTTAGCAACCTTTCATCCAGCTCTAGGGACTAGGGACTGGAGAGACATATTTGATATGACTAGAAGCTTTCCATAATATGTAGAAATATCATTTGCTTTTCTAACATAGCCTTTAACAAAGGGAAATTCTAAACTTGTTATCTTTCAGTTTGGGAAATAAACTTTTTCAATTAAAAATGGTATTGAATCCTTACCTTCCCTATTATGTCCTTTTTGAAAAGCCTTTTTGGTTTTACAGACTAAGATTCCTTTGTTCATTTACATATGCAGCTTGACAGCGCTTTGTTGCTGTTGTTTGCTAGAGGATTGCTTTTTCTGATGATCATTCTAAAAGTTGCATCTGCAGTTTGGTGTTCTTGGCCGGTTATAGCTTCTCTGGATAAATGTTGCTCTAATGTCGTACTTCATATGTGCGGGATCTGGCAAGTGTTAGTCATCGTTGTAACTCTTGGGTTTTTACCTTCTCCCTCACTCGTTTCTGGGTTCTTCATAGATTTTCTGATGTGATCATTGTGAATGCTTACTGTTGCTTAATGTATATTGGAAACTGTAAAGAACAATGTTTTTACCTGGAATAACAAACTAATATACTATGGTTGTTCCTTGCTCCGGGTGGCAAACACCACTCATTGTTTCGTTTTTGGTACCAATGTATTTAAAATCGGTAGTAAAAATTAATTTACGTTCATTGGTTCAATAGTGTATATACGATTAAATGTTTTAAATATATTTTTATCCTTCTAGAATGTTCTTTAGTTTTAATTTTAGTTAGTAGAACAAGACTAACATATATTTCGTTTTAGTACAAGAAAAAAGAGTGTACTCTTAATACAGTCACTTTAATTCATTACTTTTATTAATACTCCATTGCTAATTAATTATTTAAACATGTGTTTAGTCTATTATCATGCGTGTTTATTAAAGAAAAAAATAGTTACTATGTCTTTAATTTTGAAGAAGTATCAAAGATCTTAAATTTTTGAAGCAGACTTTCTTTTTTGAGGTTAATGACATTAATATCAATTTCATTTAATAAATACAAGGGTCTTAAAAATATAAGGTTGTTGGGCCTAAGTGAGGCAGCCTGGTCCATGAGGCCAAGGGTAGCATAGTCTTAGGAAAGAAGGAACCCCTTATTCCTTTTTTGATTTCTTTTCACAGAATTCCCCTCCCTTTAGAACTATTCTCTTGCCTTAACCCAAGTGCTCTGCCTTCTCTCTAGATTTCCAGTAAATCTCACTGTTCAAATCTTGTTTTGGTGTTGCCAAATCGTTCCTGTCGTAGAGAGCTCCACTTCTACCTATCGATTTCTCCGTTTCATCTGGTAAGTAGATTTCTCCCTTTTCTCTTCACTGCTCTTGACCTAGGGCATGCAATTTTGCTGGTTGCATGTGTTTTTCGTGTTATGCCTTCCATTCCCAATATATTCTAGCTCTAAGAGCTTTGTTCCATCACCAATTTGGTGATTTGTAGGTCCTGTTGTGCTCTAGCTGTTTGGAGCACTATAGAAGTGTTGGGTGAGCTCACGGTTCATTTGAGTCCAGGTAAGGGGAGCTAATTATTTTGCTTGAAATTATTTTATAAAATATATGTATGTTGAATTATGAATTTGGTGTACTATTGAGACTGAAATGTTACTGTTTTAAGTAATTGGTTTTGGTGTATTATACTGCTTAAATGATTTATTTGGGATTGATTTAATGTGTCCTATTTTGATGATTATGAATTGTTTCTGAATGGGTTATTGACTGTGATTGGTGATCTTTTGGAAAAGATCTTAAGTGAGATTTAATTAGCTTTGTTGGGTAGCAATTGGATACACATGTACTGTTTTAGATTACTGTGAGAGGAAATAAAATATTAAAAAAAAAAGAATTGGCATTTGAGTTTTAGAGCACAACAGACTAGTTTAGGTAACATAAATAAATTAATTAAAACTGTTTGAGAGCATTCCTTTGTTGGTAGGATAAAGGGGACTTAAAAACCTGAGTTGGCACATCCCTGATCATAGAGCAGCCCTGGCCTGGTCTAGTCAGTTGTGACTAGTCATATGTGCTAGCGCCGTAGGTGAGTCTGATACGTTCAGACATCTGAACCCTCTCCGGTGACCAATTGGGTAGTGATGTGAGGTGGGGAACAAGTATTTTGTAGTAATGAAAAATTTAGTAAGCAGATTCATAATTAAGAGAACATTCTAAGTTATTTAGAGATAATATGTATCATAATATATTATATTATTAATGTATAGATTATATATATATAAATATTTATAAGGTTACGTATGCTGCTGTAGAAATTCTGTTGGTTTTAGCACAACGTGGGATTGATAAATAGTACATTATATTGTTATAAATTATATCCTATTCTTATACAGTTATGTGATGTTGTATGCTATATAATAATATTATAAAAAGTTGTTATAATTTTTATTGGGTTAAATATGTTTTTAGTCCCTATACTTTGCGGCGATTTTGGTTTTAGTCCCTCTTTCAAACTATAGTACAATTTAGTCCTTCAACTTTAGAAAACTCTGGTTTTAGTCCATTTTACCAAATTTTTTTAACTTTATTTACTGTTTCAAACGCGTTTCTCAGTTAACATTGGAGCAAAAATGTGTCAAACAGTGTAAATAATTCAAATGCTATAATGTAATGTGCTTGAAACAACAAATAAAGTTTAAAAAATTTGGTAAAAAGGACTAAAACTAGAGTTTTCTAAAGTTGAAGGACTAAATTGTACTATAGTTTGAAAGAGGGACTAAAACCAAAATCGCCCCAAAGTATAAGGACTAAAAAGATATTTAACCCATTTTTATTTGATTGGTATTATTATAATACTATTTGGTGATATTAGTTTAGGGAATTACGAGGTTGTTTATGTGTTAAATAAATAATATATAATATATTTAAAATAAAGATTTTAGATAACGTGTTTTTATATATAAATCCTTTAGAATATAATTAAATATTATATTATAAGAAGTTAGAAGAAATTATGATAATATAATAACAAGTTTTTCTGGAGAATCTAATTAGAAATTAAACAAACTATAAAAATATAAAATAAATAAAGTATATATAAATTATATTAATACAATACAACTATACATATAAAACTAGTAGCAGCACATAATGTTAATTTTCATTAATATAATATATAATATATAAAAGAGAATGTTGATTAAAGGTTATAATATTATTATGATTTATTTATTTTAATAAAATTAAAGGAAACAACTTTTCATAATTGTATAAGGGTTTAGGCATTGGAGATAAATTATAAAGAGTCTAGTATTGATAAATTTAGATTAAATTTTATGGAGCTGTTATTTTTATAACTTGTGATAAATGAGTCAATGTATTGTATTGTGGTGTTCAAACAAGGATGTTGATTGTAGTAAAAAGTATATGGTTATAAGGTGATGGAAGTCTGATCCAAGTTGCATATCAAGTTCCAAAGGTTTAAGATCTCTCGGTGAGATCCTTAGTGTTTTAAAATGAAAGTAGGAGGGGGTCATCCTGACGCTCCAATGGCCAATCATGCTCACTTAGAGAGATCGGACCATGTGGTGAGGAGTAGCAGGAGGTCTTTAGTCTTGGGGGCTCCCAGTATGCCTCAAGGCCCGGAACGGACTAATCTCGTGAGTGTGGCAGGGTGGGGAACCCAAGTTTCATAAGTCACCACGAGTGCAAGACCCGCCATAGCTCGACTTTCGTTTTAAAGTCCGGACGAGTCAAGTCTAGAAATTAACATGCTTAGGTTGTGTTTCTGAAACTGTTGGATATAAGTTATTTCTTGTATGTTACATGCTTAATTTGATGCATGATTTTGTATAATTAGCTCACCCTTGCAATTGTTTGCTTGCTTGTGTTGTGCCATGTTGCGTGTGCTGCCCTGTTGCGATGATCATCCATTCTGGATGTGAGCAGAGGAGAATGAGGTGTCAGGGGAGGATGTCTTGGAGGAAAATGAAGATGTTGCAGCCTAGTCCTATAGGATTTATGTTATTTGAACTCAAGTTATTTTGAAGACTCTTGTCATATTCCAAGTTTCAAATTCCTAGCATTTTATGGAGGACTATGATACTCCAACTCTAAATTCCTACACTGTTTAAGGATAAATGTAATCCTAATTACTCGTAACTGTTTTCCTATATTATGCATGATGACGTCTTGATTATGTATGTATTTCTATATAATTGGGATGTCACAATAAACACAATAATTATTAAATACTAAAGAAGTATTTAATTATCTTAAACATTAATGAGGTTCTAATCAAATTAAAATTTCGTATTATTATACTAAAATTGAATATATCAATAATTATTGTATTAAACTAACTATTAAAATTTTATGCCCAAATTACCTTTTTTAATTTATAATTTATAATTTTTTGAAACTTAAAACGGTGTAAGTAGAGATTAATTCACTAGATTCGATGAAAATATATCTAAAGACTATATTATAATAATTCCAAGTTTGTTACTTATATAAGTTTATTAAAGTTAAAAACCATTATCCAATAAAATTTATCATGATTGAAACTAGAGCTTACACAAGAAAATAAATCATCAACGAGAAAAGTTAATTAAAAAATATTTTAAAATTTGATATTAAGTCAATTGTGAGACGAATTTATGTTAAATTTCACTTTAATAACCTTTACTTTGCTGCAGTGAATTTTTGTATAAGGTGTTTAAATCTATAAACATTGCTCACAAAAATAAGATAAGTAACTTAAACAACTTTACATTAAGTATATCTTAGAAAATTATACGTAATGAATAAATGGTAGATTGAAACCATTTCACCATAAGCTGAATTTGAAACAGGCAAAATCAGGCATTTTTCAACATTATGAACAGACAAGCCTGTTCAAAGATTCTGGAGTTGGTTTCTGAATCAGTTTTTGCATGTAAGTAGATAAAGGAAAAACACTGATTAACAACTAAACCAGCCAATCCAGATTGATTTTTAAAACACTGTTTAGCACAATAAGGTAGAATGGAGCTTAAGATCTTTATTATCTTCTGCTTAAGGACTTCATTATATTATGTTTAGAAACATATATGCGTAGTGTAGCAAACAGATGCATCTACCCAAGAATGAAAATATACTTTTGATCTTCTGAACAAGCTTGAGCAGTGGTTAGAAAAGTACTGCTATGTCTGCTTAAATTTCACAGTAAAGTATAGTACAAATTCAGTTTTAAGACAAATTAATATGTCTCATCATTATTCGCAAACTTTTACTCTGTCAATTTATGACGATAGATGGCGCTGCTTCAAGACTACAGCATGTTATTAATTATACTTGTACTTAAGTACAAGGATTTGAAAAACCTGTGAATTTATACATCCACCAAATAAATACTAGGATTGAATAGATATTTGGAAGTGCTAGACAGACAAAATTATTTAACAGAAGTCATAAGAGTTTATGATCACGTTGGAAAACTCAACATAGCAGCATTTCTTCATAGCATGTTTGTTTTTCAACAAGTTGGAGGCCAGTTCAGCAGTATCATATAGAGGGAGAAGAAGAATAAGATAAAGATTGAAAACTAAGCACTCTAGCATTGAACAAGTAGATCAAAACTAAAATACTGAACACTGCCGAGAATATAAGAGATGAAAAAGTGGCATGATGGAAAAAGGGAAATCTAACATGTATAAAAGTAGGAAATGCAAGGAAGTGAGAAAACACTACACCCAGCTAAAATTGCATTAATGAGTCAGCCTAAAAACAAGTACAAACATCTGAATAACAAGAAATTAAATACGCTAAAATGCACCTAGAGAGTCCATACATATTCTGGTGCATCTTTCCTTTTCCCAGCCAATGTACGATACAAATACATTTTCTCTACCCTTTGCCCATCTTCCAGGATGCAATCTTCTTGCTCACTTTCATTGAAGATCTCCACATTCAACCTTGGCATCTTCTTGGCCAGCAACTTGCAGGCTCCCACAGTCACTTCGCAGGACGACATCCAAAGGGATCGCATTGTTTCATACTTCCCTACGTCTGTCAGAAGTGCCAAGTCACCAAAAGGGCAATCTCTTATCTCAAGCTTTCTCAGTTTTTTGCATCCATTCAATACATACAGCATTCCCTTGTCACTGTCTCCAGCAAATGCAATAGACAGCATTTCAAGCTTCTCAGCATACATTCCAATGTAAAGGAAAACCTGGTCCGTCAACTTCCCTGAGAGTGATAGCCGCCTCAGTCGCCGGCAAGACTGCACAATTGCACCAAAACCTTCGTCCAGTGGCTGCATTGTATCAGGGTCAGGCTTTGTTGCATCAAGGATGCACAACCTGAAGCGGATGAAATTGGGGCAGTTCTTGGCCACTGTAATCAGTGCAGCATTTGTCATCTGTTGGCAGAAGTAGAGCAATGAATGAAGCTTGGGGCACCCCATTGATATTGCAACAAGTCCTACTTCTGTGACAGCCAATGCATTTCCAAAGGGAACGGATGGAAACACCCTCAGTTCTTGCAAATCCGTACATGTCTTGGCTACAACACCAAGTCCTTTGTCTCCAATGCAATCCATTATCTGAAAAAGTTGAGGAATTTGTTATATTGAACAATTGCAGAATTAACAAATAAAATGAGAATGCTCTGAAAATTTGATGTATTTACCCATAAGCGCTGAAGTTTCACACAGTGGCGAATTAGTTTTATCAGATCACTGCCCTGAACGCCTGCTGCATAGCTCAAGTTTAAGGATGTTAAATTGGGACAAATGGGATATATCGCAGCAAGACAGTGAGGAGCAACTTCCAAAAGCCCTGACAAACTGGTTATGGACTTGCACTTGAGAATGGTGTTCTTGAGCTTTATGAATACCTCTGATTCAGGATCTTGGACAAATGATCCAATTCCCAAATCCGCTAGTTGAGGTGCTCGTGTCATTATCCTTTGCAGGGCATCAAGGGGAACTGAACGATTCAGCTTCAAACTCTTGAGGTTAGGAGACCTGGCTACAAGTCTCTCTAGTGCTCCCAAACTAACCTCTCCTTTAAGGCAAGCGAAATTCAGAGAGACAAGCGATGTGCAGCTATCAGGAAAGCAACTTAGCCAATGCCCTTTGTGATCTTCAACTTCATTTTCTTGCAGATCCAGCTCCCTAAGATACCTACATTTCAAAACAAGTAAAACACCAGCAATATTGGGAGTCAAGAACACATTCCAAGATTCCTCACTCTATTCTCAATCAGCAAGAGATTCACCAACCCCACTCATACCACATGCAAAATGGATATTATTCACAGAAAGGCAATCAACTTTTATAAATAATATATCAGTCAAGCTCCCAAGATCCTCTGGGGAACTAACTTTGCTGCATGGCTTGACATGTACTCAGCAACTCTTACTCAACTAATTAAACTCCTTTGTCCCAAACTGGTACCCACAAAGAATACAAGCCAGAAGTCACCGTAAAAATGTCGAAAACAACTAAACTTTGACAGCACAAGAAGACAAAGACCAAACTAATCAGAATATACCTCCAGCCATATATCCTCCAAGACACAAAAGGCAGTAGGAAGTCATCAAACATGTTCCAAAAAGCCCCCAACGAACCATAAATAGTACAAAGACAGACAAACCAACAAAACTTGTGCAACAAAAGCTTAAATCTAAACCAGCAGAAGACTCAAACACACAACTTATTCTCACCTGCAATTAGCAGCTACGGCAGCAAGGCCATCGGTGGTGAACCCTTCACAGCTAACAAGAACCAAAGACTTGAAGTTTGTGAAAGAACGAGAAAGTAGCTCCAGGCTCTCATCCGAGACCACCATCCTCTTGAGCCTAAGCTCCTCCAACCCAACTCTGCTCTTGGCCAGAGCCTCAATCCATGGATACACAAAACCACCCCACCCGTAAGGTACCAAACTGAAGTCAGCAAAATGAGGCTTTCCCTTCAAAGTCAAAGACTTGAGACCAGGAAACCTTTGGATCAACCTCTCCGGAGAGATAGAGTAACAGTTCCCTATAAACACCCTCTGTCTCGTACACCTCTCTATCCTGTACCAACTTTTACACACCAAAGACAAAGCGTTCCGGTCACGGTGTGAAACCACATAATCAAATATGTGCTCTATTACCTCGTCGGGGAAATAATTCATCATTTTTTTTATCTTGACGTTTCTCTTTCTCTTACTCAGTGATCCAAACTCCCCAACTTTCCAGGAAAGCTTTCATACTCCATACAAGGATAGGAAAAACAAAAACACCCCAGAAAGGTAAGGCTCCTAAATTTGAAGTTCTACCACATCATGGAGAAAACCAAGATCTAAAGCCAGAAAAAGAGGGAACAGATCTAGGCCGAAACTAGAGAGTGAGAAAACAAATCTTGAAATCTAGAACATCAGGGGAGTCTAAAAAGAGGGTACTGATAAAAACTGAAAATTTTATACTCCCCAACTGGGATCTGCTTGGAGGGTAGCCAAAAAAACTCAATTTTTCCCAAGGAAAAAATAACCAGAGAAAAAAAAATGAACAATGAGGTGGAAGAGAGGAAACCCAAAACAGAAAAATTATGATCTTGCAAATCAAAAGGTGATGATGACGATTTCGAAACAGGATAAAAGGATAAAAAGAGAAGTAGGATAGATCTGAAAAAATCCAAGTTTAGCAGAAATCTTAATTTACACTTTAGACCAAGCCACACAAGAGGTGAATGAGCTTAGAGCTTAGAGCTTAGAATGAGAGAAAGATTCAAACCCTTGGTGTGACTCACTCACATGTTCTGTGTTAAAAACAAAAAGGAGTGAATGAGGTAAGAAGAAGAAGAAGAAGAAGAAGAAGAAGGGGAAAGAAGAGAAGGTGGAGGTGGTGGTGAAGTGAAAGAAAGGAAGTAAACCCAACTGGTTGAGTTGAGTGTGGATTTATTTGACCATGGTTACCTTATGGTAGGTTAACTCAACCAGGAAGGATGGTTGGTTGGGGGCTTTCGAATGAAATCTGAGAGAGAGCAGGCGTCGATTTTGATGATGGGATATTGAGAGAATCTTGACCGTTGAGTGCGTGAACATGCATCAGTCCTTGTCACTGCTTTCCAAGTGAGCCTCACCCTCTGCTAAAGTCTCACACCCTCTCTGCTAAAAAAAAAAAGAGTTTCTGAGAAAGAGAAAGAGAAAGAGAGAGAGAAAACGGCATGGACAAATCGAAAACGACTGTCGGATTAAAGACACCTGCTTTCGGGAAAAACTACGAAAATGCCACGCCTAGGTCTTAGATAACTATCTAGATAAGATCAAATGTAGACTTGACACCAACCTACTCCGCGCGTCTCACACAATCGCGCCTTTTCAACATGTTTCCTAATGCTACAGTAAAAAACTCAGTCATTCTCATTAATTTTATTTTCACGTTAAAAATGTATTAATATTTTATATTTCATTATAAATTTGACAGTTTTACAAATTTTCTACTTTTCGTCGTTTTACAACAAATGATTAATGATTTTAATGAAGATAATTTTTCATTCATATTGTACAATAATGACAATTAAAATAGAAATTTGCGTTTTTGTTAAACATCAAACAGCCGAATTAGTCTAAGACATTTATTTCTGATGGTGAGGTTAAATTTTTTACATTACAAAAGTATTTAATTTTTAATTATAAAAATTCTTAATTATTTTGCTACTTAATTTCGATACACATAAAGTAACTTACCGTCCGACACTCCAATTAATAATATCACGCATTTAAAAAGAACTTAATTATTCAATTTGATAAACTCAATTGATGGCATTTCATGAATAAAAAAATATAAATTACATTTTCTAAACCATAAACATAAAATTTAGCATCTAAATAAATGGTAGGACTCTGTATTATTTGAAGATAATTGAAGGATGAAATTTGTCAATTATTTGTCCTATTTTGGTAACGGGAAGACAACGACTTAGGGTTAAAAGATTTATTGGTCAATTGTTTAAAAAAAAAAAAAAGAATTTGGAAAGAGATTGATAGAGGAAAGTTGAAAGCAAATAAGAAATAGCAAGAATATTTATTGAAATGATTAGGAAATTAAGTTATGAAAAAAAAAAAAAAAGGAAATGAGAGGGAGAAAATGCATGAATGGGAAGAAGTAATAAATGACGATATTAATTGGAGTTAACACTGCCTACACATGATTTGTTCTTGTTTGTGTTTTTTGCCTTTTGGGTCCTTTGATGATTCGGTGCGTTACGCTGCATCGTACTCCTCGCAACAGCTCCACGTAATTGGTTACATCACTGCGTTCATCACATCAGTCCAAGTCCATGATAGGGACCGTACAGACCACCGCAGTAGATTGAAAGAGAGAGGATTTGTGTTTTGATTGGATAAGGCATCAGAACCTCAACCCCTTCGGAATAATACAGCAATCATAGCGGTCGAATTCAAGGATCACACCCCAAAATGGAATACTCTGCTTCTTTCAATTTCTAAGACTATATAATTATATTAATATTATTAATAATAATTAAAGATATATTTTCAGATACAATGTTGATATTCTGTTTTGAAATCTATTAAAATATTATTAATTACTACGTCTGATATATTATTTAATTTAAAAATTCAAACTCAATTTTATTTCTGAAAAGTTACACTCAATTTTATTTTGAAAACATTTAAAAAAATTAGAAAAAGTATATTTAAAATTATATTTTATTTTAATTTTTAAAGGATATGGAATTATTAAATGTATAGGAAGAGAATGTTTATCATTTTCTTTTCTAGTGTCAGCTTAAATTCTTTTTAGAGTTTCGTTTGAAAATTAGTTATTTTAATTTGATATATTTTATTTTTCTTAAAAGTTATTCTTATCTAATTTAATATTATTTAGAAGTCGATATTAATTAAGTATTAAATAAATTATAATAAAATATTTTTAAATTTTTATCCAACATTACATCATAATTATATACTAATATTATATATTTTATCCCAGTATATATATATATATATATATATATATATATATATATATATAATCTAAATATGAATATCAATATGTTATGAAAAAATTATGTTATTGTGTGATTTCTAATGTTTTTATTTTTTCAATGTATGATAAGTAGTCTCATGTATTGATGTATGTGAAGTGATTTTAATGGTTTACAAGTGTGGAAGAGAGTTCCAAGGAGGAACTTTTTAATGGTGGTTTCTAGTATCATTAGTATGAATATAGGAAACTCGGTCTTAAGGATTATCTTAACACTCTAATGGTCTTATATTCTTATTGGAAGTTCCACATCGACTAGAGATAAAGTCAATTTATAATATATAAGTGAGGCGCAAACCTTACATTACAAGCCGGTTTTGTAGGGTTGAGTTAAGCTTAAAGTCCACTTTTAATATGGTATTAGAGCCATCATTAAAAGAGCTTGTCCTAGCGATAATTGTTTGGTCATATTGTTCCACCCGCTATCGGGCCGCTATCGGACCATCCATTAAATGTCTAGTCCCACGCTCGAGATGTCTATACCTCGGCGTGAATGGGGTGTGTTGGAAGTCCCACATCGACTAGAGATAAGACTAATTTATAATATATAAGTGAGGTGCAAACCTCACCTTACAAGCCGATTTTGTGGGGTTGAGTTAGGTTTAAAACCCACTTTCTAATATGGTATCAGAGCCAATTCTAAGTGGGCATTTTTGTTTCCACGTGTTGTCGGGTCACTATCAAACCACCCAATTTCTACTATCACGCACGAGATGTCTACACCCAATTTCTTAATCGGCTTGTAAGCGAGGTGCAAACCTCACCTTACAAGCCGGTTTTGTGGGGATAAGTTAGGCATAAAACCCACTTCTTAATAATTCTCAAGTAGAAAATATTGGCACATGTTGTGAGAGTAGTAGGAGGTCTTAGTCTTGAGTGTTTCTAGTATAATACAAGGCATGTAACAGACTAACCTTGTGAGTGTGGTAGGGTGAAACCCATTGGCAATTACTTTGCAAAGTAGTAGAAGCCACCACAAGTAAACAACCCGCCATAGCTCGACATTCATTCTGAGTCCGGACAATCCAATTAAAGTATGGTCATGTGTAAAGTGTTTGATTGGTTAAATTGTGTTATGTATCATGTGGAATGTTTAAAATATTTAAGTATATTATGAAATGTTTTGTATCACTAGCTTACCCTTGCTTTTGTGATTTTTATGTGTGTGTTGTTTTCTCTTTTGCAATGATCACCTTAATCGGTGTGAGCTTGGGAATGAAACATCTTTTCAGTTGAATCAGCGGTTGGTTGAGAGAGAAACAACATGATATATAGTTTTTACTCTTCAAAGGTAGAATCTTGTGCTCTATTAGTGTTAGGATCCTTGTAAGTTATCATGTTTGCACATTTTATTTTAGTAGTTTTACATTATTAAAATGGGATATTATAATTAATAGGATATTAAAATTAATATTGATTAAAAATTGTTTTAATCTATATTTTAAAATTCATTACTCATAATAATCAAAACGTTGAAAAATAATATTAGAAAATATTAAATATTTTTTTAATATTTATATTTTGACATGAAATTAAAATTTATTTAATTCCTTTAATATAATTTGATATATAAATTTTTAGAAATAAATAAATATAATCCTTCTAATATGATTATATTAAATTTTATTGATGTATATAATATGTTTTAAAAAAATTAACTATAAGAACCTAGAAAATAGAGTATTAGAATTGGTAGGTGTATTAAAATAATGATGTTGAGTATTTTATTATAAAATAATTTCATAATATAAATAGAATTTTCTAAACTCGTCTTATTATTTAAAACACTGTCTATCTCTTTAAAACACTATTCTCTTAACCTCTCTACCATCTCTCTAAGATTTCTTACTCCCAGGTCATATATTTACAATCAAAAAGTGTCTAGGCGATCCTTGCGACAAGGGCTAACTATCTGATCGATCAATTTGTTGTTTAGAGCAAGTAAGTTTTCATCCTTTTTCTTGGTATTTTCTTGATCCTTGATCATGCAAAGGAAATTTGGTTGTGTGTGTCAATCATCTTCCTTCTTCAATTCTTGGCTCAATTTAGGTTCTAAGGTTTCTCTCCAATCACCTATCGGTGATTTGTAGGTTTTTCCTATAGGTACCTTGCGGTGGAAGCAAAGGTCGGGGATTTCTAAAATTGTATAAGTTTTCTAAAGGTAAGGAAAGCTATACTTTTCTTTAATTGGTGTTTTATATGAGTATTAAATTGTTTGGAGTGAAAATTCCGTGATATGTTAATTGTAACCAAGTTAATTGAGTGTTTTATGTATGTGGTGATGAAATGCTGTTGTGAATTGTATTGTATGTTGATTTGAAGTGGAATTGAATGTTGATATGTTAAATTATTTGTTTGGGATGTGTATTATGAAGTTTAGAGATTAAAAAGTATAAAATGTAGAAGTTTTAATAATGTTTTGAAGAAAAAATGAGGTCTTAGGTAGTGAGATGGTAGGAAAGGAATGGTGAACTGGTTTGATGCAGTTGGGGTTGGTTATGAGCTATTTTGTGACATGTTCAAGCATTTAAAATGGAAGAAATCTGAGATATGAGTAAGTGGTGGTGATTAGGAAAAGCTAACTTAGTTGAAAACTAACTTTTGGGGGTATTGACTAGTGAAAATGTGAATTACGAGTTCTGTGCTCAAATGGTCAGTTTAGGGAGTCTTGGTAAGTCATATGGGACTTGTTAGAGTCCCTGAGTTGTTTGAAATTGTGCTATAATTGGTAGAATTCAATTTAAGTCTCTAAAGTGAAGTTTATGTAAATTTTGGTTTGAAATGTTGTAGCCAATTATTTAAAATGAGTTTAGGATGGTTTAGAGGAAGTTGTTTAAGTCCAATTGAAGTTATATTACAAGTTAGGGGATGTTAGAAGTTGAAAAAGATTCATAGAATTGGTCAAGGGTGGTTAGTGGTGCAAATGCTGTAGAATTATGCAGACTCGCTGAGCGAGCGAAGTTGCTCAGTGAGAGGCTAAGGGTCGAAACCACTATCTGTTTATTCACACAGCGAGATGGGTCGCTAAGCGAGAGATTGAAGAGTCTAGACCACTGTCTGTTTATTCGCATAGTGAGTTGGGTCACTAAGCGAGAGGTTGAGGGGTCTGGACTAGGGATGGCAACGGGTCGGGTTCGGGTCGGATAGTGTGATACCCGAACCCGACCCGCCGGATAAAACTGTACCCGAAACCCGACCCGCTACCCGTCGGGTATCCGCTTAAAAAAAATCCGCGGATATTTTAAAACCCGCGGATATCCGCGGATACCCGCAAATATTTAAAAAAATATATTTTTATAAATTATTAAAATAAAGTTTAAATAGAATTACAAAAAAAATATATAAAATATAATATAAATTAAATTAAATATAAATTAAAATTTAATTTTTGTTTGGGTTGAATTGGTTCGATGGTCAGTCGTCCTTCTTTGCTTTGTTCTCTTTTGATCTTCAATCCTTCTCGAGAATGTCATCCACTCCGATGGGTTGTTGACNTGCAGAAGACACTCNGACACTCNAGATATAAAAAGGTCTAAATTTTATTAGGATAGAAGAGGAAGATTGTACTTAGATATCACTTATATATTTATAGAGCCTCGCAAGCCCATTGATTAACCATTAGTGCATTATATTTTTAGACAATCAAATCTAATAATAAATAATTAATATCGTATAATAAATAATTAATATCGTATATTTTGCAAAAAGAGTAAGACAATATGACTTATTAATTAGTGCAGTATATTTTTAGACAATCAAACTCAATAATCAATAATCAATACCGTATATTTTGTAAAGAGTAAGACAATCTAACCTATTAATACCTGTTAATTGTCAATAAATGACAATTAATTTCGATCGATATATTTCATATAGTACAATTTTAATTAAATTTAACCTTGTAAAATATAAATTAATGTTAATTTTAATTATATTTAACTTAATAAAATTAAAATTAAAATTTTATTTTTATTTTTTGCGGGTAACGGATATCCGCGGGTATGGATAGTATAATACCTGCACCCGACCCGTTTATAAGCGGGTATTAAAATATCCGCTATCCGCGGGTTTCGGGTAGTAAATATCCACGGATATCAACTATCCGTCGCGGATTTTATCCGCGGATATCCGCGGACGCGGATTTTTTTGCCATCCCTAGTCTGGACCACTGCCTGTGTATTCACACGAGTTGGGTCGTTGAGCGAGAAGACTCTTTGATCTCCTAGCAAACTTGGTCGCTGAGTGACTAGTTCAGGGTTGGTTTGTATTTTTATTTTTAGTATAATTCTCTGATAACCTTGGATATGTTTGATTCTTTGAATGGTTTAAAATTTCTATGTTATTACATACCATGTAATATGATTAAATTTGAGTAAAATGTGCAAAGTATATGGTTCTAAGTATGGTTTCAAAGTCATAAAAGTGAATTTCAAGGTGGAACTTCTTGGTGAGGTTTAAGTATGTTTAGAATGAATGTAGGGAGCTCAGTCTTGGGGGTTCTCTTGAAACTCTAATGGTCTTTCATTCTCAAGTAGAGAAGATTGATCCATGTCGTGAAGAGTAACAAGTGATCTTAGTCTTGGGTGCTTCCAATATGATCCAAGGCATGGAACAAACTAACCTTGTGAGTGTGGTAGGGTGAAACCCATTGATAATGACTTAACAAAGTAGTAGAGGCCACCACAAGTGCACAACCTGCCATAGTTTGACAATCATTCTAAGTCCGGACAGTCAAGTCTAAGTCTTAACATGTTCAGGATGTTTGAAGTTAGGTGTCATATGTGAATGAATTGAGGTGTTTATTGTACTATCATATTGCATGAATCTTTTTATATCTAGCTTACCCTTTTGTTTGTACTTGTGTTTGTATGTGGCTGTGTTCTTTCTTGGCTATGATCATCCTGTGGGTGTGAGGAGAGGGAGATGAGGTTTTCTTGGAACAGACATTTGATGGAGGGGATGCTACTGTTTAGTTTTACTTTATATCAGCTTTGTAAATAGTTTTGTTTAGCCTATTTGTATATAAAATTTAAATTTTATAGTTATTTTTAGATGAGTGTAAGTTTCTATTTTATATTATAGTTAACAACGGATGTATCATATTAAATTTGTGATGACTATTATATAGTTAAATGTTATATTTTGGAATGTTACATTAACCCTTAAAAGAAATATATTCATTTGTTTTTATAGTTTAAAACAAAAAATATATCAATGAAATATGTACAAATTCTAATTTAGTGTGCAAAAATAAGAATTACAAACATATTTTACCTTTAAAAAATATAACTTTATAATATCAAAATTTAAAATAAAATGTCATTTTGTAAATTCTCAACATTTAAAAAAATTATAAAAAGTTAAATTAATATATAATCTATCATATAAAATTTTCCATTTCAATAATACACGTCAATACTTACTTAAATAATATATATTAATCACAATATTATTTTATATTAATCATAAAAACTCACATTAAAATTAAAACAAATAAACAAAACAACAAAATAAAATACTTGCAAATATATTTAATAAGAAAAATAAAAAGAAACGTAAATACTTAATAGATAAAAAAATTAGTCAAAGATATTTAAATTTACCATAAAATTCAAACTTAATTAAATTTTCATAATATTATTGATTGCAACTATATTTAACAATTTTTTGTTTTGAAATAAATTTATAGTGGTTAAGATAGAATTGAATGCATGGATGTAAATCCATGGTAAGAAGAGGGTGTTAGTTTGTGGAAAGAAAAGGAAAAGGTGTGATGGAATATGTTGACTCCATGATTTTGAATGAATGATGATTAGTTGTTGGTTGGGGACACTAGCCGTAGCAAGGATATAGGCATCAGGGAGAAATTATTGTTATTATTCAACCTAGATTTCTTCTTTCTCATGTGAGAGACCACATGTGCACATCAAAATGCAAATGTTAAATCAATTTCAACACTTCCAACATTTTCTAATACTTGTTATGTAAAAGGGTTTTTCAGCTAAAACGAAAAACCTTTTGCATCTACAACTTTCTTTTTTGTAATTCCGTTACATTTTCTTCTAAAATATTCTTAATTCAAGGATGCAAAGTTCTGTGTGCATCAAAAGGGCTACATAACCAATTGGAATCTTATTCCTAAAACATGTCATTATACAGTTGATTCAATAAAAAGAGAGTTCATATGAAAGACACAAATATTAATATTACTAGAATTCAAACATATAAGAGATCGACACTATTATTTACCAAAAACCTTAAGACAATGAGTGAATGCGTCTTTTATCTTTATATAATATTTTACGATTCTTATTTTTAATCAATTTGAGACTTATATTTACACTTAGATTCCTAAGATGTCATTCTTTACTTTACTCAAATTAAATTTTTGTATTAAATTATCATACTACTTTTGTTAGCACTATTAGGATTAAAGAAATGAAAAATCATAAAAAATAACATTCAAATTAAATACAATATTATATAGTTTCAACAATTCAAAAGGCAATTTTTAGACAAAAGGAAAAGGGGTGGTTGGATTTTAATTTAATAACTAAATAATATTAATATTGGTGGAATGGAGGGGTTGATTTTTAATTAATATGTAAAATTTTATTAGTGCCATGACTTTTAATTATGAGATGCTTCTTGATTCATGTAAAACAAATAGTAGAAAATTGTTTCCCTAACTTTTTCAGATGATGATGATAGATTCTCAATTTTTCATTTTAACAAACTCAAATAAATATTAAAATAAGTGATAATGATGTTAGTGGTTAAACTATCAATATGTAACATATCCTCCTTATTCGATTACTTTTACACTTTCAAAGTTGAAAAAGAGTAACATTTTTTTATAAACTGTCTTCCTAACTAACTCATGTAATGTTAGTTTGTGACATAAATATACTGATTTAATATTTAAATTAAATCACATACCATTTGACTTGATATTGATAAAATTAACTTTAAAACAAACATAAAACAATGTTGGACGTATAACATCGTAAGTTTATAACAGTGTAAACCAAAATAAAATACTTCTCAGTAAATCTACATTACGGTACTTTAATTAAAATTTCAAATAATATATAAAAGTTTGTTAGTAACAATAATGAATTTAGATACCGAAAAATGATAAACATTTTAAGTTAATTTTTTCTTTTTTAAATAAAATAAAACTGTAACGTGGTCTTTTGTATTATTGTACCACAAATAATTTTATTTTGCAAATTCTTGATAAAATTTTAAAAAATAATTTCTCCAATTCACCATAATATATATGACATAGTGAATGGATATTCTTGATGTTTTGCATATAAACTTTTTATAGCTTGGTCGGGACAAGACCTATGGTGGGGTAAGATGTTTGTGATCCTGATTTCACTGCTTTATTCTTTGGAATATACTTCACAAAATCAATTAATCTCCACCAATTATTCAATAAAGCAAGTTGTTCGTATGCTTACTTTTCTTAAGTGAAAAAAAGTCGTTCTTTCCATCTAAGGGTGACACATTTTTAAGGGGTTAGATATTCTCTACCATTGTTAGATTTTTTTTTTTTATTTTTATTTTCAGAGAAACAGGTGTAAAAGAAAAAAAAATAGTTTATATTATCTTATAACTATGATAATTTTATCTAGACATCAGTAATTAAAATTATACTTTAATTTAAGTATATTAATTTTAATTTAAATTATTAATCAATATTAGTAAATGGAATATGAAATTTTTATATATACTTTATTTGTAGGTTCGTGTGAAAGATTAAAAAATAGTTTTAAAAATGACATCTTATTTTATCTAATGAGATTAAATTGTTTTAAAATTAAAAATTTAACGTATAAATAGAAATTTTATTAACGAGTTTTATTATTTAAAAATATATACTATATTTTTAAACAACTGTTTATAAGAACTTTCTGATAACGTTGTCAATGAAACTATCAAATTAATATTATTATCAAATTGTAGTTTAATTCCGAGTTTTCCCCATAACATTCTCCAAAAATGACTTAAAAACTTTATGTCCTTATCACTCATAGTTTTGGGAATCCAATGAAGTCTCTCAACTTCTTTGAAGAAGAGATTTGCAATTAATCTTGCATCATATACTTTGGGGAATGGAGAAATGGCCATCTTTGAAAACCTTTCCATCATCACAAAGATATAGTCCTTACCTTTCTTTGTTCTTGGGAGTCGTAGTACAAAATCCATTGGATGTCCACCCAAGGGATATATAGGATGGGCAAGGGACTATAGAGACCATGGGGTTGAGCTTAGACTTGGCCTTCTTGCATGATATGCAATTCTTACAATGTCTCTTAACATGCTTTGTCATGTGAGATCAAAAGAAATGTTCTTTTAAGACTTATAAAGTCTTAATAGCCTTAAAATCCCCTATCAAACCTCCCTCATATGCCTCTCTTATGAGTGAGGCTCTTAAAGAACCTTTGGGTATGCAAATCTATTACCTTTAAAAAGGTATTCATTGTATAGGTAGAAGTCTTTGGTTGCTCCTAGGTGGCACTCACTAGGAATGGAGGAGAAATCTTCATCTTGATAATACAAGTCCCTAATATGATAAAAACTAAGAAACTTGGTTTCAAGAAGAGTGATGAGGCAATGATACTTAGAGAGGGCGTCAACTACTATGTTGGTTTTCCCTTTCTTATGTTTGATCGCATATGAGAATTGCTCTATGAATTCTACCCCCTAACATGCCTCCTATTCAACTTGCCTTGGCTTTTCAAAAACTTTAGATATTCATGATCATTATGGATCATAAACTCCTTGGAAAGAAGTATTGTTGCCAACTTTGCAAAGTTCTAACAAAATAGAGTTCCTTGTCATAGGTAGAGTAATTGATATTACTCTCCTTAAGCTTCTCACTAGAGTAGGTTATGGGGTGTCACTCTTGGTAAAGGACGACCCCAATGGCCACATTAAAGGCATCACACTCAACCTAAAATGTTTTTGAGAAGTTAGGAAGGGTTAGAAGTGATGCATTGATCAACTTATCTTTAAGAGTTGCAAAGGCCTTTGCTTGATCGTTACCCCACTAGAACTCCTCACCTTTCTTAACGAATTCATTTAAGGGGGTGGCTATTATGCTAAAGTTTTGCACTCCTACAAAATTTAACCAACCCATGAAAAGATATAAGCTCATTCACAGTTTTGGGTGTTAGCCACTCTTTTATAGTCACAACTTTCTCTTGGTTCACTTAGACCCCTTGTGCATTCACTTTAAACCCTAGGAAGATCACATGATCTATCCCAAAGACAAAATTTTCTCTATTAGCATACAAGGATTCATTCTTTAGGGTCTCTAGTACACTCCTTAAATGATGTACATGTCTTTCCCTAGACACTCATTCCTCGGGATTGGTCCTAAATGTTGGCCTATTGGGCAAATATAAGGGTTGTACAAAATCAATTTGATGCTCAATACCCCTTAAAGGTGAAAGTTCCTTGGGAGGATCTTGAAAAACATTCTTATACTCATTGAAGACTAATGATAAGTTCTTGAGGACATCTAAAGGTTGGACTTTGAAAGGATGGACAAGATCGATTAGGATAAGCTATTAACACTTTGTTTTTGGAAAGCATTATCTTCTTTAATCCCTTGTGGGAGATCATTATGCCTTTCTTCTTGGCCTTCGTACTTTGCCTTTGTGCCACTTGTGTCTTCCCTTTTTTTCTTTTTGATTTGCATTTTAGTTTGGTCCTCATTGACTTCTTTAGGTGTGAGAGGTAGGATTGTGATTATTTTGCCATCATGAAAAGTGTGCTCATCATATTCCCAAGGCCTTCGTGGTAAAACGTGTGCAACTTCCATAGGTACAACATCACATAATACCTCATTCCTATAATTTCCTATTGAGAATTTGATGAGCACTTGTTTGGTGACTTTTATTTATCCTTCCTTACTAAGCTTTATATGGCTTGGGATGAGGGATGGATTTCAAGCCAAGCTTGTCCACATCCCTTGCTCTAACCACATTCCCATAACTTCCTCTATCTATGATGAAAGAGCATGACTTGTTATTGATAAGGAAACCTCGTGTGGAAAATATTTTCTCTTTGATAAGACTCAAGCTCTTTGGGAACTTGGACTAGCACACGCCTTATGACTAGCATGTCTCTTTCACTTGGTTTAATCTCATAATCACTTAAAGAGGAAGAGGAAGACAAAGTGTATGAGGAAGACTTCTTAGGGGAAAAGGAAGAAGAATGCTTACTCTTTACTTCTCCTTTAATTTTCATGGTTATGGTTCTTTTCGTAGGACAATTTGAAGTTGCGTCCATACCTTAAACATTTTAAGCATTTTATAGAGCTTGACCTTGAATCTTAAGAAGAATTAGGAGTGGTTTGTGAAGTCCTAGGCGAGTTGATCTTAGTATGTAGGTCTTAGGAGATATTGAAGGAATTTTATCATGTTTATTTCCCTTTCCCTTCCAACTACTATTGTGGTAGTCATTGTATGAGCTACTCCTCTTGGGTTCATTTCTCTTTTTCAATTATGTTTCAACTTTTATAGCCAAGTGTAAAAACTTCCCAAGAGAGGATTATTCATACAACTCTACTACATCTTGAATTTTCCTCCTGAGCCCACTTACAAACCTAGCTACATTTTCTTCTTATTCACTTTCTTGCTTGGCTTCTAGGATTTGATTTATGCTTTCTCTTCTAGACACCTCCATTTCTTGAATGAGCCTTACCAAAGTTGATTCCTTGTTGTGTTGCTCAATTAAGGATTGACCTTAGCTAGGTGTATAGTTCATAGGTCATTCCTCCTACAAGGCTAGGCTAGCACTCAAGCGCTCTTACAAGACTGTAAACTCCTCTAGGCCTTAAAATTCAAGAACTAGCAAGCATAACTTGATTGATGTCACGAAAACCACACCAAGAGATGCAAGGAAGGAAAACTTCAAAGACAAAACTAAAGATTATTAAGACAAAATGAGAGACTAGACCACCTAGCAACTCAAGTTTTGAGGTTTAACAATAAACATTAAACGAAATATCCTTTCAGGAAGAGAAGTGCCTACTTGACCTATAACGTCTAAGCACTTGCTCAATTGAAAACCTAAGTGTTAAGACAAAATCGTCTATACGTTTAAATGCTATCACGTTTTAAAGTTTAACCAAATAACATTAAACGAAAGAAGAATCTGAAAATACATTAGGATGAAACAAAAGACTTAGGCTCAAGGATTCCCAACATAAAAAAACTTTAGGATTGTAGAAAACATCAAAAACACTCAGACGCAATGCTAAACGACTTTTAAGCCAAAAGCCTCTAAGAGAGTTTAAGTTAAACGCATGATCTTACTATATCCGAAAAAGGTATTCAATTGAACTCTCGGGAAAACAAAAAAGTGTCAAGACAAAGTCTTTAACAAAAGCATTTTTTTATTGTATTATAAGTGGGAATAAAGAAAAAAAAAAGAGAAAATGTAATTGAAACTGGAAACAAAATTGCATTTGGAAGAGTGAAACGGAAATCAAAATTAAAATGAAGATGATTCTATACATAAGAGAGAAAAGGAAAGCAAAACCTAAACCCCAAAAAGAGGTAGCGGAAAACGCCCAAGCAAGCTGCCAAAATGAAAAATGAAGAGAGAGTTTTGTTTTTGGTCCTTTGGGGTCTTAAAACCTAGGTCCCAAATCTGACCTACAAATGGGCCTCTCCTAATTTACCAAAAATGGGTCCAATAAGTCAAGTTTGACCCAATTTACATTAAAAACAAAATAAAAACGAAATTAAAATATAATTTGACGTGGATAATAGGAAATGACGTGGCAACACTCTTGTTGTCCCAAAACATGATTCCAAAATTATCCTGCAATTAATAATGAGAATAATTAAACTCATATAATCCAAATTAATTAAAATATGAATTACGGATCAAATTAAGCCCAATTAGCAAAACTGAGAAAATAATGGACAATTAAGCATAATTGACTAATTAAATTTGGTGCGGAAAGGTAAATGAATATGACAAAATAATGATTCATCAAGAGCATACAACAGAAATATTCATCCTTTGAGAAGCGTTTAAAAGAAAAGCACAGAAAGAGCTCAAGAAAAAGAGAATACTTGAGCAGAAAAAGAGAATAAGAGAAAAGAAGAAAAACAATACTCTCGAGCTTCATTGTAATATCTACTTATTGATTGTAAGAAAGACAGAAAAAGAAAAGAGAGAAACACCTGCGAGTGTTTAGATTGCATTATATTGTAATCACATCCTCTCTGTGAGAGTAATAGTCTGAATGACTTGTAAGAAATTGTTGATTGCAATTCTGGAGAGAATTAAAACACTTGTTTAACTCAATTGAGTTAAGGAAATCTGGGCAAGGATGTTTAGTACCAAGAGTTATGCGAATACTCATATAGTCTAGGGTAACAAGAGGTTACTCACTAACTGAGGAGACTAGGAGTGTGAGAATACTCATCCAGTCTACGGTAACAGAATGTTATTCACTAATTAAGAAGACCAAGAGTAGTGTGAATACTCTGTTGTAATCTTGTTGAAGATTATAAGGGAAACCCTCTGCTGATGAGACTAGACGTAGCTTAGTTGGAGCGAACTAGTATAAAATATCTGTGCAATTGTTATTTATTTCTCATTTAAACATTTCTCTTACAAAACATGCAACTGCACTTTTATTTCCAAGTACAATAATCTTTTGCACTGAACAAGTACTCTTCAATAGAGGAAGTTCTTACAAACACTGTAGTGTACATTCTGAACCGTAGAAATCAACTATCTTTTATTATCATTTACAAGGCGTTTAAGTATTCATTTGACAAATCTAAAACTTGACAAATGTGCTGTATCAGAAAGGTTGTGAAAAAAAAATTTCAATTAACATTATTCAACCCCCTTCTAGTGGTTTTTAGGCACATCACTAAGGTTATACGAGAAACTACCCAATGCGTCCAATTGCTATAGCCTTCTCAAAATAAAAACACAAACAACAACACTTCCTTGAAGTCTATATCATCTAAAGACATTGTTTACGGGAAATGTCTAGTCAATTTGAAAAGCCTACATGAAAGCTATAGAGATAACATACCTAAGGACTTGCACTCATAAAGAGACAAAAAGAAAAAAATGGCATGAAGAAGTCGTCCTAAGAATATGTGTAAAACAATAGGTTTCGTTCTTAACCTCTCAAATTAAAATATCTTTTAATGATAATCATAATAACACTGAAACTTAAATGTCTTACATAAAAAAGCAATGTTGTAAGCAAAAGTATCTCATAAAGAATATCGTTTAATGAAATGTGTGCTAAAATATACATCTAAAACAACTTTTCATAAGGGTCTAATGTCTTATGTCATCTATTGTGAAAAGTATTATACATCGTCAACCCTTCTTGAATGATATACTTCAACCAAGCATTAATTACTAACACAATGTATGACAAGATGTTTTAAACAAGAAATACAATTAATGGCTACAAACGTTCAAAGCATTTAATGCATGTACTGTAAAGTGTTATGTTGTTTACACACTTGTTTCATAACATTGTCTAAGCTATAATACATAGTTTAGTTATGCTTAGCAAGGTTAATGTTTAGACGCTTTATCATTTTGTTCATGCCCTATGGTGATTAGACACTTTGTTAGGAGTTTTATAGCGTTTGGTGCTTTTTGTGTCTATGTATTAGACACATATGAGATATCAAATGATTAAATATTATTTAATGGCGTTTAGCGCTTTATACGGACATCTTAAATGATTCGTTTTGTCAAACGCTTAGCGACTCCTTACGTTTGTATATTGAATCTTAAGCATTAGTGCTTACTTGGATTATGTTTCCATTATATTAGACGTTGTTTGAGTTTAGACAAAAAATACTTCAAGTATTGTATTCTTTATAAATGTTTATCTCGTTCAATACTCTAGGTAGATTGTTATATTTGATAAACACTTATTTCATTTAGTATTATCCTTTAGCACATGCAAACGTTAGACGTTACATTCTATAATCAATATTTCATTGAGTGTTGTTTGTTAAACTTTAAAACTCGAATTGCTAGACAGTCTAGTCTCTCTAGACGATCTTTTCTCAACACCCTTACCTAATACTCAAACTTTGCAATTAAATCTTTCACTCTTTACCTAACTCTTGTAACACCTCTAACTGGATGTCACCTGTGAAATAAAATAATACCATTGCTACACGTTTCAGATGTATTAATTGTGCCCATATTAATTTAAGAAAAAGAATAATAGAAACCCCTTGCTGGAAGTTTAAAAGACCAAAATGCCACCAAGCTATACGTTTCTCTCTCATCTAAAAGTCATGAAAAACGAATTAATAATTGCACTCTCTTCCGCTAACAAGTTCCTCTTCAAAAACAAAGTTACTCACATTTCCACTCTCTTAAACCATTGAAACTCTTCTATTCTGAAACCCTTACCGCTCACCCTAGCTCATTTATTTATAGGGATCCCTTAACCTATCAATTTACAAATTTTCTACAAGATTCAAAGACCTAAAATGCTTAAAGATATATTTTGGGATTCATGCCTCAAATTTTACTTATACACTTGTTATTATTCACTAAATCCTTCGAAATTTGGTTTATAATCTTCTTAATTAAATTATTCACTAAGTTTCCTATCTTCATAAAAAATACCCAAAAAAAAAAATAATGATTTCTAGTTTTCAAATCCTCGCTTACTCCCAATGAGACTCCTTGCTTGCCTATCTTGCACTCTATACAACTTTCCTAACCTGATGAAACTTTATTCTTGCCTAATGAGTGATTTTTGCAACTATTTTTTTCTACCAAAATTGCACCATGTAAGTCCATTAAATTTCAAAACCTCTTTTCACTAAGCGAGAGTTTCACTTGCGTAGCAAATAAGGACACAAACTCGCTCATTAAGCATTGTCTATGTCCAACAAAAGAAAAATAATTACTCTTGTTGATATTCAAACTCGAGACCTCCCACTTACCAAATGGGTGCTCTATTCAAATGAGCTATAACTTCATTTGTTTATTTTACTAACTATTATAATTTTCCCCAATTGAAGGTCGAATTGAACAAAGGCATTTAAGAGTTGAAGGTCCAACAGATTTAGCTTGAGGATGGTAGTCAAAACAAGACAACTTGGATCGGAGGTCAAGATGAGTCAACCCTGACTAAAGGTACAACCAAGTTAACTTCGATCGAAGGTAAAAAATGTATCAATATAAGATGCGGTTCAAGATAAGTTGGTCTAGGTTGAAGGTTGAGTCAAGTCGGTCTGGGATGAAGTGTTAAGTTGTGTCATCGTGAACCTAGGGTCGAGCCGAGTCATCCCAGACCGAAGGTTAACTTGAGTCGAGTTAGCACGGTCTCAAGTCAAGTTGACTCGATACGAACCAAGTCAAGCTGAGTCGATGTATACCAAGTCAAGTTGAGTCAAAACATGCCTAATTGTAGGTCAGTCAACGTGGAATGAGGTCAAATCAAGTAAATTTGGGTCTAGCTT
This sequence comes from Vigna radiata var. radiata, assembly GCF_000741045.1. NCBI lineage: Eukaryota > Viridiplantae > Streptophyta > Magnoliopsida > Fabales > Fabaceae > Vigna > Vigna radiata. Next base: position 10,970,794 of record NC_028354.1, on the reverse strand, counting down.
GACTCAAGTTAGCTCAGACTAATGCTAAGATGAGGTGGTTCATACACAAGTCGAGTTGAGTGAACTAGACTCAAGTTGACACGAGCCGGTATGGGTCTAAGTCAACCAATTCCGATCTAATCCATATCTAATAAATCTAATAGTCAAATATGTTAAATTGATCTCACTGAGTTTAATTTGATTGATAAAGTATATTCAGTTTGAATTGGATTGAAAAAAAAAAATCTAAAATTTTGTTTATCTAATTAAAATGAATTTGAATTATAGAATCAATATATAGGATTTAGACTAAATTTTAAAAAATTACCACGCTTAATTTTTTTTATGTTCAAGCAATGGTAACTCCGAGTTTTGAACTTTCTAGACTATAAATACCGTGAATTTATGATATAGACGGGAGGAACATCTTTCTTATGATTGAGATCAACATAATGCCACAAGGAAAAAAAAAATTAAAAGGATTTAAAAGAAGAGTTGAGAAGTATTCAAAGATAAGGAAAAGAAGAATTTTAAAACATAACTTGATACACTGATAGGTTAGCATTGTTGTTAAATATATTATATGTGGCTTTATATCTTAAAATTTGCGTAGATTTTGTTCCCATAATTGTTCTACTTGTTATTTACTATTATATCTAACATAGTGTTGTATGATTCCAATAAGAATGATTAGTAACTTAGATATTTCATTATGCCTAAATACCTTAAAGTAGATGTATAATACAAAACAATTATCTAGTACTTTGGTTCTCTTTCAAATTTTGCGTATGTGTATGTAATGAACCAAACTACACTAATATACATGTTGAGTAAACATCTCTTGTATCGGAAATAACGATATTCATATATTACGGCCTATTATAATTAGAATATACATATAAACGATCGAATTCAACACGAAAAAAATAAAATTCTAACTCATCTTATCAAGAGATGATTGACACATCAATAGCCCATATGACAAAACAAAATAAAAAGTTATTTATTTTTAAAATTAATTTAAATATATATATATATATATATATATATATATTATATAAAAGTTTAACAAACAATAATAATAATAAATATATTTAAGATCAATAGAATAAGTATGTATTTTTATTTTTAAGATCAATAAAATTAAAAAAAATCATAAATATTTTAAACTTCATTTTTTAATATTTTTTAAATTTTTTAAAAAAAGGCAAAGGCTAGATGAAATAGACAACAATATATTAAGGTATTGAAATACTTAACCTATAACTATCTAAGTTAAAGTATTATAATCTCATGGATCTTTGACTTACTTTACTACTAAGTTCTTAGCCATGAATCAATAGTCATTGACATCCTCAAAGTGGCATTTGCCATCATGATGAAGTGAATATAAGTGTTTCCCACTTATCCCCACGTTATAAATTCCTATATCTATGAATTGTGTCTCAATCAAGAGGAAGAAGAATAGAAAAGGTAAGTGGGATAGTGAAAAACTAAAAACAAAAAACAAATAAAAAAGATCATGTACCAATAACCAAATAATAAATACTTACATATCCAATTAGTTTTGAATTCAATTTTGTATACCTTAATAAAAATTTAAGCTATAACAATCTACTTTACATATGAACATGCAGAATAGATTTAGCAAAAAGAAACAAGCTTCCTTGTTACCAGCTTCACAAACAAAAGTTGAAACATGTAACAATTTTCAAACTTTTCCAAGTAACATGTAACATATGGGGTTGTAGGTGTTATCTATGTTTGTTTCCCCTTTTTGGTTTGTAGAGGATATTTGTGACATCCTTTTCTCTAAGGTTTTATTTTCCTTCTGTTTTGCTCTCATTTGTTAAATTCTCAACTGCACTAATTTGTTGTGGACCATTCCACGAAGGATCTCATCCTTCCCATGTGAAGGTGGGTCACCCACACTACCCATCAAGACTTCTTTTTTACTTCCAAAAATATATATATGTCATTCCATGCTACATTTTTACACACTTCCACCACAATCTTGCTTCTATTTAGGTACTATGTTCCATTCTATGAAACTATACTAGTTAATATTACTTTATACTTATGTATTCATATACCAATTTATAAGACGGAAAAATTAATTATCTAAATTCATTCATCCTACATAAATGATAACTACAATTTGATTTCACAAAAGACTTTTGATGTTTATTATTTAGAGCTTTTAACATCTAATCACTTTCCGACGTTTTTAGATGACATTAATGGAACGTCAGACTCCACAGTCAGATATAAATATCAAACAGTATAGGTCAGATGTCTATATAAACGTCTGACTGTAGGGCAACTAACGTCTAAACTCCTGGAATGAATTTAGCCACTATAATTCATTAGACGTCTGTGTGAGTTTCCGACGTCTAAGTTAAAATTAAAACTTTAAGTTGAATGTCATTTTCATCTTTGAAACTAATATCAAAAACTGTGTTTAATCTTTAAACTAAATTAAAAAATATTTCATGTTTATACTTTATGAAAATTATGTAAAATATTACGACAGTAAATGACATGCATAAGTTATATTTTAGTTGATTAGGAGACTTTATTTATTTATTAGATATATATTATTTAGGTTTTACTGTGAGGGAAATGTGAATGATTGAAGAAAAGTGGTGTTTGAGGAAGCCTAGCATTAGCATTGTTAATTAAGTTGATGTTGTTGACTCCATTTGTTAATAATGTTAGAGCTTAGAAAGTGTCTACGTCTGACACAGAAAGTTCCTTTTCCACTTGATAATGAGAGTTCATGTGTAGCAAGTTATTAACGTGACTTTTGTATTTTTCTAATGCTAAAGCTTGTAGAAAGTGTTCATAAGCTGGCAAATTTTGTCTTCAACTTCTACAATTCAACACCGAATACGTACTGATTTGACGTTTATATACTAATTGTCCAATTAGACAAATGTAATTTGCATATCTAAAATCTCTAGTTAGGCCAAAACCTTTTTTTTAAAGAAGAAAGAAAAAGGAAGATAATAATATCCATTTTGATATTGCGCCTTCAATGATTGACTAGAATTGCAGCCATGTGAAGTACATGAGGACTACAAGCATTGCAAGATTATCCAACCACTATGTCTCTGCAAAACTCTATTTTATTCAAACCTTGCAAAATAATCATATCCAATGATCAACGTATAAGGGTCTTTGATTTTTCTGAGATAGTGGAGCACAATTAAATAAAAATAAAATTGCTTCTTTTTTTATTTTCTCACTTACCTTTTTAATTTAAAATTAGTTCTTATTTAATTATATTTATGCGTGGCATGTGATTTCAACACACTTGATTAGTACTAATTCCACCGCCGTAAAACTCACACCCATTTCCCTCCTTTTATTTATTTTCATTTCACTTTCATCACTTCAAAGTTTTCGTTGCTCCAAAAATACCCTCCTATTTTCCAAAACCTAATAATTAGTGTTCATAACTTTGATAAGCCACTTCTAAGTCAAATTTATAAGTGAAGTATTCGTCATATTTATATAATGAAATTTGGAGCCATTTCTAATTGAGGTGGGGTATTTATTCTTTTTATGAATCTCTTTCATTCAATACCATTGATTGATATATGAATAATATGGTGAATTATTATTTTAATAGATTTATAATATATGTTCGTACCATATGAAAATATGAGTTTGTAATTGATAGGGATTAATCCCATAAATAATTTTTAATATATTTAACATAGTATCAGGATCTTCTGAGATAAAAGTTTCTGGTGTCTCTATTACTACATCCACTACTGTTGGCGGCGGGGCCATCTATCGCTGCCGGCGTCGTCGTCGTCTACCGCTGTTGTCTATCACTGTCACTATCAGAAATTAAGTTTCGACCGACGATCACACAGTTTTGATCGTCTTGCCCAGGTGACTACCATGCCATTAACGACGCCTTCATCAGAGTTCTTTTTAAAGTTATGGATTTGCTTCCTTTTTCGTCATGCATTGTGGCATGTTTAGTAGTTATTTAGAGTATCGAGGTTGCTTTTTTTGCTCTTTTTTTTTCCTTTTTCAGGTGCCTTGATTGGAAAATTTTTATTTTTATAGTTTCTCTTTCCTGTTTATCCATGGCTTCTTCTGCTGCTGTCTCTTCTAACCTCTCTTTTCACCATTGCGTTTGACCCGTCCATATATGCTTTTTTCATGGAAAAGATGGTTTGTTGTTAGTTTATTTATAGTCGTGGTGGCTCTCCAACAATTACCTCTTTATCCACTGGTGGCATTCTTCAAGGGCGATTCGCAAGAAGAGATTTACATGGAGCAACCTCCCAGATTTGTTGCTTAGGGGGAGTCTTCTGGGTTGGTATTTTGTCTTCTATGTCGTCTTGCAAATCATTAGCAATTTGGTGTCCCTCGAGTGCAGAAGTAGATATTTTCATGGATTATATAAGTAACAAGTTTGGTACATACAATTTGTATAGACCAGCTTGAGGGGGAGTGTTAGATATATTATCTTTATATTTATCTTTTATCTTTATTTTTTATCTTTTAGTTAGTTTGTTATTATTTCTTATTTGTATTTTGAGCTTAACCCATATTTATTCTATTATAAATAGAGAACCCTATGTGTGTATTTAACACAAGGGAGATTAATCCCATATAATTTTCACTATATTTAGCAGTAATAATTCAATTTTGTACTAATAGACTATACTTGGTTTTTTCCTATTAGAGTGATTACTCCAAAAAAAATCATAGGTTAGAGCACTATTTTCTTCCATATTGTTGATTCAAAAAAATGAAACTAGATCACATCACATATCCCAAATTGATTATTGCAAACAATAAAGTAATATAAACATATAGATGACAATGATATAAAAGCATGTACAATCTATGATTTTAAGTCATTCCATTGAAAAAAAATGAGCTTTTAACTCAATCACTTATCAAAAACCTGTAAAAATAAGGGTATGCGTTTATAGTTTATGTTTTCACTTGTTAGATATTTGATCTATAAAGAATATACAAAATATAAAAAAGGAGAAAGACTTTTTTGTAGTGTACCCCATTTGTATTGTATTTGATTTTATTTGTTGTCTTATAACCCAACGTCGTAGAGACCATCCTAAAAAAAAAAACTTACTTTATAATCTATAAGGCTATACTACATTTACACAAAGGTTTTCATGTTTATTGCAATAACCAACTGAAAAAACAGCGTACGTACGTTAGCGAACCCCATATATATATATATATATATATATATATATATATATATATATATATATATATATATTTCATACCACAGTCCAATAGTTCTATATTTATTAGGAGCTGAGGTAAAAGAAAGTTTAATATTCCTTCTTCCTTCAACTATGATGGAGGAGCACATGACTGGATCTATTGGAGAATGCAGCAAATCAGAAGCACTCCTTCATTTGGACAGAAAACACAACAGAAATGGAAACATTAATCATGATGAAGGTTGAAAATATGGTGCATATGGTTTAGTTTCGAACTAGGACATAATGCCTAGCTAGGGAGAGAGGCTGGAGGAGGCTCCTAGACCCTCTCATAATGACTCTCAAGAGGAGAATGATACTTTAAAATGATCTCAACATAGTGATGTCTCATTCATCTCAAAAGTGTCACTTACAATGGATGAGGGTTGTATTTATAAGTCATTTAGCCCTTGGTTCGTGTAAGCATAAAATGTTGATTGTTAGCTTCAATTAATGGATCAAAAGCCACGTGTAAGCTCAACCTTTACATGTGTTACAAGCAAGAATAATGTAGATCAAGCTCCTTTCATGCATTAGAGTACACATGTATAGTCATGTTTTACATTAATCAAACATGTGGAAAGCAAGTTAAAAACATAGGTGCAGAGTTGTCCATCAGCGTTGAGCACATAATGGCTTTCGTTGAGCGCAAGGTTATAAGTTGGATGAACGGAGTTGTTAAAAATCACGGTGTTGAGTGCCCTTTAAAGACTGTTGAGCAATGAAAGCTCAGGAGCTCGGTAGCTTTTCCATGGAGCTCAAAAAGCTTGACCATTTGATCCTAGAGCTTAGCTGAATGGTCTTAGAGCCTGACAAGTATGTCCATGACCTTATTAGGTCCATCTGAATGGTCTTTGGAGCCTATTATGTTGATCTGAAGCTCTTGTTAAATCTTTAGAGTATTGCTCTTGTTGATGGGTCCATTGCTTGAACCCTAATCATCATACCCTCCCTCTTGAGAAGGATTTATCGTTAAATATGACAGTCATCTTTATTCTGAAGAAACTTGACTCTATTATTGAGGAAGCTCCTAAAATTCTTAGGAGCAAGCCATTCTTAGATGGCTTTATTTCTTTTGAGGTCCACATGAACCCCTCTTGGATCAAATGTCATTCTATAATGAGCATCAAAGATAATCTTAATTAATTTTAGTCTACCAAACAAGGAATATAGCAAGGCAACACCAGAAGAATGTCTCTTCAGAATTTGATTTATTTTATAGATGAAATCTAGGAGTCCAACTTCATAAAAAAATTTATTTTTGTCTTGAGTTAGTTGTAACCCCAAGGTAACGCTAACTCAAGATGTGATTTGAAAATTTTTGTTAAAGAGTTTGAAATATTATAGTATGGAGTTGAAAATTTTTCAAAAGCGAAGTTAAAAATTGAAGACTTAATAATAATTGGAGAAAAGATTAAGGATTGGAAGAATCCCTTTAAAAATCTTGAATCCATTATAATTGTGGAAGTGGTAGGTGCCTTCAATAGCACTTCCTCCTTGAGGATGATCTCTTTACCCTATTTCTATCTTCTCTCAAGCTCTTCTTCTTTCTTTTCCTTCTTCTTCTTCTCTTCATATTTTGTTTTTTCCTCCTTTTTTTTCTTTCTTTTTTCTATTCTCTCATTTTCCCTTCTATCTTCCTCCTCTCTAACTCTTTTTGCTCTTAAAATTTCTTCCTCTCTAAGTTTTAGAGCTTCTTTTTCTTTCTCTTTTATCTTTTTTAATTTCTTTTCACTCCTTCTAATTTCCCTTTTTCTTTTCTCATCCAATAGCCTTTCAAGTTTTTCTTCAATCTTAGCTTCTCTACGAAAGAACTTACTTACACCTTTAATGAATTCCTTTCCCTCTTTAATGAATTCTCTCATAAGCCCTTGGTTTCTCTCAAACGAAGAAAGAACAAAATTTTTTCTCATGCAAGCTTTTAATTCACTCCAATCTTGAATGTGGAATTTTCTACATCTTTTAACACTATTTTTCCTTTCACTCTAATATTCACATGCATGCCCTTCGAGCTTAGAAATGAATATGCTAAGAGTGTAGGATTTACTATTCCTAGCAAAAAATGATGCATCTCTTCAAATTTCCTTTCCCAAGCTAAATATGATATTAGACTTATATCCTCACCAAAATATGATATTACACTTATATCCTTTCCTAAGCTAAATGATGCATCTACAATTCATCCTTAATCCTATTTTCTTCTTGCCTTAGATGCACTTATTCTTGTCGGCATAGATTGATTTGTCTGAGTTCTTTAGAAATTTGTTTCAAAGTGTTGGATTTCTCAAAGGAACTCTTTCTAGGGTGAAATTGATGTTTAGACATCTTTTAATTTCGAAAGTTTATTCCAAGTTTGAAAAGTTTTAAGATTTCACCAAAAGACAATTCCCATGTAAAAGAGATGAGCCAGAGATTGCTTAAGTATTAAGTCTTTCCCAGCCAGAATGTCTTAGGCTACTTACTTGACCAATTTCAAAAGAGGCTCACTATTGAATTCAAAAGATGACTCATTTAAACAAAGAATTAAACTAAGACTTCTAGACACCACACGAACTCTAGTGTAACAAGACTTAGAGTTTAATCTCTTGTAGTCAAGTTACCCCTAAAGATGCAAATTGTGACACCCGGGCACTGACGAGGGCGGGGAGTGATCGCCGGTGCAAGAAGCATGGTGCAGGGGGCACGGACAAGGAGCGGCTCTTGGCAGGCTTCGAGTGGAAGGGGCACATGGACGAATCGAACATACACCGGAATGAGAGGGATTTGGAGATTGTATAGGTATGGGACTATACAGTTAAAGGATAGCTTAAAGGAATTGATTTGACTACTCATATCAACAAATGCATTTGCTTTTCAGTAGCCTAACTCATAAGAACTCCATGGTTAAGCGTGCTTAGCCTAGAGTAATTATGGGATGGGTGACCTTCCGGGAAGTTTTCTCGAAAAGTGTGTGAGTGAGGACAAAGCACACTGGAAAGCCTCGTGTTGATGTGTGGGGGCAGTCAGCAGTCCCTGTAAGTTGCCAGGGAGTGATCGCCGGTGCAAGAGGCATGGTGCAGGGGGCACAGACAAGGAGCGGCTCCTGGCAGGCTTGGAGTGGAAGGGGCACATGGACGAATTGAACATACACCGGAATGAGAGGGCCAGAGCTGCTCCTGTATAAGGCCGAGGTATTGTAACGTAGCTGGAGAATCCGCTGTTTCAGCTACTACAATAGTGTATTCCATTGCTCCTCTTTCTTGTAAAGTAGTCACCACTTGAGCCACAGAAGATGCTTAGCCTAACTCATAAGAACTTCATGGTTAAGCGTGCTTAGCCTAGAGTAATTATGGGATGAGTGACCTTCCGGGAAGTTTTCTCGGAAAGTGTGTGAGTGAGGACAAAGCACACTGGAAAGCCTCGTGTTCATGTGTGGGTGCAGTCAGCAGTCCCTGTAAGTTGAGCATGTTCCATGGCGGAAGAGGAAGATAAACGCTCCCGAAGTTGTGCAATAGAAAGGGCAGAAGCCTCAAGCTTCTAGGTTTCGCGTGAAGAAGAAAAAGCAACAGAGAAAAGGCGGAATGAGGGCAACATGTGTGGCCCTTCGAAACCCTTAATTGGGTTCCACTGATTAAAGCCCAATTGGAAACGGAAACAGAAAAAAAATCTCTACTTTAGGAAACAGTTGCCTAGTCACTGATCAGGGATTTACTTTTTTTTTTAAGACTAGCACTAATCCCAATTAAACCCTAAATCAAAAGAATCTCCAAAACCCTAATTTTTATCTTAATTGCAATTAAATGAATTTTTTAATCTCTTCTGATATGGAATTCAATACGAGAATTCTTTTAGCCATTAATTAAGTGAATTCTTCATAATTCAATCACGTTGGATTCAATTGCTTGAATTCCAAATAGATATCACATACTAATATGCAGTAAACACGACAATTTATGTTTAAAATGATGAACAAAAAAATTCCAATGTTATCCTACCACACCAAGAACATCACATCATAATATTAAGCATTCAATTAAATTAATCATCATCTAAAGACAATTTAGTTTTTCGTAATCATAAAAGATATTCAAGAAAATGTTTATATTCATCATACAATAAAGAAAGAGTACGCTTCCCATACCTTAGCCAATTATAGAACATGAATCAATAATAGGTCTTCACACTTCTGCTATATCTTTTAAAAGAAAAGATTTCTCCTTTTCAAAGAAAGTTTCTGACTTACGATGCTCTCTATTCTCTTTCTCCATTCTTAACGTAATCTCTTTTCCTTTCTTTTATAAACACCCTTTTTATTTTTATTTTAAATAAATCATATTATAATTAAAAGAAACCACTTAGGTAGTGCTCCCTATAATATCTCAAGTGGTTTTAAAAAAAATAACCTCCTACTTTTTTTTTAACTTATATTATTTAAAGTACTTTTCTTTATTTTCCACACCCCTATTTATAACTTTCACACCTCAATTACAAAATGGAAAGGACATTCTTGCCCTTGAGAAAATATAAATAAAATCAAACAAATGTTTCACATGAACCTCTCTGTAAAATCTGAACACTCTTACATTCAATCCTAAATAAATATTTTTAGCAACAAGCCAACACATTACAAATTTAACAATCAAACGATAACAAGTGTTACACTTATATCAACAAAATAAATAAATAATATAGAACTTTATGTTCTTCTCAAGACTTGAACACCAACTGAACTGCACAACACCTTATAAACTCATGTAAATTTTAATAAAACATATTTAAGACTTATTTATAAACTCTACATTTTCTCGGATCTTACACAAATTGAAAACAAAAATGAAAAACCTAAGGTGAGGCTTGTAGCTTTGGCTAGTAAGACATACTCATCGTCTAAACCAAAATGAGTTTGAACCTAAAAAAAACTTGACAAGAGATGAAAAAGTACAGAAGACTCTTCTAAGACGAATGGTCTTTTACAAAAAAAAAATGGTTTAAAATAGATTACAAATTAAAACACTAAAACAATTGCAAAGTAGGTCCAATTTGTTAAAGCTCGCTGAGTGGACCATGTAGGTATTGGACACTACTTTCTTGACTAACATGTTTTGCTTTCTCAAATGTATGCACAACTGTTTTCTACTAATTTCACCTTAAAGCTCCTTGATTATGTTGTTGTGTGCAAAAGTTGTTGTGAAAAGCACTTAGACCGAGAGACATGTCAAAGCTCCAAAATGAGGTTATGTTGTTGTTTTTTTCTCAGGTTAAAAATCCTAGACCTATACTACATTATGCAATTTTGCATCTTTCAATTTTTGCACACTCAAAATCTCTAACTCATTTACTATTCAAGTACTCAATCCACATCAGGCCAAGCCTAAACTTTATAGCTTGTTGCAACTACCTGGCATACACCATATGAAGTTGCAAGGAGAACACTAAAGCGAAAGGGGGGTAAATAGTGTTTTCAAAATTGTTTAAAGATAGAATGTAAGAGTTTTAAAATGATTAGACATTGGGTTGTAATGATATAAGTAAATGGAAAAAGTTTGAATAGAAAAACAATATACCACAAATTTTTATATTGGTCTTGATAACAACCTTTCAAGCAAAGGTGGACCAAGCTAGAGGAAAAGTTATGGTGATTTGGTCCCTTAGACGTTGTTTGTGACTTTCTAATTCATTTAAGCAATTTGTTCTAGAAAGCATTATTTCAGTTATTGGCTTCAAACGTTAAAAGATGTTATTTTACTAGACCCTACTTGTTTCAAACAACTTTTACTACATAGTAATGTATCGTTTAATGCTTTTTGTTATACTTCAAAACTTAGGTTGCTTAGACAGTCTTTTCTCTAGACTATTTTTATCTTAACACCATCTAGGGTATACATCTACACACAAAAACCGACAGATACACAAAATGCTAGCAATTACAAGTTGTAATTAAAAAGGAAAACAAAATCAGAATTTTGAAAATAAGTGTAGTAGCCAATTTTTAAAACTAAAATGATGTAGTTATAGCTTTCAAGAATCTGTAAAATTGAATAATAAAAACTTAAACAAACTGTAGCAACTTCTACATAAATAACCCATATCAAGATGACCTAGTAGTCCTCACAACAACCACCACCAACTAGCAAGTGCACAAGATTCTGATTGACCAAGGCAGCTTGATCAATGTCCTATTTTGGCACACCTTTAAAAAGATGGACATCCTAGCCAACTTGATTCAACCTTACTTGGAACCCCTCCCCGGTTTTTCCAGAGAACGGGTCCACACCAAAGGATATATTGATTTATTGACGACCTTTAGGACTCTAGAAGCCCACCGCAATGTAATGGTATGATACCTTATGGTAAAGGTGGATACGTCCTATAACATCTTAATTGGATGAAGAATGTTAAACAAGCTTGAAGTCGTTGTGTCCATCCTGTAAGACCCATATAAAGTTTCAAACTGATAATATTGGTTTGAAGTAGCTAACGAGAGCTGGGAAGTTTAAGTTTGGGGTTTATCATTTATTTCTTTTTTTAGTTTTGAAGTTTTCAGACTTGGTCACTTATGTAAAACTGACCTTTCGAGAATTTCGTTTTGTATTGATGACGTTTACAGTTATGGTTTTGCTTCCATGTTATAATGAATAAAGTTTTTTTATTATCCAGAATGAACGTTTTATGGAAATGGTTTGAGAAAAATTGTAATTTAGTGGCATCCCACTAGGGATGTTACACACCCCACACATGACAATGAAGTTCCCGGCTGAAGGTCACTCGACTCATATCATCGTCAAAGAAGATCTAAAAAGAGCAAAGGACTCTCTATGCTCTAAGCCTAAAAGTGGCACCATATGTGCCCCCTTCTAGCCCGACAAGCACCAACATCTTTGCCCATGTAACAATGATATAATAGCCTGCTTCATTGTAGATAGACTCAGACCATGGCGAACAATCTAATCGTGTTGACCAATGTTTTTAGGTTACAATAAGCGAACTCTAACAGCAACTCCCTCAACCTCAACCCTAAAGCTAAGTTTCGAAAGGATAACTAACCTTCATTTGACAAGCCTATGCGAAATTGCACCTTGGGAACCTAACCATCCCAGCTAATTAAGGTTCGTATCAACATAAAATTCATGGCAAAATAATAGAAGTTCTCAAACAAAACATAAACTTATTTGCATAGTGGCCGACTAACATGCTCGACATGGATCCCACGTTCTTATGCTATCATCTATCTACCATCCCGCAGGCCAGACTCGTGGCCTAGAGAAAAAGAAAGTTTGGAGAAGTAACGACGTTCCTTAAAGCCAGAATCATCAGAGAAGTCACAAATACCATGTGGCTTACCAATGTTGTCATGGTGAAAAAAGCCAGTGCAAAATGGCGAATGTGTGTTGATTACACCGACCTCAACAAAGCATGCCCAAAGGACACATATTTGTTCCCCAACATTGATCGACATGTGGATAGCACGACAGGTTCCCTTTTTATAAACTAATATTACAAATAAAATTTATTCTTTTTAAATAATAACAATTAAAATAAAGAGAATAAGAAAAGTGTGATCTGTACAAGTAATTTTATACTAGTTCAGATCAAAAGACCATGCATTCAGTTGTTAATCTCTCTAAAAAGGGATTAACCAATCATTAAAAATAACCACAACTTACAATCACATAGGATAAAGTTTAGGTTTAGAAAACACCTCTCTTGAAGACACAAGCGATGAACAACGCCTTTCTTGAATTAAAAAATGAATGAAACACCTCATTTGAATTACATAAAAGGTGAACAATTTTTCCTAACAACATCAACAACACTTAATCACTTAAGAACACACTAAGTAAAAGTTCATGCTCTATCCACAATAGGTCTTACAAAGCCTCTTTTAATAAACACAGAGAGTTTCTATGGCAAATGTGGAAAAGAAACTTGAAGAAAGAAAGTATAAAAAGAAAAGAATTCAAAATGGAATGATAGTTAGTCAAGCATCATTTCCCTCTCAATTGTGCATAACTCTTGATGTTTCATTCTCTAAATTCAATTGCAAATATGTAGATAAGTCAGCCTAAATCATAACCATTTAATGTGAAGCGACATTTCACACCTTAGGGCAATCATTACATTTTTTTTCAGGAAAAACGCATGATTAATGATCTATAGTCGCCAATAAAGTTATCATTAAATTGGCAAGACAAGCACTAGAGTCTACCTAAGTTGGTAGCACGAAATGAAGTTTGCTTAAGTCGACATTAGCTAACAAAGCCTGCCAAAACCAACAACACTAAGCATAGACTAACACTAGAGCCTACCTAAGTCGGCAACACGAAGTGAAGTCTTCCTAAGCCACAATACTAAGCAAAGTCTACAAGTCAACAGTACTCATACGAATCATAATCGCAAAAAGCACCTCCCACATGATAATCAAACACTTGAGACTGGGGACACTTATGTTCCTATGATCCCCAAATGTCCCACATCACATAGGAGTTGAGGCCAAAGGTAGTTTAACACTTTTTCCTTTTTCCACCCCTTGAGGCATCCTTTAAGAACAAAATTGTGACGGAGCACAACCTCTAAGGTGGGCAATACCTCGAACGAGGTGATTGACCCTAACGATGTCACACAGCGAACTTGGGATCAAAATGTTGGTGCCCGCCATGGGGTTGATAACAAGGTTCTAAGACAAATCATCGGTTCCTTAAGACCTCCATTAGGTATGAACAATCATTTCCCATAGACCTTGACTTGGGGGCTTATGTTCCTATCATACCCAGTTGTCTCACATCTTTGAGGCTAAAGGCAATTTAATGTTAAAGACAAAATCGTCTATACGAACAAATGATCTCATATTTTGAAGTTTAATCAAATAACATTAAAATAGGTTAATGGCCAAAAAGCAACCTAGGGAAAAAAACACAAAACATAGAGCCAAAACCCTAATCAAACAAAAACTAGAACCTGAACCCCAAACATATAAATCATAGGAAAACACTTTCGTTCTAAAAAGCAGGAAAAACACTTAGGCTAGAACACCTAGACGCATGACTAGATGATGTCTTGTCTAAAGGCGTCCAAGAGAGAATTAAGCTAAACGTTCAATGCTTAAAATACCTGAATTAGGTATTTGACTTTTCTCGAAAACAAAAACAGGTTGATACAATGTCTTCGACTAAAACAATTTAAAAACTTAATTATAAAAACACATAAGAAAACCTGAGCAAGCTAAACATTATCTGTCTAGAAAGAGTCAAAAACCAAAGAAGTGTTTACTTAGATAAAAAAAAAAATACCATGAGCTATATAAACACCTCATCTTGTGACGAAGTGTTTATACGTTTGGTATCTTCGATTAAAAGAACTTAATTGTAAAATGATACCTAATGGTAGGAAATAAAAAAACACTTTGTTGTTTTGAGCAAGCATAAATGACATTAAATGCTCAATGTTCAAAAACAATAAAAGTGATGAGAAAAGTCATATTTGTTGCATGCCCAGTTTACTCTAATTTTGCATATAAGTTATTTTACATGCATCCAGAATGCTATAGATCAAATATCAAATGTGGACGTTAGAGACAAAAGAGATAATCATGGAATGTTCCTCTCTTAAAGCAAAGTCTAAAAAGATCGTAAACCTACTTCAAGCAAAGGACTGAAAAAGCATGTTTGCTTTGACAAAGTTGACTTACACAACGACTGCTAAGAAAAAGAAGAAAGAAAAAACACAAGTATCAAGGCTACAAACTACAAAAACAATCTAACAAACAAATATTTATGAAACCTATATATAGATCTCTCAAGAATAAATTCAAGAGGATAGAATAGAGGATAGCCAAAGTACTAAAAGCTTACAACAACATTCCCATCCTAAACAGAAAAAGAGAGAAAAGAGCTCAACGAAAAGAAAACATCTGAGCTGAAGAGAAGAGAAGAGAAGAGAAGAGAAAAAGAGAAATAGATACTCTCGAGCTTAAGCATCAATTTTTTTACTACTGTAAGAGTGTAGAGACAAACACATATGAGTGTTTAGAATGCATTGTATTGTAATCAAATCCTCTCGTAGAGAGATTTAGTCTTAACTGCTTATAAGAAATCGTCGATTGTAGTTCTGAAAAAATTCAAAATACTTACAATTGAACTCTTTTGAGTTGAGGAATCTAAGCACGGTAGTCTAGTACCAAGAGTGGTTCGAATACTCAAGGAAATCTCGGTAGGAAGCTAAGTACCAAGAGTGGTGCGAATACTCAAGAAAGTCTCGACAGGGTGGTGAGTACCAAGAGTGGTGCTAATACTCAAAGGAAATCTCGGCGAGGTAGCTAAGTACTAGGAGTGGTGCTCATACTCATTTGTAATCGTATGAAGATTATAGTGGAACCCTTTACAAAGGAGACTAGATGTATCTTAGTTAGAGCGAACCAATGTAAAATCTCTTGTGTTATTCTTTCTTCTCTTTACTAAACGATCATCTTATAAAACCTGTAGTTAAGTTTATATTTGAAAATATAAGAATTTCCAGGTTAAACGATCCCTTACTTTTAAAAGGAAATTCTTACAAACACTACAATAGAAATATTTTGAATAGCACAATGATCTTATCAACGCATATATTTCAAGTCGAGCATCTAAGTTTTTGAAAGAATATTTCACACGCTTGACAACGTGCTATATCAGAAGGGTTGCGGAAAATATTTTCCAAAAACATTATTCGTCCTTCCACCCTCAAAGACACCTTTTAAAAACAAAATTGTGACGGAGCACATGCTCCAAAGTGGACAATACCTCGAATGAGGGGTGATTGATCTTAACAATGTCACTCAGCGGACTTGGGTCAATCACTATTAGAGTCAACCACCATGCATACAAGGTATTATCTGCTTTGGAGTCTAGAGCTCCGTCATAGTTTTTTGCTTAAAAGGTGTCTCGGAGGAAGGAAGGAGGAAGGACTATTTAAACTGTCTTTAGCCTCAACTCCTAAGTAATGTGAGACTATTGGGCGTAAGGGAACATAAGCCCCCAATTGAGGTCTAAGGAAAATGAGGGTTCATCTCCAATGAAGGGTTTGAGGGAATTAATGGTTCACCTTTAGAACCTCGTTTTCGATCTCATGGTAGACGCTAATGTTCCAATCCCAAGTTCGTCGATTATCTTTGTCAAGGTCAATATCTGCCATATGAGGTATTTTTCACTTTGGAGTTTGAAACTCCATCACAAATTTTGTCCTTAAAAGACACCTTAGATGGTGGAAGGAAAAAGGTATTGAAACTCTCTTTAACTTCAACTCTTAAATAATGTAAGGGGTTTGTTAACTTGCGTACGCCTGTTTTTCAGTTGGTACATTTTAACAATGTGTATCGGGTTTTAGTAGACAAAAATACCCTAATATATTATGGATTCTAAGTTTTAAGGTTAAGGGTATTTTAATAATTTTCATTCTCAAACTAAAAATAAAAAACCCTCAAACCTTGCTCATCTCCCTCATTCCTCTCAACCCTTTCGTTTTCATCTCTCTCACTCCAACATTTTCTTTGTCATCCCTACGCTAGTCCCAATTAAAAAAATCAGAAACACTCACCTAACCCTAATCTACCTTCCTCACTTATCCAAATTTGTTTCTCTCTCATCTCCATACTTTCCCTCACCCATTCACAACAACCTGCGACACCACAATTTTTTGCTATTCTCATTTCGTTCATTTGTTTTCAAGTTTAATAACAAAATAATTGATGATGTTGATGTTGATTTTTGATTAGAGAGCTGTGTTATATATTTTCCCTTCTGATTATTATTAAATTTGTAAAAAACTAAAATCTACAATAATTTCAATAATTTGGAAAGCTTGCTTTCATTAGAGGATTATGATACTTTTGATGCATTCTCGTCTCTTCTCCATCTTGATTTCTGATGTTCACAACAACTTCAACCTTATAAAAAGGAAATAAGAAAAACTTATAAGTTGATTATAAAAAGGGAAGAAAAAAAACTTGTAGCACTAAACAACAATACATTTTTACTTATAAGGTTGTAGTTTTGAAATTATTGAAATTATTGTAGACTTTATTTTTTTACAAATTTAATAATAATCAGAAGGGAAAATATATAACACAGCTTTCTAATAAAAAATCAACATCATCAATTATTTTGTTATTAAACTAGAAAACAAATGAGCGAACAGAGAAGAGCAACAAATTGGGTGTTGCGGGTTGTTGTGTGTGGGTGGGGGAAAGTATGGAGATGAGAGAGAAACAAATTGGATAAATGAGGAATGTAGATTAGGGTTAGGCCAGTGTTTCTGATATTTTCAATTGGGACTAGCGTAGGGATGACAAAGAAAATGTTGGAGTGAGAGATGAAAGAGAAAGGGTTGAGAGGAATGAGGGAGGTGAGTAGGAATGGCAACGGGTTGAATCAAGTCGGGCACAAATAGTGTGATACCCGAACCCGACCCGCATGTAAACAATTGTACCCGTACCCGTCCCACCGGATACCTGCATAAAAAGACCTGAGGATTTTTTCCAACCCGCAAATACCCGTTTCAACCCGCAATTTTTTTTTAAAAAAGTAATATTTTATGATTTTTAAAAAAAATTAAATTAAATTGAAAAAAAACATATTATTTTGTCAAACATAATTAGGATCAATGTTTAAATAAATTATTTTATGAAAACGGGCCAAAAGTCCAAATCATTTTTTTATTATTAATTTTATTTTAAAATGGACAGGATCCAAACTTTTTTTTTAAGTTTTCTTTCATAACCTTTAAGATGGGCCAAGCCCAAACCCTTATTTTAGGGTTTCTCCTTTTCCTCCCCATTTGCTGCGATACAGGGGAAGTCCCTGGCAGCCAACTGCTTCTTCTCTAGAGCTCAAACAATAACCCTCACATCGTGGCCAACTGCTTCTTCTCCAAAGCTCGAACAATAACCCTCACGCCGCAGGCCGCCAAATCTTTTTTCCTCTGAAGAATGAAATAGAAACGGAAAGAAAAAGGGGAAGGAAACTTCACGAGTTCGCGAGGATGGCCGTTGGGATCCAAGAACAAGCCGCAGTCGCCGATGATGATCACCAAGGAGAGCGCCAACACGCTCCATGTGCACATCCTTGACGAGGTAGGCAGCAGTTGTGACGTGTTCGACAGCGTCACCAGTTATGCGTGGCGGAGGCAACGCGGGATCTGTATTTTGAGCGATAGCGGCACCATGACAAATGTGACCCTACGGCAGCGTCGTTCATCAACGTGGCTTATGAACGGTTACTGTTAAAAGAAGAAGAAGAACAGGTTCAGATATCTGGTGGTGCCGGTGGGGGAAGTAATAGGACTCCCTTTGTTGAGTTTGCGCTCAATTCTGGGTGGATGGTTTCGGTGTGTGACCCTTCAAAATTGAAATTTAGGGTTTGAGGCAAACATAGAATACAACAACTTAGAAAATAATTTTAAGGGTGAAGGATAAAATTGTATTTTCATTTCTCCAGACGGCTAGCGGGTACCCGCGGGTGCAGATAGTGTGATATTCGAACCCGGCCTGTTAACAAGCGGGTATTAAAATACCCGCTACCCGTTACCTGCGGGTACGGGTTTTTATGCCATCCATAAAGGTGAGCAAGGTTTGGGGGTTTCTTTTTATTTTTAGTTTTGAGAATGAAAATTATTAAAATATCCTTAATTTTAAAACTTAGAATCCATGATATATTAGGGTATTTTTGCCTACTAAAACCCGATACACATTGCTAATATGTACCAACTGAAAAACAGACGTATGCAAATTAGCAAACCCCTATATATAAAATGATATTTATTTATTTTTTATTTATCTAAAACTATTATTTCTTAAAATTCTCGATTTTTAGTTTCTTTTCTCTAAAACTTATGACTTTTTATTTACGGAAATCACCATTTACATGGCAATAGAAAATAAACCAAATCTCTTTTTTTTTTTTTTAATTATTTTCTATGTGAAGTTGTCTTCACATGTGTGAAATTTGATTGAAAAATGACTCTGTACTTCAAGATTATAGTACTTGGAGGTAAGAAATAATTATGTTTGATATAACTCTTTTTAATCATTTATGTAATCACTAAGTTTATATATATATATATATATATATATATATATATATATATATATATATATATATATATATATATATATATATATATATATATATATATAT